>NC_143528.1:12366614-12673114 GCF_031878675.1 Megascapheus bottae
GGAAATGAATGCTGTTCTTTTTTTAAAAAAAATAATTTGTTATTATAAGGATGATGTACAGAGAGATTACAGTTTCATTAATCAGGTAGAGAGTATATTTGGCTTGGGACAATGTCACCCCTTCTCTTACTTTCTAAGAGGATGTTCCTACTAAGAGTATCCTCCTTTGGTCTCACTGTGTGAATTAAGATTCTTTTTTCCATATGTATTTATGGTAATTAATAGAAGGGTTACATTATATTCACCAGATAGAGGGTGCATTACTTCACATATATTGATACCCTTTCTTATGTCTTGGTCCCCATTTCCCTCCTCCATCCCCACCTCTCATCTTGTTTTCCCCCCTTCCCTATCTGATTTCAAATAACCAAATACCCATATATACAATATATCAGATAACAAGGTAAAATACTGTAACAATATGAGATAACCAAGGGACAGCAAAAGAGATGAGAGATAACATAGTACATTAAGGACAACAATCATTCATTATATGGCTTTTGTTTCTATATCCTGGAGGTCTTTCATTTAGTGTCATACTATATGGCCTTATGTATCTAGGTTTTGTTCTATTGTAAATCTCTGCTAGGAGAGCCCAAGGTTTCTACTGATTGTGACAAATGTGGGAAACCACTGAGCCTAAGTTCCTTTGAGTCTGGCTTACTTCACTTAGTATGATTTTTTCTAAGTCTTTCCATTTCCTTACAAATGGGGGGACCTTGTTCTTTCTGACAGCATAGAATTCCATTGTGTATAAATTCCACATCTTGTTGATCCACTCATCAATTGAGGGGCATCTGGGTTGGTTCCATATCTTTGCTATGGTAAATAGTGCAGCAATGAACATCGTTGTGCTAATGGATTTAGTATGTCCTTGTTTCTGGACAATTGGGTAAATGTCAAGTAGTTGAATTGCTGGGTCATAGGGGAGCTCTATGTTTAGTCTTCTGAGGAACTGCCACACTGCTTTCCATAGTGGTTGAAGGAGTTTGCACTCCCACTAACAGTGTAGTAGTGATCCCTTCTGGCCGCATCCCCTCCAGCATCTGTTATTATTAGTTTTCTTGATCATGGCCATTCTCACTGGAGTGAGGTGGAATCTTAGAGTTGTTTTGATTTGCATTTCTTTTATGGCCAGAGATGTCGAGCATTTCTTCATGTGTCTATAGGCCATTCTTATTTCTTCTTCAGAGAAGACTCTCTTTAAGTCTTTGGCCCATCTTTTAATGGGATGGTTGTTTCTTTGGAGATTAGTTTTGGAGTGATTCAATTTTTTGAGCTGTTGATATATTTTAGATATGAGGCCTTTGTCCATTGTGTGGTTAGTGAAGATCTTCTCCCACTCTGTAGGCTTTCTAGTTATTTTGCTAGCTATGTCCTTTGCCATACAGAAGCTCTGCAGTTTAATGCAGTCCCACTTATCCAGACTTTTTCTGATTTGTTTTGTGTCTTGGTCCTTATTAAGAAAATTTCAACCCGTGTCAAGGAGACCTAGTGTATCTCCTATTCTTTCTTGTAAAATTTTCAGTGTATTTGCTTTTACCTCAAGGTCTTTGATCCATTTGGAGTTATTCCTGGTGCAGGGTGACAAAGAAGGATCCAACTTTAGTTTTCTGCAGGTGCTTAACCAGTTCTGCCAGCACAACTTGTTAAAGAGGCTATCTTTCTTCCATTCTATTTTTTTTTTGGCTGCCTTATCAAAGATTAGGTGTCATAGGTCTGTGGGTTAATATCTAGGTCTTCAGTTCTATTCTGTTGGTCTTCAGGCCTGTTCTTGTGCCTGTTTTGGCCTGTTTTGGTCACTATAGCTCTGTAATAGAGTCTAATGTTTGGTATTAAAATTCCTCCTGCGCTGTTCTTTTTTTTTTTTTTTTTTTTTTTTTGCCAGTCCTGGGCTTGGGCTCAGGGCCTGAGCACTGTCCCTGGATTTTCTCAAGGCTAGGGCTCTACCACTTGAGCCACAGCATCACTTCTGGCTTTTTGCTATGTATGTGGTACCAAGGAATCGAACCCAGGTCTTTGTGCATGCTAGGCAAGCACTCTGCCACTAAGCCAAACTCCCAGCCCCCTCCTGCACTGTTCTTTCTGCTAAGAAGTGTTTTTGCTATACGGGGTCTTTTATTATTCCATAATGAAAGTTTGGATTACCTCTTCTATTTCTTTAAAGAATGACAGTGGGATATTGATGGGTATTGCATTGAATTTGTAGATTAAATTAACATTCTTAAATGTATAAATATGGCAGCACTTTTCTTAAAATAGTGGCTATAGAGTGTCTCGGTAAGATACACTCTAGTATAGAGAATAGCTCCTGCTCAAAGGTGGTACTGGTGGTTGGTGTGAAGGCAGCAGCCCCAGAGATAGGCTCCCAGCTTCTTGCCCTGTGTCTGTCACTCATCATTGGCACGACCCTGAGCACATTAGTCTCTCTGCTTCCTCATTTATGAAATGACAATGACTGCTTCTAGGGCCATCATAAAGATGAATTGAGATGAAAAGCTCTGAGTTCCTGTTGGCCCATAGCATGCTACTACTAGCTGATGTGATTTGGAAATCTGAGATTGGGGTGTGATGTGATGATTGCTTTATCCTAGCATGAGCAAAGCCCTGGGCTCAATCCCCACAGTGTATTCTTTGCAGTCTCTGTGAGAGTGGAAGTGATGGCTCCCCCAGAGCTGCAGTTTGAGTTTGGGTATTGTCTTTTCCCCCCACCAGAAAACCTTGTGTGTCCTTGTTTTGATTTAATGATGTTTTAAGCTTTTCCTTTTTTAAACTGGGGATTGAACCCAGGATGTTGCACTGGCTAGGCAAGCAGTTTGCCTCTGAGCTACACCCCAGCCCCAGCTTAACTGAGGTGATCTAGGCAGAAGCATCTGCCATTGCCAGCCAGACCGCATTGATTGAGTGCATCTGAGTGAAGGACGGCTCTGTGCTGGCTCTGTGAACACAAGGAGGGAGGGTTCCCTGAGAAGTAGACCCCCAGTGGGGAATTGAAGGGCTGAAAGCCATCAGTGCTCTTAGGAAATTAGTGATCATTGGAAAGATTACATTCTGGGCAGGCAGAGTATCTTATTTCCTTTAGGTATTGTGGTAATCCATTATGTTATTAGTCATAAAATAGAATCCTGGTGATGTCTTTAGATCTGTACACATCCCTGGTCCAGGAACTGTCTTGCTAAAAGGAAGCTAGGTTGCTCTGGGGCTATTTGCAGTGTTAACTCAGTCTACTGCTTGTCCAGATTCATTTGTACGGGGATTTATGAAGAGCCTGTCCAGACCCCATCTGCTAAAATCTTAATTATGAACACATCCTGGTTTGGGAGCCCTGCCTTACTGGGATGGGCTACAGGAGTCCTGGCACATAAAGACCTCAATACCAAGGAAACTGAGCAGAATGTTGCAGATACTTTGTCCCCAGCTCAGGCCTTCTCACCATGATACCCTGTACATGGTGATGAGATTGTAGGCTGGAGCCCAACTAGTTGTAGCATTTCCTTCCCTTCCCCATTCTGAATTCTGGGTTTCTGTATTAAGTGGTCTCAGTTCAGGTTACATCGCCTAATGTGTTTCCTCTCTCCTCCTGCAGGGGAGCTGCTGAGTCAGCCCAGGCCCGAAGGAGTGGCAGAGATCATCTGCCCCAAGAATGGCAGCGAGAGAGTGAATGTGGCCCTGGTTTACCCACCTACACCGACTGTGATCAGCCCCTGTTCCAAGTGAGTTCACAAAGTTCCAGTCCTTGCTTTCTACCCCTGATCCTGGTTTTGTGGATATGGTAACGAAAAGTCAAGTCCAACTACATCTAACAGAAGCCACGGAGAGCTGCCAGGACCCACACAGTTCTACTGAGTAATGTCAGCACCACACATGGTTTATGTAGCAATGTAGGAGCTGCTGGTTTTCACTTTTTTTGTGATGTTTTTTCTTTTACTTTACTTTTAGAACATTGTTCGAACAGCTTTAGGAATGCATTCACCAGTCACAGAGTTTTCCTGGTTTAAAATGCTCTGGGGTATATTTGCAGGTATGTGCATTGAAGACAACATTTTCCCTCCAGTTCATTTATGCAGATTTGTTGAAGGCTTCTGGGGTCTTCTAGAACCCCATCATTGGACTACATGAGTTAAGTCTAGCATTGCTGAATGATACGGGCCTCATTTCCTAGAGCAGTGAGGTCCCTTAAGTATGAAAGGACTGCAGAAAGTCCATAGTGCACTGGGTTTTGCTGTGGGGCTCTGATGCTCTAGCCAGTCCCACAAGTCAAGATTTGTGCAACTTGCTACAACCTTCTCCTTAAATGGAGAGAGCTATAGAGAACACACCACACCTGTCCACTAGCTTACACAGAATGTAAACATTCTAGATATGACTAGAATGCTCACATTGTAGAGTATTATAGAATACACCCTGTTTTCATTTCTTTTTAGTATATTTTTGTAATATCAGGAACTCGAGAGGCAACTTTTGTGTGTATATATATCTGTAATGGGGATTGAACTCAGGGCCTTGCATTTTGATTTGGATTTTCTTTTTTTTGTATAAGGCTGGTGTTGTACCATTAGAGCCACACTTATGCTTCCATCATTTTGGTGGCTAATTGAAAATAAGAGCTCTGCAGACTTTTCTACTCGGGCCGGCTTTGAACTGTGATTTTCAGATCATAGCCACAGGAGTACCTAGGATTGCATACAAGACCCACCAGCACCTAGCTTTCCAAGAGGTCATTTTAGCCTGTACTGAAATTCCTATAAAGTAACAAACACAAATATTTTTGGATCCAGTCCTTACTTTGATATTAGCAATATGACTTATTCAGCCCAGTAGTCATATTTACATACAGCAAACTTTAACTTTTAGATTTTTTTTTAGTTCATAAACTGTTTATAAATGACTAACAAGTTTGCATTTTGGGAATTGTGGCTTTTCATGTTATCTTGGAAAACTGAGCCTTCAGCCACATTCCAGAGCTCCTTGTGGTCAGAGCAGTGTCTTTCACTGAGGTGGCAGCTCCACTCCCTGCCTGTGTTTTCTGCCTGGGGTCTCCAGCCACACTGGAGCTAAGGGGGAGTGTGATGCCTCCTCTGCTCAAAACTGAGCAGCTCATTAGACAGAACATCCTCCATCCATCTTGGCTGGAAACTATCGAGGAACACCCCTGGAGAATGCTTATTAATGCTGCATTTATAATATTTTTTCATCTAGGATGTGCTTGAGATCATTCATCATGGGTGTGTCTTGAAGACACTGAGATTTTGAAGTGACTCATAAATGCTGGAGAGAGACTACATAGGAAAATCTTGTTGGGTCAGCAGATGTCCATCCTCACTATCTCAAAACCCAGAAATTTGACTATCCTTGGGACTTCTTTGAATTTGTGCATATTGGCCTTCCCTGTCTGCAGATAAAGGGATGTTACAGAGCTAGCAAGATAATAGACCCAAAGGAAAGAGTTGGCAATGATGCCCATTAGTCTATTGTTTTGCTATAGACACATGTCATTTAATAGGTGAGCTAGAGGTGAGAGCTATATGATCCATTTCTACAGGAAGCCACAGGGTTCCAGGCCTACATTAGCAGTGTTTCCCCATGGACTTCTAGCTGCTCTGGACAAAAAGGACGCATTTACACCACCTGAAAAGAACACTATCAGCCTCTCCTTTGAAAGCGTATTGAGCCTAAATGAACCAACAGCTTTGAGATTCTAGGTAATCAGAGGCCTCAGGCTTAGCCTTCATCTTGAGAGAGAGCAGGAACACCTTTGGGGCCTGAACTACTTTACACCTAGAAATTAAAATCCCTTTTTTGTTGTTGTTGGGGTTTGTGTGTGTGTGTGTGTGTGTGTGTGTGTGTGTGTTAAAGGGGCTCAAAATGTCTTGTAAAAATGGATAGCAGCTTCACAGTAGAATTTTTAGCATTGAATAAAGGAATGTTATTTGCTGGGGGGGGCGGTGCTCATGGGGCTTGGACTCGGCCTGGGCACTGTCCCTGAGCTCTTCCGCTCAAGGCTACCACCCTACCCTTGAGCCAAGCCCCACTTCCCATTTTCTAGAGGTTAATTGGAGATGAAAGCCTCAGGTCCTTTTGTGCCAGGGCTGGTTTTGAACCTTGATCCCCAGATCTCAGCCTCCTGAGTAGCTAGAATGACAGGCGTGAGCCACTACCCCTGGCTAGAAATATTCTTGAAATAGGAAAATTTCACATCTCTAGCTAGACTTATTTTTTAGTATAGAAGCAAGGAGAAAAGTATCTCTTGTGACCACTTCCATTAAATTATGTTTCCATTCAAAGCCTAGGATTGTGTGGTCTGGTTTACACTCTATTTTCCTTAAGCATTGACTTCAGCCCTGAGCATAAACTAAAACTGAACACACAGAGGCCAAACCAGGCCCAATGAAAAGTGGAAAGCACCATGACTGACAGCATAGCAAGGAGAGGTTTGGAGTGATTTGGGAGGCTGGTGAGAGTTGCTATCAAAGGAGAAGATCATTGAGTACTGTGGCTTGGCCTGAGCCTAGACTGAAGTTGCTGCCCTATTTTGCAACTAAAGCTAAGTCAACTTATCTTCTACCTCTCTGTCACCCTCCATGTGGAGGTAGATGGACAAGACCAGGTTTTAATTACCAGGTATTGATATGCGGATCACATGCATATGAGTTTCCAGGGAAAATGATCAGGCATGAATCTTTAAAAAGCACAGAAGTTAGCCAGGTCATTGGTGGCTCATGCCTGCAATTCTAGCAACTCCACTAGCTGAGATCCGAAGGATTGTGGTTGAACGTCAGCTCCAGCACAAAAGCCCTAGAGACTTCATCTGCAAACAACAAGCAAAAAGCAGGGCTGAAGGCATAGCTCAAGTGATAGAACTCTGACTTCAAACACAAGGAAATACACACACACACACACACACACACACACACACACACACACACTATTTAAAAGGAAGAGATAAGAAAATTAATACTCAAGCCAGCTCAAGCCAAATGAAAAAGAAAAAGAAGAGAAAAAGGAAAGAAAAAAGTTAGGAAGATCTTACCAATGAGCTGGGAATGGTGGTACACATTTGTAATCTGCGACACAGAAGGTATGCATAGCTAAGTCATGATTTCAGACCAGCCTGGGAATAAAAAAAAAAAGAAAGTAAAAGAAAAAAGATGTAAAACTTTATCAGGGTTAGAGATGTGACTAAGGTGGTAGAGTACTTGATTAGCAAGCACAAGGCCCAAAGTTCAAACCCTGTACCATCAAAACCAAACAAAAAAGTCACCCAGTTGATTCTAATGTGTTTCTGGCAGGCTTTGTGATCCCTCAGTCTCTGTCCCTAGAAGAGTTGGTTCCTAATGAGGCAGGCCTAACCTCTGCCTCATGGACCTTTCTGTGGCCAGTTGGCTGCCCCAGTGCAGAGCCTGGCACATGCTCCTTTGCTGTCCGCTCTCAGTCCCTTCTCCTGGCATGAACATAGCATTCGGTGTTCAAACCAGGAAAGTGTGAGTGTGACAGGAAGTCATCAGTTAATATTACTCCTCCTGAACAGTCCCAGACACTCTTAGGTCTTTGATCTAGAATTCATGGTAGTTTTCAAGATACTCCAAGCCCTTCTGCCAGTTTCCATCTGTGTAGGTCAGATCAGACTTGGCATATAATTGCCTGCCCTTGACCCAATGTAAATAATACTGCTGTATATATAGTTTATGAAGCACAACCCCCAAAGCCAGGCATGGTGGTGCACACCTATAATCCCAGCTCTATAAGGGGCACAGATAGAAGAAGGGGAGAAGACCCTATCAAAAAACATAACCTAGAGCAAAAAGGACTCTTTTATAGCAGGTGTGAGGCCCCAACTTTAATCCACAATGTCAAAATAAACAAATCAGCCAATGACTTGTTCTTATTTGAGGCCTTCCTTATAAATACCAAATTTTCTATTTCCTGTATTTAAGATTTGTAGGTATTTTCTTGCTTATTTCTTTCTAGGGACAGTAGAGGTTTTTGCCGTTGCTGGGTGTGTTCATGTCTCTGTGTGTGTGTGTGTGTGTGTGTGTGTGTGTGTGTGTGTGTGTGTATGTCTGTGTGTCTGTGTATGTCTTGTATATCAGTGTGTGTTTGTGTGTGGATGTTGGCACCAAAATTTGAATTCAGATTTTCTGTTTCTCACTTGATTTGCTTGCTTAATGCTGGTGTCCTACCACCTGAACTAACCTCTAGACTGGACATTTTGTTGGTTAATTAGAGATAAGAGCCTCAGAAGTCTTTCCTGCCAGGCTGGCTTCCAACTTTGCATGCATTCAGTGGAGATGTTGAGAGTTACTCGTGGTGTTGGTGGCCAGGGACCTCCCATTATGCAGATTCTTGAGTTAGGAAGAAGTTGTCATAAACTCATGTTATCCCTGACACAATTTAGTATAAAGGCAGTGAGTTCATATCCCTCCCCCACCATCTCACTGCTAGCCCCCAACCTACAGGACAGTGGAGGGATGGAAGTGAGGGGAAGCTGACTGGAGGGAAATAAGGAGCCCCTGTTTAAGAACTACACAGAGCTACTGCACCCAAGGCGTCCAGAGCCTGCTGCACTCTGTACCTGAGGCGTTGGGTCATCCTTGGGTATTGATTCTACTTACATAGAGACTGCTTCCTGGATCTCCCTCCCTTCCAGGAATACCAGAATCAGCTGATGCTCAAAATGTTTATAGAAAAATGGGATTTGCATATAGCCTGTGCAACATACATTTTTAAGGCAATAGTACCCAACCTAATGCTATATAATATGTAATAGATTGCTACATGAAAGTGATGTTATGCCATGTTCCTTAGAAAATAAAACCTTGGCCAGGTTCAGTACTGATCAGAATTTCTCAGTCTGTGGTTTGTTGAGTCTGAAAATTCTGAGTTCAGAGATGCAGGGAGTGAGATAGAGATGGAGATGACATCAGTAGAAAAGGAAGAATCTTTTGAGTTCTGAGCTGTCAATTTCTGACTGTCCAATGGCTCTTTGAGTAGAGATGCTGCCTACTTTCATCCCTCCGGCTGGGAGAGCTTCTATGCAAAAATACTACTGTTGCCAGTTGGAGATATCAATTGTGTGTGTGTGTGTGTGTGTGTGTGTGTGTGTGTGTGTGTGTGTGTGTGTGTGTAGTAGTAGTAGTAGTAGTAGTACCAGGGATTGAATTCAAGTCCTTGTGTTCATGGTTAGGTTCAATGCAGGATGTTTCTCATTCTTTCTAAAGAAATTCTGAAGTATATATTCTGTGATATGCTGCCTGAAAACCCAATATAACCTCTGATTTTCATATCAAAGACAAAACAAAAACAACATATTAGCAGATGAAATTTTTTAACCTTATGGGATATTGTACTACAACCTACACTCTGGCATGTAGTTTCCCTCCCTCCCTCCCTCCCTCCTTTCCTTCCTTCCTTCCTTCCAATATTGGGATTTAAAGTCAGGCCCTAAGAACTGTCCTTTAGTTTTTAGCACAAGGCTGGCACTCTACCATTTGAGCCACAGCTCCACTTCCAGCTTTTGGGTAGTTAATTGGAGATAAAAAGCCCCACAGACTTTCTAGCTTGGGCTAGCTTCAAACTGTGATCCTCAGATTTCAGCCATCTAAGAAGCTTCTAAGAATCCTTCTAAGAAGGATTACACCAGCACCATACCCAGTCATATGGGAGAACAGGAAAGAGAATGTATTAGCCATCGTTCCTGAAGCTTTCTTTTGGGGTGGAATGTCTGTGTGCTTTCTCATCAGAGCAGTGAGAGGGGAGGGGGAATTTATGAGAAATGAAGAAGGGAAATAATTCTGATTTGATCAGGTTATGAGTTACAGGATTAACAAAAATGGACTGGTTTGAAAATTGTTGAGCTAAGCTTTCTCCTTTTTCAAAAGTTTTTGATGAGAACAATAGGGGAAAAAGCTGAGAGACTGTATTTCAAAACTCCTTTAAAAAAAAGAAACTTGATTTATTGTCTGTACATAGTGGAGTTCTCTTTCAAGCACAAACCCCATTAAATTCCAGATACTTGCTATTTGCAAGTATTCTCAAAAATTCATTGATGACTTTTCACAAAACCTTTAGTCATGATTTTGTTATGGCAGAAAAGTATTTAAGACCAACAGAAACAGCCTTTATCTAAAATGCAGGATTCAGACAGTAGCACCAAATAATCAGGCAGAGTCAGTCTACACTTGCTTAGATTCCTCAGTGAACTTGAAGAGTGATGTCAGAACGCAGTAGGAGTAAGATGAATTTGGTTTTGATCATAATGGAGTACTTTCCTACTAACTACAGAATTTTAAAGCATGGTGAGAGGAGGGGCTGGTATTTGAGAGGACAAAGCTAGGTTTGGAGGTTGCCCAGTGGTAAAGCTCATTGATTCGCATTGATTTGTTTTGTCCTGTGCTAGGAGTGACAGGCTTGTGCTGTGCCTGGCTGCTTCCTCAGGCCAGGAGCAACTGTCTCTTTAACCTCCTAGCCGCCTGTCAGCCACATTGATCCTGGAATTCTCCCCTCTCTGCTTAGGTATCTTCATACTTTCTTGGAAAATTAAGTGGAAATGATAGTACATCTTTCCCTAATGCCAACATTTTTACTGTACCCACTCTGTGACTTTAGGAGCACCAGTTTTTAAGGGTAAGTCTCTGGGGGAGCACAGGTAGTTTTTTTTTGTTTTCTTTTAATAGAAAAGGCTGTGGGAGGCCTGGAGACTGTAGGGGGAGTTGGGAGTGGAGAGATTTCTAGGAACAGGGCATCACAGGGTAACGTCATTTCTTTGTCTAGAATCCACTTACATTTGCAAACGGCTTGATTCTCTTCTTCATTGCATTATATTAAACTTTATACCCTTGTTGGGGGAAAGAAAAAGTTGTTGTAAAATTTGTGTGTGTGTGTGTGTGTGTGTGTGTGTGTGTGTGTGTGTGTGTGTGCGCGCGCGCTCTCACGCGCTCTCGGGCCCTAATACTGGAGCTTCAACTCAGGGCCTTCAATTCTTGCCTAACTTTTTCTCTCAGAGTTAACCCGCTAACACTTGAGCCACAGTTCTGCTTCTGGCTTTTTGCTGCTTAATTAGAGATAAGAATCTCACAGACTTTCCTACTCAGACTGGTTTGGAACTGCAATTCATAGACCTCAGCCTCCTGAATAAATAGGATAGCAGGTGTGACTCACCAGCACCCTGCTCATTTTCTGTTAATATTATACAGAATATAGCACCAGGAAAAGTCTAAGGGGTTTAACACTGCATATATCTTTTTTTTTCTTTTAACACTGTATATATCTTAATAGTATAAGGGAGGAGAGGTGTCACCTGTGATAATTCTATAGATGGGATATGTTGAACAGGAGTTCATTCTCTATTAGCATGTAGCTTTATTTTATTTGATTATTTTTGAGTTAGCATGTGTTGGTAATATGAAGGTGTCACATTGTGATATATCCATACAGTGATCTGGAGGATCTAATCATCCCAGGGTGAGTTTATTCCTACAGAGAGCAAACCACTCACCTGCCAGTACCTCCTCCACCATCAATACCAGCCAGTCCACAGCCCAGACCCCGGCCACCTGTGGTATTGGTACTCATGTTTTAGGCCACTGACCACCTGCCCTAATCCCCCCAAGGCCAGATATAACATCACTAGTGACAACCTTTACACCTACTGATCACTGAAATTATGCACTTCCAGGCCTATACCTGCTGATCCAGGAAATCACAGGAAAGGCTCCTAGGACCAACTGTGGTTTCCCTGTGAATTCCACATGGTATCATGTTCCCCTCTCGAAATGTGATGGCTTCAATTTCAGTCTAAGTGTCTAAATACTTTGAATCATTTTGTCTTCGTTGTATCCTACGAGGTCCCTCTTGTATGTCTTGAGAGAATCTGGGGTCTGAGCTCAGCACCCCCAGGCTGAGCCCTCCCCCAGCTCTATACGTCTCACTAAGATCCTGTCTGATAAGCTTTGTGCCTGTAACTGGATTTACTGACTTCCTCCCACAAAGTTTTTCATCCAATCTCTTTCTCAGGTGATAGGATAGCTTTGCACCTCTCTGTCCAAGCCAGCAATCCATCCATTTCGATGCCTTCCTGTCCTCCCTTCCCCATAAGTACTCTGTCATCAAGACCTGTCGTCCCATCTTATCAGAGTCCCTTGTCATGACTGAATTGGTTCATGTAGCTTTCTCCTTGATCCCTTGCTTTTCTCTAGGGCTACCATCCCAGCAGAGATTCCTGCGAGTCTCAGTGAGCTTCCTACTAGCTACTCTTTTTGTCCTTGCAATAGATATTATCTTGTAATGTTAGTCCCTATCGCTTCTCTCCCAGTATAAAACCCTTAAGTGGCTTCCTGGTAATTACACACTCAAGTTCAAATTCCTGAGAATGACTGTTAGGACCCATCATCATTAGACCCAAGCCACTCTGCTGACCCACAATATGCTCCCCTTATTGTGGGAGAGGTCAGCTATGTTTCATGTGGGGGGGTGGGTGTGGGTGTGGGTGTGTGTATGGACTGGTTGGTGCACACACTATGGAGGAGGTGCTGGCAGATAAGTGATTTGCTCTCTCTAGCTCAACCATGTTCCCTGTCAATAAAGGCCCATCCTTCTTTACAGGATTCCCTAACATTCTAGACTCTATAATCAGAGATA
Source organism: Megascapheus bottae (assembly GCF_031878675.1). Lineage (NCBI taxonomy): Eukaryota > Metazoa > Chordata > Mammalia > Rodentia > Geomyidae > Megascapheus > Megascapheus bottae. The sequence goes on from NC_143528.1 coordinate 12,379,251, forward strand.
TTTTCCTATACATCTCTTTAATACATGTTTGTGTGTGTGTGTGTGTGTGTGTGTGTGTGTGTGTGTGTGCGCGCGCGTGCGTGCGTGCACGCGTGCACATACGTACATGTGAGTGTGCTGCTCTTACCAGGCCTGGGTGCTTTTTTAAGCTCAATGCTAGCATTCTACCACTTGAGCCACCATCTCCACTTCTGGCTTTTGGGGGGTGGGAAGGGTGATTAATTGAAAATAAGAATCTCATGGACCTTCCTGCCTAGTCTTGTTTTGAATAGCAGTCTAGAGATCTCAGCCCTCTTAAGAAGTTAGGGTCCTAGACAGCGAGCCATCAGCACCCAGCTATCTCTTTAATACTATGAGCACCTCTGTTACAGGAATGATCTCATAGTTCCTCAGCTACTTTGTCAAGACAGTATATGCATCATCTATCAGTAACTCTCTGTTGAGTAGTGGCTTTCTGGTAGGCATTGACTAGGCCTTGAGAATTCAGAAATGACCAAGTCAGACACTCATGAATCTAAAAAGACAGGTATCAAAGGAATACTCAGACAAACTTATGTCAGATTGCAGTTAAAACAAATGAGTCAATTAATAGATGATGCCTGCCACAGAGGTATATGAACAGTCATATGAACAGTGACAGAACAGAATCTCCCAGAAAAATCAGGAAACGTTGTGGGAAGAAGCAGCAGAAATGGCTTCTGAAAGACAAGGATAAGTTTATTGAGATAGGAAAGGCTGTAGATTTGATGGCTCTTGATTCTTCTTGGATTCTTAAAGAATCCCACCATAAGATATGGGATGGATGTGGGACTTTCTGGAAACAGTGAGTGGTGGGATGTTTTCTTGCCTGCTTTTCTCAGTCTTTTTGTTACTCAGAGGAGCAGCCAGCCTGACTGACACAACTATCTTTGTTTCTGAAGGGTCATCAGATTCAATGAGGAGAATATTGATTGGCACATTCACAGTCCCCCACGAGGCACCTGGTTGAGATGTGCGTTTGTGCACTGACATCCTCTTTACAGTCCCTGCTGGAATTGAACACAATGTCAAACCTTTTCTTCCAAGGACTCACTGTATTTCTAGGATTTTAAAAAGTTTATGTAGTTGATGGTGTGGCCCATTTGGTATAGCACTAGCCAGTGAAGGAAAGTAGCAGGTACCAAGTTTGAATCCTGGTTTGGAGACATAAAAAAAGTTTATCTCTGTCTGAGTGCCTCAGAAATATGAAATTCCTCAGGACCATCAAAAGCCAGGTTCTCTCTCACACATGAAGCATGTTTCAGGGCAGGCTTGCCAAGGTAACAAACCAGGCCTTGTCTGCAAGGGAAGAGATACCTTCCTATTGGGACCTGGTAATGCTGATAGAGGTTGAAAAAGAAATAAAATACTGCTCCATGAAGTGCAATTCCTGTCATATAATAAATGGAAATGAATCTTTTGGGGATGTTTTTTCTTACCTAATTTGAAGGAGCCTCAGATGATTCTTGGATGAGCTGGAAGGCTATCTTAGGTGCTAAATGATCAATGTCCTTGAAATCAAGCATCACTGAGAGATGTGGAACAGGGGGGTGGGAGCAGCAGGGTATAAACCCCTTCCCTTTCCTTCCCATTGTTTTGTAGGTTTCATTACATGTTGTTAAAATACTTTTAAGAAAACACTCAGGCTGCTGTAGAAAAACCCAGGTAAATGTTGGAGGCATTTGACTATGTTTTTCTTCATTGTGTTTTAGCTATCTATCACTTTGATTAGCTGGGAATGCAGCTAATGACTTCTCTGTGTAACACCAAACTCAAGACCTGGTTTGACAGCCTGGCTAAGAACACTTCTGTCCTGATGTCTGTGCTTATTTTTGGCATATATTTCTTTTTTTTTCTTTGTGGGTCATGGGGCTTGAACTCTGGGCCTGGGCACTGTCCCTGAGCTCCTCACCTCAAGGCTGCCGTTTTGGCATATATTTCTGTTCCTACATGGGTTGACTGGAAGGGAGCACACCTGTGTTTAGAGTTCGGGGTCCTTAATTAGAAATCTTGTTAAGCTATACAATTATAAGGGAATATCTAGTTAAAGCCAATTAGCATCATTCCACTTTAAGGCTGATCTGAGCTTAGCCTCACAAGCAGTAATGTTTGACTAGTTTACTACTAGAAAGGCTTTGTTGGGGGCGGGGCTGGAATTATTGGCGTGATATCTACGTTTATATTCTAGAAGTCGACATGGAATTCCATGCAGAAATGCAATTTATGATATGACTTTCTTTTCTTATACTTGAGACCTCCATTCTCCTTTACTGATGTCATTTCTGGGCTGTCTTATCCTCAATCCAGGAAGAGCGTTGGTGAAAAGCACAGAAACCAGTGATGTTTGTGGCTGTGGAATTTCCATGGAGAAAATAGAGTGGAACTCACATGGATCATCTTCTGTACCTGCGAGCCCGCCCCTCTCCCAGGCACGTTCGTGGCCAGGAGTGAAGCTGTGTTCCGGTGCTTTCAGAGGGTCATTGGAAAGGTGTGGAGGGGCGGGGAAAGATGGGCAAGAACATGGAGCATGTTTCACAACCTGAACCTCAGAACTGTGATCCTCCACGTGGAGCGCTACTTGAAGAAAAGAAAAAAAACAAACAAAAGTCTAATGGCTTCTCAGGGATTTTGTTTTCTGTGCACATTCAAGCCATAGTGACAGTACAGGTGGCAGTATTTCGCACACTCGGATTTCATTTCTGTTCAATGTGAAAGATGGATTGATCGACTGACGTTCCTTGCTGTTCCGTCACTAGTGTAAAATATGTATATGTTTATCTTTATTTTTATAATATGCAAATACATTTAAATTTATACAGTTTGAAGCTTCTAGCATTAGTTGACACTGGGTGCAATATTTTGCATGAGAACTGTGCCAGGATGAGGCTGATTTCTTATTTTAGTGTAGAACATTTTTTGTTCTTTCTTTATTCTTTATTCCACCTTCTCAAATTAAAATGAAGAGGTTAAAGAAATCTATTTTGCCAGTAATTAACAAGATCTTACAACAAGCATTTCAGAAAATGTCCTTGCCTGGCAGTTACCTTGCATGGTGGGGAGAGTATTTCTGTTCTCTTTCCACATTCGTACTATGGCAGCCTCTTGTAGGGGGCCCTAGGGGACAAATAATCCATGGAAAAATCTGAGTTTTTCAATAACTTGAGGTAATCTGGAGTCAGTTCTGAATGCTCTGTGAGGTTTTCCAATTAAGTACCTCTTTTTCTAGAATGGGGTTCAACAATTAGCAAATGCTTTGCCAGCTCTTCCACATCTGGCTGAGAATATCCTCAGTGGAGAGCACAGCCTGACATCGTGTATTTATTCATACAGAGCCTCTTGTTGGACGTCTATTGCCAAGAAGTAGTAAAAGCCTTGTTTGAGAGTCAACATGAGGTAAAACTTAGAAGCAAACCCAACCAATTGCTCTGTCTCCTAATTGGGGCCAAACAGCATATGCTGTAGTAGTAACACATTCTTTGAGGAATATAAAGGATTCTGTTTACATCTTCCTCTTCCCTGTGTGGATAGAAAATGTGTAAAAACTGTTTCTCACTAGTGTCAGACAAAGTGAGTCAGCTGGTATTACTCGTTCCCTTCTTTTACAAAGTATTGACTGTTGGAATGCCATAGAGTACAAAGTCTCCCCGTATTTAAAATTTAACAGTGAATATACAACTGCATTTAGAGAATTTGCAAATCAATTTGTGTAGGAACAGTTAACTCTGTTGACTTCAGAACTTGATTATAAAGTCAGGTGGGGTACCCTATTTGTAGGTGTAGTTTTGAAGATAATTGCATATGACAATTCATATGTAAAGTTTCATTTTCCTTTAGAACATATTCACAAGGTGAATTTAGTTAATCCTTTTGTCACAGTTCTCGTGCGTGCGTGCGTGTGTGTGTGTGTGTGTGTGTGTGTGTGTGTGTACTGAATGATAACATTTAATTGCTTTATGGACCACTGGCAGTTAGATTTTTTTAATTGGCACCAGATAGTTCTTCAGCTGTCAAATCAACCTGCTTTGTTCGGGTTTGGCAAAAGACTTCCAAATATGCAACTCTGGGATCACTCCCCAGAGGTTCTGCTAAGTGAAAGTAATGTCACTGGGGCTGAACCCTTGTGAAGGATTTACTATTTTCATGAACCCATATGCCCATGTTCTTCATATCTACTACTTTTTTTGACAAGTGATGTTTTGTGCTGTTATCTGAACCCTAGAGAAGCAGTGTATGAGGAAATCTAGTGTGTTGTGGCCAAAGAGTTGTCATGGTAGAGGGTCATATGACTACAAGAAGCTCCAGATAATACTGAGAACTTGCTTTCAGCATGGGCTGGGGAAGGTTGAAGATACAGAAAACACTGCTCTACAGGAATTTTGCCATCTATATAGGAAATTCCGTTTTTTTTCTCGCAACACCTGGAAAGACTCAGCCACCAGCAAAGGCTGACAGACCATTCATTAAGCACAAGAGGCATTTGTTCCATCCAGTGAGTCCCTTGCCTCTCATACCAATGCCCTCCAAGTTTGTTATGGTTTCTATTCCTGCAAAACCACTTCCTGGAATTGTAAAAGTGCTGCCAGAATAAATGTTTTCCCCCTTCTAAGAAAAAACAACTCTGCTCCTATTGACACTTATGTATTGGACTCTTCTGTCTGAATAAAGAGGAAAAGGTTTGCTGTGATTCCGGATGGAATGTGTTCTTCATGCCGCAGTCTGTGAATTGTAATTGCGATTTCTCACTTCATTGTCTTAATGGGGAAAGAAATTTAAAAATATTAAAATGTCAATAAAAGAAATGGTTAAGCAATGTATTGCCAGTTTGATTATTTGTTTTATTTCAGTGTGTATCAGTTAAGGAGTAATTATGTTATATTTTTACTTAACTTTGAGCTACAGGGGGTGAGGGTGGCAGCCCTTGAGGAGAAACTCAAAGTTCCCTTGCTTTAAAGTTCTGCCTCTGAGTCGAGTGCTAGTGGCTCATGCCTATCATCCTAGCTGCTCAGGAGGTTGAGACCCGGAGTGTCAAAAATCAATGTCATCCCAGGTGGAAATGTCTGTGAGATGACCTCTGCAGAATAACTGCAAAGAGCTAGTCTGGAGGCATAGCTCAAGTGGCAGAAAATCAGCTGTTAGCAAACAACCCGAGTCCAATGCCTAGAAATAGCATTAAAAAAGGCAAGCAAACATGTGCTCTGCTTCTGGAGCACCTTCAAGCTTCTTGGGACTGGGGTTAGAACCTAAGACCTCACACCTGCTAGCCCTGTGCATCCTCAGCCCAACACTGGCCATGTGATGTAGGTCAGATTCCTTCTTCAGTGAGGTATTATATTCCTACATCAAACTTACTGAGTTGGAAGTTCCCTCTTCCAAGTCTTCCTTTGCAGGAACTCTTTGCATGAGGCCCTCCAGGACTTCTATGTAACATATTCTGAGGACCTTCTGACATTTACCCACTCCCCACCTTCCACCTAGTGCTCTGTTCCATCTGTTTTGTTTTTATTTTTCTTATTAAAAGGAGCTGATAAGAATCCACAAATCCTCCAGAGAAATCCTGCCCAGAGGCATTAGGATCCTGGGTCCAAAAAAGAAGGAAGCAGCTGAGATGAGGAAAATGTTAATGAAAGATGCCTGAAAAGGTAGGTAGAATCATCAGATGCTCTGAGTTCAGATTTGCCTCTGTCAGTGAAAAAGGAAACCAACTAGCAGAATTTCCAAGGGCATTGAAACCTGATGGGCTCCAGGTCAATGGCTCTCTTGCAGCTATATCAGGTAATGTCAACCTCACAGCTGCCTTGTCCTGATGAAGACAGTGTCATTACAGCATCTATCATCAGCTTTAGCCTTTTGAAAAAAAATTGAAAAATCTGCTGAGCAGGTGACAGAGAAAAGCAGATTTCCGTGATAACAATTAGAAGTGCATAATTTATCACTTGTATGCTTACTTCCCACAACTACTTCCCCCAACTCATTGTGGGCTTTTTAAAATAGGCTCTACATTCTCTGAACGTCAAATCCAGCAGTTCCAACACAGGGAGGCCTTCTGTGCTGAATTTCGATGAGGGAGAGGCAGAAAGAGAAAACTAGACAGATGAGGAGAGACAGTGGGGCAGGTGGAGACAACACCTCTTCTTCCTGAAGACCCTGAAAAATACATCTGGCAACCCTAACTAAGACAATGTTCTTGATGTCCCTAGAACAAACCTGTGCAGGGGCAGGAGTCCCTCCACATGGGTTGAGGTGCCAGAACAATTGAGATTCCCACAGGGATATATATATATATCCTCACAAGTGCTACAATAGACTACCAATTTCCATCTCTCACTTCTCATTCTCCTGCCTCAAGAAACCTGTACTCTTCTCCTTCCCTCCTCCCCTTCCTCATCCTCTTCTTTGTCCTCTAGGGCATAAGGCATAATGCCAGTAGCTCTAACAGTCAGGAATCTTAGTTGGGAGGTTTATGCTAACCCACCAGTAACCAAGAGGTCCTCACCATCTTTGGTGCCATAGTGTCACTTTCAAATAAATTTTGCCTCTGCTCCCACTTTTCCTACAGCATAATTCTTTATGTGGTAGAGGAAAGAAAGGTCCCTAGCTGGTAGCATTGCCTGTGACTATTTGATTCCCCCATGGAACAATAAGGACTATGACCTGATGGGATTTGCTATTGCACTAGAAAGGGGCTTTAAAAAGCAAATGACCAGTAGGTTTGAGGAACATTTTGTTAATTAAAGCCAAAGGTCCTGGCTGTGGAACTTAGAGAACATTGAAGATGCTGATAGAATTTAGGAGTCTCCAAAAGCAGAGGAGAATGTGCAGAGTTTGAAAGGAAACTTTTTCTGAGTGTGATCTAAGGCTGTCCCCAATGGTTTCCAAACACTGGAAATCTGCTTCAGCAACCCAGGGGTGTCAATACTGTCACTTCTCTTATGATATATGGGGAATGTGCCCATAAAAATGCACCCCTATCTGTTGGAATCTTGATTCCACCATCTGTAAGTGCCTCACTTTTCCTTGTGTGTACAAAGGAAATGGCTTACTTCATTCAGTTATTATGAACATTAAATTGGCTACTGTCTGAAGAGCTCTGGGCAGTAAGTTCTTACCACATATGTGAATACTTCTCTACTTTGTTGGTATAGAAAATAGGCCATCAATTCAGAGTCTTCCGTAATATCTAGCCCAGAATTTGTGTTTGTTACCATTGTATTTGCTAATTGGCTGTTTATACTAGTCATAAAATATTTGTGTTAAAAATAAATGCATCTAAAAAGAAATACCAATGCCAGCAATTGAACCCAGCCTCTGGCATGTGCTAAACAAGGGCTCTACCACTGAGCTGTACCTTAACCTAAGAAAGACATAATATGTTTTACAAAAAAAAAACAGCTAATACACAAATAACAGAGAAAAAAGCCATCATGGAAGTAGAACAAAAATGTTGCTGATATAAAGGTGAAAATATTCATTTTTTTGGTGGTTTTTGTGGTCAGTTGTGGGGCTTGAACACAGGTCCTGAGTACTATCCCTGGCTCTTTTGCTCAAGGCTAGTACTCTACCACTTTGAGCCATAGCTCTACTTCCAATTTTTAAGTGGTTAATTGGAAATAAGAATCTCATGGGTCTTTTCTGTTTGAGCTGGATTTGAACCGCAGTCCTTGGAGTACATAAGATTACAGATGTGAGCCTCTGACATCTGGATGAAAATATTTTTAAATTGAGTGTGCTGAACATAATTCTTTTATTGTTATCATTACCCCCCAAATAATTTCATAACTCTTGGGAAAATGGAGAAGAATGGAAAAGGAATAGATCAGACTGTATTACCAATAGATGAGCACTGTTTATTGCCAGAATGGGTCACAGACCTTTCCACAAGTTGGATGGTTGTGAGAATGACTGGATTTTGTGGTGGGCTTATATAGGGCTTAACAAGAAGCAGAAAATAAAAATGGGTTATGGTCTCTTGGATGCCAAGGGTGGTGTCTTTGGCCAGGCCCAGAGTATGTAATATTCTACCTGGGATGAGGGGGCTGTTGTCTCCCGTGCGGAGGGGAGGGTCAGAAGGCCCTGCTTGCAGACAAACACATAAGCATGCACCTGTGCTTTGCTGGATGAGGCAGGAGTCAATCCTTCAATAACTACTCACATAGCAGCTACATGGTATTAGCTGAATGGTTAGAGACAATGTGAAGTATATTGGAAGCTGAGTATAGGCTATTCCAAACACTAAACTGTTTTCTGTAGGATTCATACATATGAACTTTAGCATTAGTGTCCTTGACCCTTTATGAACTAAGATATCCATGAGTCACCATGCCTTGAATCCCTAGTGGACACTGAGGGAAGTAACTGCAAATATATGATTGTTAACAGCAGTCCATGTCAGATTGTGACGTCTTTTACTGTGTTTCTCCTTTAGCTCTAGTTCCTGGAAGCTCTACCTAGGCTTTTTATTCTAGACAAATGTGGCAAACTATATATAAGGCAATTCTTTCTGCCCTTACCTCCCCATCTTGGGCTGCATTTTCCTTGAGAGGCCTTTCTCTTCTTGCTGGAGTTTCTATCTCCCTCATCCCTTCTTGCTGAAGCATTTCACCAGGCAAGAGTGGCTGGGAAGGCTGTGGCCACCTCCTAGAGATAGGGCTGCCAAGAGCACGAACCTCATTACCGCTGCAGCTCTCCCACAGGGCAGAGAATCCACACCCCTCAAAAGTTCAGAACAAGAGACTGGGGAGAGTGGAGGGGTGGGGAGGCACAGGGTAGACACTTGAGACATTGCTGAGCCTCAGAAATGGATGCAAACAAAAGACTGAAGGGAAAGATTTGGAAGAAAGGAACTCTTGGACTGTTGTCTAGCTACATGTCACAGTCTGAGAGAGAGAGAGAGAGAAAGAGAGAGAGAGGTTCGGGGGGAGGGGCATGCTGGTCCTAAGGCTTAGACTAAGAATGTAGGTGCTATTCCTGAGTTTTTCACCTCAAGGGTAATGCTTCACCAATGGAACCACCACTCCACTTTCAGCTAATTGGTTGTTAATTGGAGATAAGAGTCTCATGCTGCTCAAGCTGGGTTTGAACCTCAATTCTCAGATCTCAGCCTCCTGCTGAGTAGCCAGGAATACAGGTGTAAGCCACTGGCACCTGGCACAAGTACTTCCTTAACACCTATGTTCCGATTTGGATCTGAGGTATCCCCCAAAGCTCAACAAGTTTGGAGGCAGGACTTGAGAGGTGATTGGCTCATAAGGGTGTTGACCACATCAGTGAGTGAGACTATGGGGCTGGGCTCTAGTTAGCAGAAGGAGGTCACTGGGAGTGAGGTAGGGGAGAATAGAAGGGAAGCATGTCCTTAAAGAGACTAGGGTTCATCTCTCTCTTTCTCTGCTTCCTGGCTGCCATGATGTAAGCAATGTGCTCTCTGCCATGTCAACGCTCCCAGAAATGATGGAGCCACACATTCATGTACTGGAACATGAGCCTTCTTTAATATTTATTCCCACCCCTGCTTGGGTATTTTATCAGAATGACAGAAGACTGACTAATGCATTCATATTCTGAACTACAATGCAATGGTGCTACATAATTATCCAGTTTCTCCTACAATTCTTCCTTCTAGCCCAGAACAAGCTAGTTATTCTTCAACCTTGGCAAGTGGTCAACGGTCATGGCCAGGAAGAAAGCATAATGAAACACTTCCAAGTGCTTTGAACTGGCAAATGTGTGTTTATATAATGACACAAGCACAAGCTAATGCAATGGCATTGCTGGGGGTTAATGGTTTTGGGGTCAGGAAATTACAGTTCTCCGGCTGCATATTTCATTGCACATTGGTTTCCATCGCATCGAGAAAGATTTTTGCTCCGGAGTTAGATTCATGCACAAAGGCTAAAAATAGAGGGCTAGGGAAATGAATTCTTAAGTGAATTTTATTTCCTTCTGAGAGATGACTGTGCAAAGAAGAGGAGTTGGCATCTGAATTGCTCCAGAAAAATTCCACCAGGTACAGGTGGCAATGACAGAGAACAATAGAGGTTGACCTCTTATGGCTTTCAACCACTTCTGCCAAGCTGAATGGACCTCTGCTTTAGAGGCACATAATGTAGTATGAGAAAAAAAAATCACTGGACTTTCAGTCAGGAGACCCAGCTATAAGATCCACAGAGCATCTTGTCATGCAAAATAGTATGTATTGAAATGAACACCAGGGAATGAAAACAAGTGGGTTTTTTGGTTACTGCTTTTGTTTTCTTTCCTTTTGGTTCTGTATGTTTGTTTACATGTCTTTGGGAGTATAAAGGGAGACAGAAATGGAGGGACAAAGGACACACAAATGCAGCAATGGTACTCCCTGCACACTATGTTGAGAGTGAATTATATAACTTCTTGGTGGAGATGGGAGGGAAAAACAGGGAAGGAGTGAAGGGAGGGGTGATACTGCCTCCAAAGGAATGCACTGTCTATCTGACTTACATGACTGTAATCTCTCTGTGCATCACCTTTATAATCACAGTTTTTTAAAGTTTAAAAATAAAAATAAAGAAAATTCACATTGGCAGCGCATAGCCCTGGCATTTGGGGTAAGTGCCTAGACTGCTTTGGGCCGTAGGTTGCTCTTCTCTGAACTAGATGCCCGCCTAAGTCCACTTCACAGCTGAATCTATGCCAGTTCATTAGGCTGTTGTCCCACATCCACCAAATTACTGGCGCTGACCCACCAAGATTAGGGTCATTCTCTAATTGTGCATCCATCTTGTGACCTGCTTCTTCTTATGACTCACCTTGCATCTGTCGCACAGAACCCGAGGTAATGCTAATGTGGTTTGGCTGAGGCCTTTGCTGTTTCCTCTTCCCAGTGCACGGTAGAAGGGGTGCAGCTTCTAGAATGGATGGTTCCTTGGCAACCTCCTCTAGCACTTAACAAACCAATCTACGGAATCTACAAAGATTGTATCTGAGTATTATTTTTTAAACACAAGTGGAAAGAGTGGAAAGTTCAAGCTCTAAAGTGGAGAGGTTGGATGGAGGATAAATTTTCTATGAAGGGATGATCACTTGTGAAAAGGAGCGTGACCTTGAACAAGACTGGCAGAACACAGTAAATCCTGCCTCTCGAGGAGTGTTTACAGTCTGGAGCCTTGGAAATGATGTTCTTGGAACCCAGGGTTTTGAAACACAGATGGATAAAACTATAAAGTGATGATGAGGCCACAGGCCAAAAGTCCAGTCCCTAGCAGGTTTGTATCCATTATTAGAATTGTAAATAAGAGTGTGAGGAAGAATTGTGTCAGTAAATCCCTCTTATGTTGCTAGACATCTCATGGCTTCTAGTCCTCTGAACATTCCCAAACATGGTCTCTTTGAAGGTTTTGTCTTCAGCACTGACAGGATGCAGTCCCACCCCCACACCCTAGGAGGAGGAGTTAAGTTGCACTACTCTCCGATGCAACTAGAAAAACAGCTAGCTACCACACAAGTTGTTAGTGTGTTCAAGCCCTTTACTAAGTCAAGCTTCTTATAGAAATCTATCCCAGCACCACAGAAAGAGGCTCAAAGTTTATATACAAACATGTTTCCCATAAAAAGTAAAACAATAGCCATGGAATTAGTGCCTCATACCTGTAATTCTCACTATTCAGGAGGCTGAGATCTGAAGATTGAGATTCAAAGCCAGCCTGCCCAAGGAAGTCCAAGAAATTCTTATCCTCAATTAAACACAAAAAAACCAGTAGAATTGTGACTCAAGTGGTAGAACTCTAGCCTTGAACAAAATGCCTCGGGGTTAATGCCCAGGTCCTAAGTTCGAGCCGTTAGATGAGTAATAAAAATAAATAAATTAAAGAAATGAATAAAGAAAAAAAGGTAAAGCAACTATAGGAGAGGTACATGGAGCTTGGCTTCAGTGGCTCCTATTTATAAACAGAGCTACTCAGGAAGCTGAGATCTGAGGATTTCAGTTCAAAGCCAGCCTGAGCAGAAACATCATAAGACTCTTATTTTCAGTTTACCTACAATATGCTGGAAATGGAGCTGTGGCTCAAATGGTAAAGTGCCAGCCATGAGAAAGGCTAAGAGACAGTGCCCAGGCCCTAAGTTCAAGAAGCTCCATTACTGGCACAAAAAAAAGGAAAAATTGATGCAAAATATTACTAAAATGATGCTACAAAGAGTGATTATACACCTATGATGACCCAATTACTATGAAGGTGAAGACAGGAAGACTGAGGGTTTGAAGCCAGCCTGTGCAAAAAGTTGGCAAGGGCCTATTTCCAGAATAATGCTGAGCATACTGGCACATAACTGCAGTCTCAGTTATCTGGATGATGAAGACAGGAGAATCTATTTTTTGAGGCCACCTGGGGAAAGTTAGCCAAAGACCTCATCTGAAAATCAACCTAAATGCAAAATAAAATCTAGGGGCATGGCTCAAGTGGTAGAGCATTTGCTAAGTAAATGCAAAGTCCAAACTTCAGTCTCCATCAGTGAAAATAGGGGGAACAAGAAGAAAAAGAAAAAGAAAACCTGTAGACACACACAGATGTGAGGTTTGTTTAAGTTTTTTTAAGGCTTCCATATGAATGGGAGAACTCCACACACAAAAAAATTCCAATTGAAATTAATCGTTTTATGCTTTGAATTTATATTTACTCAGACACAGCGTACATTTCTTTTTATAATATACATTTACCTTTTTTAAAAAGCTTTCCAGGGTCTCTGGCCTTTGGTCTGCCTGTCACAGGCGTATTTTTTGGTGTCACTTGTCTGTGACTGTGTCTATCAGACACAGATACACCGATCTGGGCTTCACCATCAGCTGTGGTGGTATCCAGCAGTTCTGAGTGAATGGGATGGGGACAGTGGGACAGCTGAAGTTTCAAATATCTTAAGAATGTCACATGCCTGTCTCCTGAGGCCCAGAGTGTACTCTGTGCCAGAAGAAATTCTAAAAGCAGTCATATGCACGTTCCAATGCTGCCACTTGGTAGCTTAAGAGTTCCAGAGCAAGGACTTTGGCATTGGAGTTTCCTGGCAATACCATTGGATACTTTCCAAAAGAAAAATCAGTCATCATGCATGGCTAGACTGTACCCCCTTAATCTTTAGATGCTTTAGGAAAGTATTTTTTTCTTCATAGTTATAATTTGCTTGGAGAGGTTTTGCTTAATTTGGGACTGGACCTCATTTTGTAGCCCAGACTAGAGTCAAATTCACAGTTCATCTACTTCTACCTGGAGTTGGAGATTCCAGTTCCTGCTGTGTGTGTGTGTGTGTGTGTGTGTGTGTGTGTGTGTGTGTGTGTGTGTGCATGTACACTTGCACGGGTGTGTGTCTGAACTGTGAGCGGAGCTAAATTATAAGGCCAAATTTCCCCCTTGCCTGCCAGCAGAATCTACTGGGCAGTCTGCCTATTTCTCACCCAGGGATGTTCAGTACTGTTTCACAATTAAACAGCCTGATGAAGAGTAGATTTTTAACATTTGTCCTTTGTCATGGTGTATGTTTTCCTCTAAGAGCCAGTTTTAATTCCCTACTTGAAATGTGGAATGGAAAAGAGATGTTTAGTAGCACTCTGTGATATACAAACATGAGCGCTGTTCATAGCCTCAAAAGCACAGATAATAATAAAATAAATAAAAGACTGTGAAATGATCATTCTTGAGTATTTATTGTCTTTACTCAGGATATAATTCAGTTGTAATTCTATAAATGCTTTCGTTTATTATTGTGATTGCCGATATATTGTATAAACAATTTATATAATTTATTCTAATTACTTTCTTAATAGTTGAAAATTTAGCATCCTATCAGATAATTTATTTCCTGTAAGTGTGAAATTGGAGCAAGAGGGAAATGAAGGTCTTAGCTTATAGCCTCAATTGTGTTTGACTGTGAGTTTACTCCTGCACAGAAGAGCCAGGGTGTGGGCTTGCATGGAACTGCTGAGATATTTGTTCTGCTCTGCCACCTGGTGGTGGAAACTGCTTTATTTTCTGCTGCTGTCTTGCATTTATGCTTTAGGTCTCTTCTCTCTGAAATGCCAAGCATACTTTACCTACTAGCATTTTAAGCTACTGGCTAGACTTCTATCCAACTCCTAATTTATTATCTCCTGGAGTAAACCTTTAACGTAAACTCCCAGACATCAGGCTAGAGTGCAGCTGATTGATTAATAAATTAACAGGTTCTTCTCTCTCCCACTGAGATCATTACCTCTACTCCTCAGCTGTAGGGAGCATCTTTGAAATGCCTATCCCACAATCCTGAATTCCCCTCAAGGACTTCTTTTAAGATAGCAAAAACCAGCCAGGCACTGATGACTCATGTCTGTAAATCCTAGCTGCTCAGGAGCCTGAGATCTAAGTATTGTGGTTCAAAGCCAGCCCAGGAAGGAAAGCCTGGGTATATCTTATCTCACAACAAACAAACAAACAAACTACCAAAAAGCCAGAAATGGAGGTGTAGCTCAAGTGCTAGAGTACTATCCTTGAGCAAAAGAAGTTCATAGATAGAGCCCAGACCCTGTTTTTAAGCCTTTGACTGATATACCATAAAGAAAGAAAGATATCAAAAACATATGTCTACATAGCCAATTAAGACAATTCTGAGGTTGCCTCTAGTTGTATTAACACTGTGTTAGCTCCTCTTGGTATGTATAAGTGAACATCAAGGGAATCCCTAACTATTTTTCCCCATCTCTTGTATTTATTTATTTATTTATTTGCCAGTCCTGGGGCTTCCAGCTTTTTCTTCATATGTGGTAATGAGGAATTGAACCCGGGTCTTCATGCATGTTAGGCAAGCACTCTACCACTAGGGCCCCCTTTATTTTATTTTTGTATTTTCCATTCAGTATCTATCCATCCATCCTTCTGTCATCTATCCATCCATCTGTCCACTCATTCATAACAAATATCTCCTGAACACAACGACGAAGGCCAAGGTCCAGATCCTATACCAGAAGGACACAATGTGGTATGGTAGGCAGGCTGAAACTTCATTTGAAGCATCAGACATGCAGGAGTCAGTGGGTGCTTTAGATGAGAATAATTTGTTCTCAGTACGGCTGACAAGGCTCCATGTAAGTAGAAGCACTGGAGCTTGTCTGAAAGTACATGTAGGAGCTGGAGAAAGAGGGGCAGTGCAAAAAGATGAATAAGACGATTGAGATCATAGAATTTGTAGCAGAACCAATAAAACAGTGGCCAGAGAGTTCATGAGGCAGATGGAGAGAGAGATGATACTGGAAGCTAGGACACCAGTGGATCTCAGTCTTGGTTACCATAGCAAAGAGTGAGGACTTCATCCACACAGAAATCAAACGTTGTCCTTTCAATATTTTTAAGCAAAGACTCAAAAGGATTATGTAAAGAACTTGTCTGTGACAGTTTTGTTAGGCACCTAAGACAAATTTGGGCTTATTTCTGTGTAGGCACAGAGAGTCAGGCTCCTCACATAAGAATATGAACATTTAAAAAAAAAAGAATATGAACATTTTTTTGGCCAGGAATTTGGCCAAGTGGTGTGGTGCGAATGCACTTAAGAACCAGGTTCAATTCCTTGGTACCACATACGTAGAAAAAAGCCAGAAGTGGTGCTGTGGATCAAGTAGTGGAGTTCTAGCCTTGAGAAAGCCCAAGGGCAGTGCTAAGGCCCTGAGTTCAAGGACCAGGACTGGCAAAAAAAAAGATTATGAACACTTTTTCCCCAATACTAAATTTCCCAAAATTGAAGCCAAGGCCATATGCTAAACAAATGTTTAGCAATACCACCATCCCTTCGATTTTTATTTTGTTTTTGAGATAGGTTTTGCTAACTTTGCAGAAGCTGGCCTCAAACTTGTGACTTTCCCGCTTCCACCATCTGGATAGCTGGGATTACAGGAGTGCATCATTGTGCCTGACTAGATGTGGACATTTTTAACAAGCAGTAAAGCATGTTGCGGGTTACCCTAGCGCATTCTGCAAAGCTCTCTCCCATGAAATCAACATCTGTTTACTCATTAAAAAGGAGGAGGAAATGCCAAAAGAAAATGGGTACATAAAAAAGATATTTATGGAGGAATTATTGGGAGGTTTTCTTAGTGTGGAGCTTGGGAAGCTGGATAATTAAAAATAATCTAGAAAGGGTTTCTAAAACATTATTTAGTCAAACATTACCAAAAGCTTAAATGTTCCTATCCATAGACCTAGTAATTGCATGTCTAAAAGTTAGTTCTGAATCAAGTTCCAGGTGAGCATAAACTTGCATAAAATATATGCATTGCAATGTTGTATAGTAGAAACAATACATTTGCGATATATCCCAAATTAAATTAAAGGCATGCTTATCCAGAATATTTGTACCCTTTTTTATAGCACCAATCATGTTTAAACACAATGATTCTATGTATAATATGATTCTAATTTTATAAAGAAGAAATGTTACAAAATATTAGCTAGCTATCATCAAATGGTAAAATTATAAATGCATTCATCTTTATACTTTATCAAGCAATCTAAACACTTTATGTAGCCTATAGAATTCTAACAAACAAAAAGCAAAAAATGTAAAAAAAAGTAATTAAATAAAGGAAAGGACAAGCTCCTGGCCTACCTTAGGAAATCTTACAAAGAATTTAGACTTAAATATAGGTTATTATTCATATAGAGACCAGAAAAAAAGTGAAAAGTCAAGACCAATGGAAATAAATATGCACTGTTAATTATAAGGTTCAACATAATTTCTACGTTCAATTTGCTTATGAGCTTCAGGCTAAGCAAAAATGGAGAAAGATCAGCTCAATTTTAATTACAATATACAGCTAAGTTGCACGGGTGATCTACAAAAGAAATCATGTGTTACTAAGCACTGCCATCTAAAATAAAATGTTTACTAAGCTTATGATGGAGGAGACTGAATGTTATAAATATTAATATGCACTATGATGTGTGCGTGTGTATGTGAATGTGTGTGTGTGTGTGTGTGTGTGTGTGTAATCTAGTTTTGAACTCAGGCCCTTACCTACTTGCTCATAGCTGGTGCTCTACCATGTGAACTAGTACTGTAATCTTGTATTTGGTGGGTTAATTTGAGATGAAATCTCAGACTTTCTCTTTTCTTTCTTTTCTTTACATATTAAATTGAAATAAATTGCACTGCTGCTATTGTGACAAATTTAATTTTAAATGTTCCATTAGACAAAGCTAATATTTGGTTATGCTCCATTAGAAAATTATTTTTCAAACTCTTATTACACTTTCCAAATATAATAAAAACTAACGGCTATTAGAAATCCCCCTAAAAATAGTGAAGTTAGTTTAATTTTGAAAATTTATTAATAATAAACAGGAGAAAATATCAAGATACAATGAAGAAAATTGTAATCATTTCTAGTTGTTTGTGATTTTACATGGTATTCTTAAAAAACAAGACCACTGTTCTGTTGAGGGACGGGAAGGAAGGGAGGAGGAGAGAGAAAAAGTGAATAGAGAAAGAGAAAGACATATTCTTGTAGCAATGACAAAGACCTGAAAACTTCATTTTTTTTTTCATATTGGGATGTCTTTGAGAAATACTCATTTTCACTTTCAGTGCACTTTCAGTGATTTCTCTACATAGAACGGAACAACAATTAACCACAGTTCCACTAGATGGCAATATCTGGAAAGCCCTTGAGAGAGATGTCAGAGGTCTGAGCTGTTGCTGTTTATGAATACTTTCAGTGCAATCTCCTAGATTTCATCAATGGTGTTTTAAAGATCTTTAGGGCTGGGAATGTGGCTTAGTGGTGGAATGCTTACTTAGCATGTATGAAGTCCTGGGTTCAATTCCTCAGTACCATATAAACAGAAAAAAACAGAAGTAGCTCTGTGGCTCAAATGATAGAGTGGTACCGTTAAGCAAAAGAAGTTCAGGGACAGTGCGCAGGCCCTAGGACTGGCAAAGTAAGTGAGTAAATACACAAATAAATAATTATCTTTCATTTTACTCCTTTTCCTTCACAATATTAAAATTTTTTTTACCTAAAATAGACCAGTGGATGTTAGACATATTCAATGTTTTCCTTTGTTTCAAATTTTGGAATGCTATATTAGAAATTTCTTGCTGAACCAATAGGTCTCTAGGCAATACTGGTGATGTAGGGCTCAGATCTTTCCTTCCTATGCTCATTTGCATTTGGGAATCTCAAACAGTGATGTACTGATTGGTAAGTAGCTTGTTTGAGAAGAGAAGCCAAGAGTTCTTCTGCTGACGAAGAGTAATATGGTAAGTTGCCTTGATTTATGCTTACAAGTTTTTTTTGTCTTTCATTTCCTGGAGTTCATTTTGCTATTATTTTATATGAGCAGATGCACATAAGCATTGAGCCTTTGTGCTTCTCTCCTAAGGCTATCCTTTTTTGTAAGAGATGGTTTTTTGAGGGAAAAAATTGTTTTATATTAAGCCAAGAGAAATATGTAAGTCCAAATCCTTAGTTGTACTATTTCCCCTTAGTGTACTCTTCCCCTTTCACTCTAATGAATGTAGAGATCTCTCACAGGCCTTTCTACTGGGACTGGCTTCTAATCTTGATCTTTCAGGTCTCAGTCTCCTGAATGTCCTAGCTCAGCAGTACAATGCAGTGTACCTTGTTGGTGTCGATGGTTGTCTCTTGTGTCTGCATGGCTGATGGGAGGTATGGCTCACTGCCTAGCCTACCATTAAAATTGTCCTTGATGTCCATATTGGTAGCCTGAGAAAAGAGCAAGATTCAAAGTACTGCTTCTGAGGGAACATGGGTGGCTCACGCTTACAATCCAGCATCTCAGTTCAAAGCCAACCTGGGAAGATAACTCTTGAGAGATTCTTAACTTCATGTAACCAGCTAAATGGTAGAGTCAGAGGCACGGCTTAAATTGGAGCCTAGTCCATGAGCAAAAAAAGTGGCTCTTAGGGACAATTGAGACCATGTAGCGGGATTCAAGCCCCAGTACTGACTTTAAAAAAAAAGTAGAGTTTCTGGGCCAGGAGTTTGGCCTAGTCTTAGAGTGCTTGCCTAGCATGCACGAAAACCCTGGTTCGATTCCTTGGTACCACATACATTAAAAAAAGCTGGAATTGGTGCTGTGGCTCAAGTGGTAGAGTGCTAGCCTTGAGAGAGCCCAAGGACAGTGCTCAGACCCTGAGTGCAAAAAAGCCCTGAGGACTGACAAAAAAGTAGAGTTTCTATTGAGTAAGTTCATTTTCACACCAGAACAATTATAAGTAAAACCATGTAAGTTAGGGAGTTTCTATAAATCTATTTTGAAATGTTAACTGTTAAATAAAAAAAACAGAAATTACCTCTTTCAGTCACTTAAATGTGATTTTTAAAATCTAGTAGATGTTACCTGAGCCATGGGACAAGGGAGTGCAAGATTTTTACAAAATATCACCCATGAGTTAGAAAGTTGTTGGGCATCAGTGGTTCATACCTGTAATCTTAACTACTCAGGAGGCTGAGATCTGAGTATCTTCATTCAAGACCAGCCTGGGAATGAAAGTCCAGGAGATTCTTATCTCCAATTAACACCAGATAACCAGAAGGGGCGCTGTGGCTCATGTGGTAGAGCATTAGCCTTGAGTTGAAGAGTTCAGGGACAGTTGAGCGCAAGGACAGAGCCAAGGCCCAGAGTTCAAGCCCCATGACCAGTCAAAAAAATGAAAAAGGTTTGAAGATTGCTTCAAATGATCAGTGAAATTTTGGAAATTCTACATCATGTTAGGGGACCTGACTGAATGCTTCTTTCATTTCCTAAGAATTTTACTGTTTTTATGTAACACAGAATATACCACAAAATAGCAAAGCCTTTTAATAGTGGCTTATATTCTTTTTATTTCCATTTGCAAAAGGGAAAAAAAACATCAAACAATTATATCCCAAGAATATCATTAATAATTTCACTGTGGATTTATGCGAACTACAAGATGATTCCGTTTTGAAAGGAAATGTGCTGTGGGATTCTTCTCTTGAAGCTTTTGTGTTTTAAACTCAAATAAATGAACACATACTTGATTGGAGCTCTGTACTCTTATAAGAGGACAGAGAGAATTTCCAGTTGGAGTATTTCTCAGATAACCAAATCCATTAGCTTGTCAATCTAGAATTACCTCAGAAAGGAAGAAAAGAAAAGTAAAAGCCAGGTCATAAATGGCTCACACCTATAATCCTAGAGACACTCGAGAGCAACTGATGTGTTCAGTGTTTAAAACTAAGGAATCTCATGTCCATGGAGGATGCCAGTGATGAAACATATGCGGGCTCAAGTAGGGTCAAGTGTGCATACACTTGAGCTTCCTTCTCCTGCTCTTTTATTTGAAAGCCTATTGGATGATGCCTCCCACATTCAGGAGGGGCTTTCCGCACTCAATTTGATGACTTTCATGCCAATCATCTGTGGAAACATCCTCACAGACACACCCAGAAGTGTGTTTTATTACCTCCCCAGCCATCTCTCAGGGATAATTAACCATCCCATCGCTCAGTTAATATTTCTTCCCTGAGCTCTTAAATTTTAGTCATGATATACAAGCAAAAAGTGAATAAAATGAACATGTTACTGACAACTGCTCAAACCCTTGTCAGTAGGAACAATGATTATTTATAATTGGTGATGAAATTCAAAGTTTCAGGAAAGTAAAGTATCTACTGGGATTAGGTTTGAAGTGATTCCCAAAGTGGTGCATGATATAACCAAGCTAATGAATGTAAACTTGCACAAATCAAATTAAATTAAATAGAAAGCAAGAAAACAAGGGCTGGGAGTTTGGCCTAGTGGTAGAGTGCTTGCCTAGCATGCACGAAGACCTGGGTTCAATTGCTTAGTACCACACACATAGAAAAAAAGCCAGAAGTGCTGAAGCTCAAGTGGTAGAGCCCTAGCCTTGAGAAAGTCCAAGGACAGTGCTTGGGCCCTGAGCTCAAGCCCAGGACTGGCAAAAAAAAGAAAGCAAGAAAACAACTGGGCATGTACGTGGGTTGAGTTTTCTATGTACTTGCGGAAGTCTAACATGTGTCCTATACACTGTGGTAGACTCTGGACCAAGTTTAAGATTCAACCCAGACTTTACTATTTAGCAATTATGTGTTTTGGACAAGCTATTTTATTTTTCATAACTTGTCTTTTTTCTAATTATCACAATAATTATTAAAAATAACTTTAACACAGCAGTCTTGCAAAGAATAAATGAGATAATGCCTAGCTAAAACGCCGGAATCTCAAGAGGCATTTGTTGTGATTCTCATTATTATGATTGCCATGTGGAGCTACAGTATCTTTGGTAGGTAGCTCAGGAGTAGAGAGAAAAGGAGGCTACTGTGGCTGGGAGGAGGGGTGGGGCTTCACATTCAGGCTCATCCGAGAGCCTGCCTGAAAAGAGGCTTTTCCATTAATCTGTATGGTGATGGAGATGCTTTCAGATTTTTTTTCTGGAATTCTCTTTATTCTTGAGGCCACTTTGGTTCTCATGATACATGCCACCTACAAGATTAGAGACATTTTCTTGAATGTGTATGTGAAGAAAAAAAAAAAATAGCCCTAAGGACAAATGTTGTGACCAAACTGAGTCTGTAGATGGCAGCGTGAACTCAGGTATAAGGTACACTATCTCCGGTCCTCAGCTTGGCTTTTCGTGATTTACAAGGGGCGGGGGGGACCCAGAAGCTTTAAGCTGCCATAATTTTGTTGGATTTGACATGACATTAAGCCATCATTTTCCACTAAATCACATTTGGGTTTTTAGCTGTTGGAAGAAATCAGCATGGCAGCAATGATGGGATTTTAGGGAGACACAGGAAGCTCATACTGCCTGAGTGGTAACTAATTCTCCTCTTTGAATGAGGTTGGTAAGGAGATCAAGTGCAGCCTTCCTGGTGATATCTAAGATTTTGCTTCCACATTTTATTTCATATTGTTTGCTTTGCATGGTCTTGATTTATCTTTGCCTATTTCTTAAATGTCAATTTTTTTGCAAAACTTTTGTGTGTCTCTCGTACAGCAGTTAGTTATTTTCTTAGCCAAAACTAGGAGCCCTTATCCTCTGATATTGGAGTTTAGCCCATTTGTACTGCTGGCTTCCCGTCTTCCACCTTCTTTTTTAAAATAGTTAATTATATCTATAATATATGCCTATTATATATTTATTATACCTATTATATTTGTCTATGTTCTTATGCTTTTAGTATCTCTTCTATATTATCCAAGACATTATTTTTTTAGATCTTATCTTCTAAAACTATGCAAATTACAGGACATGTACTTTCTAGATTTTACCTCATGTTTATGAGTGAAAATCCCATGTGACTCCACCAAAATTTAGCAGGCATTCTGGCATCCTGAGGACCTCACATCTCTCCTATTCGTCTGCCTATTGACACATTTAGAACGTTTACATTTTCTTATTCACACTCCCTTTCTAAATTTCTGTATTTTGTTAATAAAATCAAGAATTTGTAGTTATGGGTAGTTAAAAAAATAATGTATAATTAGGAAAATAAAATGAGCACAAAAGATATCCACAATACCTTTTGCTCAGATTTGCTGCTTTTTTACACCTTATTCTATTTGTTCTAGTCATTTCCTTCTCTCTGCACACACAGACACACACACAGACACACACACACACACACACACATATGCACGCACACGCACGCACACGCGTGATTATTTCCTGAATGGTTTCAGGGTGAATGATGCATATCATAGCTCTTATTCCTACATTTCTGCAAGTATCCCCTAAGATTAGTGCGAAAGTAAGCCTGCCCTAGTCACAGATTGATTGCAAGTGCTTTTCATCAAGTCTGGCAAAAAGAAATGTTTTTTTGAAAAATCAAAATAAACCTTAAAAGCAAATATTTCAGAGTGCCACATGTTCATTCATGCAGCTTAGTTGAATGTGGGGAAGCTCTCAGCCAGGTGTAAGTTACCTCCAGTTTGTATGTGAACTACAATGTAATCTGAGGGTTTCCCTGTTCTAAACATTGTAAAAATCTGCCTCAGAACCAAATGGTGTCCCCAAAGCTAGTACAGGGTAACGTGGTTTGCTGAATAGACGGAGAATATCTGAGATTGGTTGGAAGCCATTGTCATTAGTGCAATTGGAGTGTCATGATGGGAAGAATGAAGCAGGTGTTCACGGCCTAGCATCGAGCTCCAGGTAGCCTAAGCCAGGGCAGGTTTTCCTCAGCAGTGATCTCCTTGTAGCCAAAATCTGCTCTCTATAATGTGAAAATTGAGCTTATAAATCTGTACAGATATAATGCTTTCTTCTACAACCCAAGTATATAGTTTGTCAACTTTACAGCACTGGCCACTTCTTGACAGAGCTGGATTCTGGCTGGGTTAAGCATCAGTAAATTTTTCTTTAATCTGGAGATAAATGAATTAAAATCAATTATCATTTTATGTTCTATTTATCTGATGATTCCATTGTAATTAGATTTCTATTATACATTTTCAGCTCATTCGGAACCAAAGGATGCTCTTTCTCTCAGTTCCCCATCAGAGTTGTACTAGATCTTCTCTTCATTGGAGATATAACCTTTAATCACCTACTTGGATTTGGGCTAATTTCTTTACTCTAAAAGCACACTGTAATTTTTATTCCTTGCAACAAAATGCAATCTGTGATGATCTACTTATACTATGTAACCATTCTTTGTATTATGATTTCCAGATACCTGTTACAAGATTTGCAATTTATTCCAGTGTGATCAGAGAACAAATTTTCTATGACTTAAAGCCTTTGAATTTATTGTGATCTATTTCCCAGTGGAAGTTAGGGTTTGTCTTGGTAAATGCCCTGTATGTACCTGATGTATTTGTATCAGGTTTTAACTGGTGTGTTCTGAAATTTTCAACTATAACAAGTGGCTTATAGCGGGGATCAAGTTTTTAGTTTATTAATTTTCTGGCTACTGTTTTGTTGGTTATTGAGAGAGAGGTATAGAGATCTCCAACAAACTATGGATTCTTCTGTTTTATACCACAGTTCTAGTTCTTTTTGCTTTGTATTTGGAACTTTGTTGTTAAGTGTGCACATATCCAGACATCTTGACAGATGAAAATTAAAGCTGGACCGGCCTTATTCAGATCAGATACAACAGATGTCAAAGAACAAAAACAATAGTGATAAAGAGAACTACTAACAACACAATCGTATTTTTAGTGAATTTATTATAGGCAACATGCAATCGGATTTCCTTCAAAGTTTAATTTTATTGATCTTTGCCTTCTTATTAGCGTGCCTAGATAGTATCTTAGTCTGTTAGAGCTGCTATAATAAAATCAAACGATGATGCATTTGTTATTTATATATACATATGTACATATGCATATTGTTATATACACATGCAAATATATACATATCACGCATATATAGAGAGATATTTCTCAAGTCTAAGATCAAAGTGCCAATAGATTTGGTGTCTGGAGGGACTTGCTCATTCTCACATGGTAGAAGGGTCAAGGTAGCTCTCCCAATATCCTTCACAAGAGCACTAACTCATTCATGAAGCACTACCCTCATCACCCAGTCACCTCCAAGAGACCCGCTCTCCTAATACAATCACATTGATAATTAGAATCAACATAAAACTTTGGCAGTGAAATTAACAGACTACAGCAGATCATTACAATGTAATGCATTAATTTGCCTGTTTGAATTAAGGTTTGTCATTTTATTACCCACTTTGTTTGTCTCCTTTAGTGGGAGGAAAAAGAGAAAAGCAATATAAGCTCAAGCAGGGTTTTACATGAATAATTCTGAAGCCACTACACATACACTGGAACTGAGCACTTGTGTCTGGCAGATGGTAGAGGCCAGGTTTCTGTGTGATGAAAAAGAGGTTATAGACAAGCCAGGTGAAAACGCTAAAAAAGAAAGATCCATATGGTAATGGATTAGAGGCATGACGCTGGTACAAACTAATTTTGGTTTCTTTTAGCTACAGATGGTGCTAGGTGGAAATATATAGATGGATAGGTGTGTGTGTTGGTATATACATATATATTTTCTTGTTCTATCAGCTGCAAGGGCCTAGAACCAATAATCCTGAGCAGTAATAACTGTACTTCACCATCAGATCTTGATTCCCAATGCCATTCTCAGTAGAATTGGGGCTGCTTGTGAAAGAGTTTGTTCCAGGCTGTAGTTAGAAATATACAAGGCGATCCTGGAGCATCAAATAATGCCAGATACCCACATTCCTGTGCCTACATTCCATCTTTTCAGAGGGTCACTAATCTATTGGATGTGTTTGGGCCCACTTTAATGACTTCATTCAAATTTTGTTAATTCTGTGAAGACCCAATTGCCAAATAATGTCAGATTCCAAGATACCAGAAGTTAGGATTTCAACATATCATTTTGGGGAGACAAAATACAACCAGTAACAGTAGCAAAAGAGAATATCGGTTCATAATGGCTCATGCCTGTAATCCTAGCTATTCAGGAAGCTGAGATCAAGATGATCACAATTCAAATCCAGTCTGCTACTTGTCACTGACCAAAACATTCTTACACAGTACAGCCTTCCTGGCCAGTGGCTGTATATTACAACTGTGTTAACAGCTAAATGTAGATTCAGCTTCTTCCTACATGAATAGCAATGTTCTCTTTACTAGTTATGCATTAACTCTTAAATGTCACAGAATTTATTCTGTATAGATGCTCCCATAAATCTTCTCCTCTTTTAAGAGATGAGTTATTTTATTCAAGTCATCCAGGCAGCAATGGTGTCATTAGATTCAGTCTAGCCCTAGAGCCTGTACTCTTACCCACTTAGAGCATGCCAGTGGATTTGGAGTTTGAAGAAAAGTTGAGTTTTAAAATTCATTTTGGTATTTATTAGCCCACTGATATTTAAATGATTAAATGAATAGGTATCAAGTTAAATGATTAAATGAATAGGTATCAATGTACTTTAAAATTTTAAAATATTTTATTAGATTTGGTGAACGGTATGCCACATTATTGCTTGAAACATTCATAAGTGAGATGCTTTATAGTCTTATTATAGATGTTCTATAATTGTAGATATTATTCTGCATTTCTTTGGTGTATGTTTTTTCACTACAGGATAACTTTATTTGTCCTATTGGTATTATTTCTTTTTTCTAAAACTGTCAGGTGTAATAATAACCTTTTCTTCTTTTGGGGCCTGTACTGTTTTTTCACCTCAGGGTATTACCATTGTAGTATATAAAAATACAAACAAGAAAATTCAGTGTTGCCGGTTCAGAGTACCATTTTAAAGATCACAAATGAACCAACCAATAAAGCTAATGAAATAACTCATTTGAGGAAATAATTTTTTTCCTTAAATCTAAATTATAAGCAGCTAAGAGGCCCTGGTGCTCCGGCTTTGTCTGGCACTGTGCTGCCAGGTTGGCCAGGCATCTGCAGCGGGCCTCCTGCTCTGGCAGCTGCTTGCTGAGTTTTACCTTTTTTGATTCAGCAGCTGAGAGCATTTTCAGGTAAAAATCCCTCATGGTTTGTGGGTTGTCATCCTCTGGTCATGTCAGGTGGAGTTGCCTCCTCACCTGTTTTACTTCTTTACCTTCCCTAGGGAAAGCCAGGAAGCTCATCTGGGCCTGCAGTTCTCCTCCTGTTGCCTAGTTGTTTCCAGGGGCTTCAGAGTGTCCTTTTGAAGCACCCTCTGGTCCTCCAACTTGGTCAGCTCCTGCACTTGCTTCAGCTGCTCCAGCAGCTGGGTCTGCTGGTGCTGCTCCAGGGCCGCCTTCTCTGAGGTCAGCTGCTGACTGGAGACTATGTGTTGATCACAGGTGGCTCTGAGCTCCTGTGGCTGGGCCAGGCACTGGTCATGCAGGTCTTGATCTTAGCCACCTTTTTCCACTCTTCTAATTCTTCCTCTTGCTCATCCTGCAGATGTCAGGATGCTGGCGAGCTGCTCCTTCTCACTGCTCAGCCTGTGGGAAGCCTCCTGCAGCTGGGCTAGCTGATTTTTCAGCTCTCTGTTGTGCTCTCTGATGTGAAGTTGTTGCCCCAGTTTCTATAACTCCTGTATTTGGTAGGCCTGGGCCTGCAGCTGCTGCTCATCATGAGATGGCCCTGCAAGGGGCTGAAGCTCTGTCAGCTTCTCTCTCAATTCCATCAGGTTGGTCTCCAGGTCCAGCACCTGCCTGGCCCTTTGCTCTTTTTCCTCTCTCAGCTGCTTCAGTTTTCTCTGAGAGCTGCTGGACCTTCTCCATCCATGTGGACTTCTCCATCCTCAGGTCCTCTGCAAAGTTGTCTCTCTCCAACTTTAATGTGGTCACCAGACTTTTCATGTAGTCTAGTTGTCTTTTCAATGCTGCCTGCTCTACTAGTGCTTGTTGAAACATGAGAATTCTGATCTTCATGTTGGTGTTTTGTGTCCATAGCACTTTCAGCTTCTCCTGCAACTCAGGGTTCATTTTCTCCAGGTCTTCATAGCTTCTGTTTTTCTCCTGGAGCTGAAGCATCACATTATTCAGGTTTTCCATGAGCTTTTCAGTTTCATTCTGTGTGATGGTGACTGCAGACAATGTTATCTCTAGCTCTGTGACTTGCTGCTGTGAAGCCTGCAGACAACTGCCAACAGCTTCATGTTCCATCTCTATTACATTGACTATCTGTTGCCTTTAGGCCAGGGAAGACTGTAAATTGCCTTCTTCTGAAGCCAACATCTGTATTGATAGTGTGGATTTTCAGCTCTGTTTTCAATGTTTCTTGCACATATGCTATCTTCTCATTCTCTTTCTCATGTTGATCCTGCAGGTCTTTCTTTTCCTGCTTCAGTTGTTCAAGCTCCCTTCAGAGTTGTTGCTTTCTTACATTACTCAAGTCCAGGGCAAGCACCAGGTATTAGTAGCACCTCCCCAGATCCTTGGTGTTATTGGGATCTGTGACACTTTTGACCCTGGCAGCTTTGACTGTGTCCAAAGGCAGGGGAGGCCCTGGGTCAGCGTGATGTTTGGCTATCCCCTCAGTTGAATTTCAGTCCCCAGTGGTGTTTTCTTAGGGTTACCTCCCTTCTCAGTTTTCTTCTTTTCCTTGAATTTTGCAAGTCCATCAGGACAATTCTTTTGCTGGTATTCTTGCAGCAATTTTTTTCCTGAAACTATTTTTTTTTCTTCTTGTTTGTTCAGACATCTCAGCACTGGCGGGGGAAGATGGGGGCCTTATTCCCAGGCTCTCTGAAATCACCTCTATTCTCCCAGTCACTGACAACTATATCTATTTCCTACTATATCTCCAAAGCCATCTCAATTCTCTTGCTCATCATTCAGCCTCACTGCTGGCAGTGGTGTAAGCCACCAGAGAGGATACCAGTGATACTAGGAAACACGGAATGTGGGCATGGCACCAATTCCTCTATCCCACTCGTCAGAGAGAAACATGACATAGTAGGGGGTGTTGCCAGAATCTTGTGATCCAGGGAGAGTGAGTGGGATAATGATGACAGCTGCTCCTGAAGTCCCAGGCTCATCCAACTCTATCTAGTTTGGTTGGGGGCAAGAGTGGAACCTGCTTTAGCTGGATAGATGCACATTCTGCATGCTCCTTTGCTGGCTTCCCTCACACAGTGGTAGCCATCAGAGTGTCTTCCAGACTTCCAGTTATCCTCCAGGAAGTGGCACCAAGAAACACAGCTGTCTGCTTTGTCCAATGTTTTCCTGTCATCACTCCATGCAGAAGTAGTTCTGTTGTTCTCAGTGTGTTGCTGACACTTGTTTTCTGATCAGGGAGTCACTGAGGTTCATAATGTTCCTGATATAACCTGCTGTTTAGTCCCAGAAGGACTGGAGCTTTCAGGGACATCACAAGTATTTTTGTGCCACTCTTCCCCACTGCCTATCTCTCTTTCCCCTAGTCTTCCTCTCTGCCATGTTGTGAAATTGTGGTGGGCTTATTGCTGATGTGTTCTTCCTCCCTCTGTTCTGAGCACTAGAATCTGGCTTCTTCACTGTTCCATGTTTAACTTTACTCACCTTGCGGGGAACAAGATGCTTCCAGATTGTTTTGAGTTTGAGCAGGAGCATAATGCTTATTTCTCATCCTACATCTTGGCTCCTCTGCCAACTCTCAAGATGCATAATTTCTGTAGGGTTCTCTTCATGCTTGTTCCATCTGTGTGTGTGTGTGTGTGTGTGTGTGTGTGTGTGTGTGTGTGTGTGTGTGTGTTTCTATAGGAATCCAGTGACTTTCTCCCTATCGTATTAAACTTAGTAGGTAAACTCGAAATCTGCACACAAATAAGAAGGACCTTTAAAATGCAAACTACTATACTAATATTATTATTATAATGAAGATACGTTGACTCTAGATCACATGAAATTCAGGGTTTTACACTTTCTGTACTCTTACAATCTTATTTACTGAAATGAGAGTGTGATGTTGAAGCATTATAGAAGTCTATATAGTTGGGGCCGGGAGTTTGGCCTAGTGGTTAAAGTGCTTGCCTAGCATGCATGAAGATCCGGGTTCGATTCCTCGGTACCACATACATAGAAAAAAAAGCCAGAAGTGGTGCTAAGGCTCAAGTGGTAGAGCTCTAGCCTTGAGAAAGTTCAAGGACAGTGCTCAGGCCCTGAGCTCAAGCCCAGGACTGGCAAAAATAAATAAATAAAAAAAAGAAGTCTATATAGTCAAGTCTAGTCACTTTAGATCTAGTATAAATCACTATCTGAAAATTAATTTAGTATTTTTATGAATATATAGTTTTTATGAATATATAATTTTTTGAATATATAAATAGGCAGTAAGCACTAGTATTTTAATATGAATCTGTTAACTCAAAGGAAGTTGCAGTATCATTAAAAACCACACTTTGGAAGCTATCCTTTCAAGAAAAGTAGAGTTAAAAATTATACTCATCTTGGGAAATATAAGGACTATCTATAGACCATAGATGAGTTAATTTCTTCTAGTTTTATGTAATTTTTTTAAAAAAGGATTGTGTTATAAAAGTTATTGTATTTAGGTTTTTTTCTTGACCCCACAATGAAAACAGGATATTTCACTATACCATATTTAAATATAATCAGTGCCTAGGAGTTAATGGCCAAAGCATTCCTGGATCTGTTAGCCTTTAGTACTCCTATAAACTACAACAACAGTAGTATTTTAGTTTGTAAATGTAGATGTGGTAATGTTTTAAATGTAGATAACTGGATCTACATTCTGGAGCATTTGTGCTGTAATTGTAGATATTTGATTTATTGTAGTTTTTAATTTTTATGTTGAAATGACAATAAGGTCTGAGTAAGCACAAGTAATGTTTGCTTTTGCTCATTAGTCCAAACTGATATAAATGTGGACTAAAGTCCACTAAATTCATTTATTTTGTTAGATGAGGTCACCAAGTCCCTACTCCAGTGGGACTGACAGCTGCAGCAGAAGAAGAAACACAAGAGTGCATGATCACAAAGGCCACGTGAAGACATGGCAATGAAAGAGCTACTTCCAAACTTAGGATGAGAGGCTTCACTAGAAATCCAGCACCTTGACCTTGAATTTCTAATCTCTAGAAATGTGGGACAATAAACTTCTGCTGTTTAAGCTACCTAGTCTGCTGTGGCAAACCAGGATTTTTTTTTTTTTTGACAGTTGTGGGGCTTGAACTCTGGGCCTGAGTGCTGGCCCTAAACTCTTCAGCTCAAGGCTAGCACTCTGCCACCAAGCCACAGAGCCACTTCTAGTTTTCTGGTAGCTAATTGGAGGTAGGAGTCACAGACTTTTGAACCTGGGCTGGCTTTGAACCATGCCTCTTGAGTAGCTAGGATTACAAGCTTGAGCCATCAATGCCTGGCTGACTAAAAATACTTTTTTTTTTTTTGCCAGTCCTGAGCTTGAGCTCAGAGTCTGGGCACTGTCCTTTGACTTTCTCAAGACTAGAGCTCTACCACTTGAGCCTCAGCATCATTTCCGGCATTTTTCTATGTATATGGTACCGAAGATTCGAACCCGGGTCTTTGTGCATGCTAGGCAAACACTTTACCACTAGGCCAAACTCCCAGCCCATCTATAGAGAAAGCTTTGAATTTTAGAATCTTTGAATTGAAGCATAAAACTGCCTGTTATTATTGATGATGTCATTATGTCATAATATTTGCTAGTGCTGAGTGGCTACATTGGTCTCACAGTCCTGAGTGCTTCCTAAGTTGTCTTTGATTTGGCTTCACAGTGATCCAATGAGGGACACGATTATTATCTTCATTTCATAGCAGAGGAATGTACAGAGATAATCTCTTACCCCAAATCATGGCATTAATGAAGTGTTCTAGCTAGAATTTGAGCTCGGCTGTCATATCTCATATCTCAAGCTCTTAGTTATACCACTAACAGTTTCTAAATGAATAGTCAAAACTAAAATTTCAGTTAAGACTTGCTTTATATTTTTTATGAATTGATGAGTTCCAAATACAAAAATTTGCCATTCCCAGCATTTTGTTTGGGTGTCTTCCTCTATTTTCTTTTTCTAGCATAGTGCACTTTGGCTTAATGCCCTTGATTTATTCCTGCTGTGAATAGAAAATAGACCAATAGTATTTTTGCTTATTTTTTTTTCCAGATTAGCTCATTTTTGCTAGTTTCTACTTGAATAAAATACTTTTCTTTTTGTGTCTTCAGTATCTTTTCATTTGCATCTCTTCCCTTTCACAAATTTGAGGTTTATTTTAGATGTTTTACCCAAAGTAACTATTAGAGTATCTGTGTTTAAGAGGTTGTGTGTGTGTGTTTACTCACACTCAATAGATACTGAGTATTATTCTACAGAAGCAGTAAATTTGTAGAAAAACATAACTACAAAATAGGCTTTCAAAAATTTATTTCCTGTTGTTATAAAGGTGATGATGTACAGAGGGATTACAACGACATGAGTCAGGTAATGAGTACATTTCCTTTCCTACAGTCTTTTCCTAGTCCCTCCCTCCCATCTCCATCCAGGAGTTATATAGTTCACTTGCATCCGTGTCCAATGAGCTCCATGGTTTCAAGTTTTTACCCTTCTTCCCTTGAGTTCTGCTGTGCTGGGGAGAGGTAGGGCCACCCCTGGCTGTGTTTACCCTGTGAAGAAAGTTGTCCCTCCCCCAAGAAGATTTTCCTCCTCTTGGGTAGGACAGATGACTCCCATTGGTCAGATTCCTTTTCCCTGTTGAAAAGTAGCTCTGCAGTCTCTGCTTCTTGGGCCGAGTTATATGCTAACTGCTCTGATAGGGCCCCTGCTAGTATCAAAAATGGCATTCTTTTCAGGTGATGGGGAAGGGGCTACCTTCCAAATGCTGTTCTGGGAGAAGTGGGGATGTCTTTTGTGGGGTGTTCACGCTTTCACTTCGTTTTTCAGACTGTCCACAACCTGTGTCCATCTGTGGCCTTCAGGGTGACAATTTTTGCTCCTAGCCATCCAGTTTGCACTGGAGGAGAGTGAAAAGCCCCATGCACTCTATCTCTGGAGCTCTTGTCCTGGCTGTCCTGCTGTCACCACTGCCACTGGCCTGTGCACAAATCTGTGTTCTTACATAGGCTGCTTAAATTTTTCCTCTCTGGCTAAAACCTTTGTATTATTACGGCTCACTTGTTGTGACTCTCTGGCTGTGGACTTTTCACTAGTACCCTAAAACTGGTTTCTTAGCAAGAGCTCAGTTAGACCCTAGCTACACACCCACCATCTTCCTCCATATTCTCAACAGATGGGATTTACAAGGACATATGAGAAGGCAGCTGTCTTCCATTAATATCAGTAAATTGATTTTTGGAAATATAAAATAATGCTACTGTTCTGACTTTTTATTTTGGAACATAATGATTGTTTTTATAAAATATATCATTTATAATAACACATAATGGGTTAATGCTATTTTAACTATTTTTTTTAGATTTTTAGTTTTAAGGTATGGAAAATATTGTAGATATATTGATAAATAGGATTTTTTCAGGAGGATTATTTTTAATAATTCTTTCTTTTATGTGTCAATCTTGGGGTGTTAAATTCAAGGCCTGGGTGCTGTTCTTGAGCTGTTTTGCTCAAACCTAATGTTGAAGCCGTAGCTTCACTTCCATCTTTTTTGGTGGTTTTTTGGAGATTCTGACAGACTTTCTTGTCCAGACTGGCTTCAAGTTGTGATTCTCAGATCTTAACCACTCGAGTAGCTAGGATTACAGGCATGAGCCATTGGCACTCAGCTTAAAGCAATATTTATTTTTCGATATCAAAATATTCTTATTCTCTAACTCATCATTGGTTGTTTTGGAGTGAAACCGTAGTTTTTCTTCAGTTTTTAAATTCTGGATTAAATATATAAATGTGCTAGCATTCCTTTCACTCATTCTTCATGCAATCTGTCCACAACACAAGCTGTCATCCTGTTGAAATATCACATATCTGTCATCTCCTCAAAACCCAGAGAAGCGGCATTGATTTTGAGAGAATCCTGTCTATATCATAGCCACTGGCCACTCCTAGATTCTGGGCACATGTGGCTTTGAGGACAGATGATGGCTTCTTAGGTCACTGAGTAAAAGTGTCTGGCAATACCTCAGGTTATCAGCTTCTTCCCACATCTGCCCTTTCCTTCAGATTCCCCTTACTCACTCTCCCTCAGCTTCTGGAGCACCCAGGTCGTCTCCCACGCAGGAGTCTTTGTACTCTGCTTTCCTCTGCTTGCAGTGTTCTTTCTTTAAATATCTTTGTGGTTTGGTCTCTTACTTCCTTTGACTGCAGTGTTCAGTACATTTACATTTCATGAGCTTATTGATGTAAATCTATGTGTTGAGACCTACCATCTTACTGTTTGTTTTGCATTTGTCCCATCTGTTCTTTGCTTTAGCACCCCCCTCCCTTCTCCTATTGCTTTTGGATTTATTAGGCAATTTTGATAACCTTTTCTTTCCACTATTGGCTTACTGGCTTACTGGATTATTAACCTCTTTGTTTTGTATTTTCAGTGGTTGCTTTATGGTTTACAGTATTCGTGTTGGATTTATCACACTCTAGTTACTGTACCATTATACAAACAATAGCACTTGCACTGTCTCTCTTTTGAGTTACACTTATATATTTCACTTCAAAAATTCATCACCATTGTATTTGCTTTAAACAGTTGGTTATATTTTTAAGAAAATATTAAATGAGAAGTAATACCTTTTGTCTGCCTCTTAATATTTCTGGAGCTCTTTGTTTCTTATGTTGAATCAGCTTTTATCTGGTATTATTTTTCAACAGAAGCAATTTCCTTTAATTCTGCTTATAGTGCAGATCTGGTATGACAAGTTCTCTGTTTTGTTTATCTGATAAATTTATCACTTTACAGTGTCTTCATCTATTTACTTTTTTTCAAATATGGAACAGGAGGCTGACATTTGTTCTTGGGTAGGTTTATCTGAGCACTTTAAAAATGTTGCTCTATAGTTTTCTGGCTTCACAGTTTCTCATGAGAACTCTGCTGTTACTCTTATTGTTGTCTTACTGCACTGACATCTCTTTATGGTTATTGCATGACTAGTTTTCAGTTGTTTATATAAAACTTCATGTGGTATTTTTGTATTTATCCTGCTTGAATTATTGAATTTCTTAGATACTTTGGTTTATGATTTCTTTCAAACAACAATTAAAAGTTTTTTTGTTATTCTTTCTTCAAATATTTGCTGACTCTTTTTTGTCTATGACATATGCATATTGTACAACTTTATATTACATCACACATTAGTGAGGCTATTCTTATTTTAACTTTTGTTGCCCCATGCTTTATTCTGATATGCCCATAGCAATTTTTTATTAAAGTCATTTTTACTTTTGTTGAGGGGAGATGGGATACAAATGATTGCTAGTATTGTATGCAATTTGCGAATTGTTTACTTTACAATTTTTCAGTAACTTTTCTTTCTCTTCTCTCTGTGCATGGAATCCTCCCTACTCAAAGGGGATTCCTTATGCAGCTTTCTGAAACTCTTTTCTTTTTCTCTGAGACTCTTTTTTTTTTTGAAACTCCTTTTCTTTGAAACTCTTTCATTGAAACTCTGTCCTGTAAATTTGACCCTTTTCAGCCTTCCTGAATTCTCATGTCTGTTTCCTGAACTTAGCAAGACTGCTAGATCTGTTTGAGTTCACACTCTCTGGACCCAATGGGAAATTTCCCACAGGCAGAAAGCCTGGGCAAAGATAGAACATTTATTTCTCTTTTCCCAACATCCACTGCTCTCTTCTCTGAGACCTGAACTGCATTAATTATTTTCTAGATTTTAGTGATTTTCTTGTGGCTTATGCCGATGCATATTCTGAAACTCTGTAGACCCTCACTTTGGAGTGAAAGGTTTCCTCCTTTAAATATCTGTGTAGCATGATATCTCACAGCTAGTATTCTAAAACAGCAACTGCTTTTCCTCAGTACTCCATATTCCTTTTATTTTCTTTTGTCAGTCATGAGGGGCTTGAACTTTGGGTGTGGACATTGTCCCTGAGCTCTTCAGCTCAAGGCTCCAAAATAAGATGAAAACCAAATAAATGTCATTTCTGCATCCAAGAAACTCCAGGTAAGAAATCAACAGATTGATTTAAAGATTCAAGTTGAAGTCTAGTTAAGTGCTATGATGTGTAAGTCAGGCATTACCTGTTATGTAGGGGTGCTTGGAAGAGGTTTGATAAATCAGGTTTGGGGCCAGATCTTGTGTGATTTTGTTTATTGTGAAAGGCCAGACAAAACATTCTGAACCAGCTCTTCTTTTTTTTTTTTTTGCCAGTCCTGGGCTTGAGCTCAGGGCCTGAACACTGTCCTTGGACTTTCTCAAGGCTAGAGCTCTACCACTTGAGCCTCAGCACCACTTCTGGCTTTTTTCTATGTATGTGGTACTGAGGAATCAAACCCGGGTCTTCATGCATGCTAGGCAAGCACTTTAACCACTAGGCCAAACTCCTGGCCCCTGAACCAGTTCTTCTATCTTTAGTTTCCCTAAACACAAGTACTTCCTGATCTCTGCACTGATGACCAACCATGCAGAGACTTCTTTGTTTTTGTTAGTTAGGAAAGAATAAGTCAGAGAAGAACAAGAAACACAATCGTACTTTGTGCTGCAGTAACAAATTTATATAAATTTAGTTGCTTAAAGCAACATGAATTTATTATCCTACAATTCTGAAAATAGAAAACTGGAATAGATATTGTGATAACAAAAGTGTTGGCAAGTCAGCCTGGCAACTCTAGGAGAGAATACATTTCTTTGAATTTGCTGATGCTAGGACTTTCTTCCATTCTTTGTCTCAACCTATCAAGCTGGCAAGTGCATCACTCCACTCTCCACCTCCATGTGTCAATGCTTCTTCAGTGGTATGAACTATTATAAATAGTAATAATAAAGCTATTATTCAGATATGTATACATATAGGTCTATTCATATCTATATGACAACCTTATTATTGCATACGTGGTATATATAGGTGTGTGTATATATGTGTGTGTGTATATATATATATAATTAAGTATTTTGTCCCACCGTAGTGCCTGTGTTACAATGCTAGTTCCATGGCAATATGATAGAGCAGCTCAGACTAAGCTATTATGCAATCTCTATTAGCTGAGATTTGAACAAAAGGTATGAGACTCCAGTTCTAGGCATTTGCCCCACTGGCTTTAATGCCTTCCTATTAGAGATAGTCTATAGTTCTGTGTCCCCTCCCCACTTACCTTAAGATAGTCTTTCCAGTAAGCTGTGGTAGCCAAAATTGAAGTCTATTGTGTCTTCTACTTATATCCCTCTGCTCCTCCTTGCTCTCTCCCCTCCACATCTCCACCATCAAGCATGGTCTTCCCACCCCTGTTCTTCCCAGTACGGGGAGCCAGATGCTCCTTGTTCTGCACTTGCTAGTTGAGCTGGACAAGGTCCAAAGCCCCAAGCTGGTGAGTGGAGACCTCAGAAGGGACCACATCTGGCTTCACAGGACACTGGGTCAGTCCTTGCCCCCAGCTGTTGCCATAGAGCTTGGGTCACTCTCTCCAGTATGTGACCTAGTGCTGCAGCTGCTGTTTCAGGGGATGCTGTTTCAGGGGATCTTGGTTAGGATCACCTTGTTAAACATCTAAAATAATCTGGCCCCAATGCCTCTACATTTCAGCAAGAAATCAATATAGCAACTTCAGGAGCTATTTCTGTTGTTAAAACCAGACAGATCTTTTTAATTGGCTTCTGAAATCAGAGCATACAACAAATGTAAAGAAAACTTTAGAGCATATGGCATTCTGGAGTCAAGTGTAGTTTGATGAAACCACAGTGAATGTGAAGAGGAGGTATTATTTAAAAGAAAGCTGTTGGACTCCAGTGTTACAGATAGAATCTAAGA
The DNA here is from genome assembly GCF_031878675.1 of Megascapheus bottae. NCBI lineage: Eukaryota > Metazoa > Chordata > Mammalia > Rodentia > Geomyidae > Megascapheus > Megascapheus bottae. The sequence continues at coordinate 12,416,578 of NC_143528.1, forward strand.
AGGCACTTTGCAATTCATTTTTTTATTTCTATTTCTTCTTAGTGTTTTAGTGCATTCGTGCCTACAACCCATAAATGAATGTTCCTTGTCACTTTAACATAATCAATTCTAACTCCATCATGTTCTTTCCAAGAAACTGACAGGCATCTCTGCTACTAAACTAGGAGAATGGAATGTCACAGCATGGCTGCAGGGACAGGATGGGCTAGGTGCAGGAGAAGCCTATCCCACACTCTTTCCTCAACTGTCCTGTCTGAAACAAGATGACCATTAAGCTAATCCAGCCTGAGACCCCTTGGGGAAAATGGCTGATGCTGATTGAGACTCATCAAACTCTACCTGGCAGTCTAGGTCATATTGTTAACTAGAGCTCTCACTTCTGTCCATCACACAAATTGAAAGGGGGAATGGTGGTCTCCCTGGCTTTCATGGTAGAACTCTTAGTTGTCTGCTTGAGGGCTCTGGATCTGTCATCACAGGCACCAGCTCCCGAGTCTGCCTAGGCACCGCTTGGAAGACAGGAAGGAGTCAGGAGAAAAATTCTGGAAGAGGAAAGCATCTGAGGGAGGGAGAGAGAGACACAGAGAGAGAGCCAGAGACAGAGACAGAGAGAGACACAGAGAGCCAGAGACAGAGAGAAAGAGACAGAGTAAAGAGCCAAGGAGACAGGGCGCAGGTCACCGCAGGATCCCTTGGCGACAAAGTCCCCCACCTCCACCCTCCCAATCCCCTTTCCAATGAGCGGTGGCCCCGGAGCCTAGAGCCCGCCCCGGCGGCCCCGCGCCCTCCTGGCTCCTCCCTTCGAGCCGGCCCCGCACTCGGAGCCCGCGCCGCGCTCAGTCCCGGGTCCCCGCCATGGGCTGCGCGACATCGCTTCTCCTGCTTTCTCTGGTGCTGGTCGCTCTGGGCAGCGTCAGGGGCGCGGTGGAGGGTGAGTGGGGTTCACTCCGGAAATCTGCAGGGTGCCAGGCTGCTGGCTACCTGGGCGCTTCAGGGTCGGGAGGTGAAGAACTCGGGGTACCCTTATGTGATGTGTGCTGTCCCCAGTTCTGCAGCTCCTGGTTACAGAGGAGGGTCCAAGACCTCTTTAGAGGCCCCAGATCTGCAGGTGGGAGGGAGGGGAGGGGAGCTCAGGGGCCAAGCGGGCACCTTTCCTTCCCAGTGTCCTTGCTCGGGTAGGAAAAGGGGTTCCCCCCTCCCCGACCGGACAGGGCTCCCCGCCCCAAGGCTCGGTTCGCTTTCTAGCCCTGGTCTCCGCAGCAGTGTGGCCCCAGAGGAACAGGACCGCTGGAAGAGGTGCCAGAAAGGGGTTCAAGGGACTTGTGTGGCACTTGTGGATACCACTGGATAAGCACATCTCAGGGAGGGAGGGAGCTGGCTGGGGCTTCTTGGGCTGCCCGGATGCGCCCAGTTCTCAAAGCAGGGAGTCATATTTCCTGGTTGTTGTTGGAGAAGCCCAGTATTTGTGAAGCCCACCAGCAAGTGCTTCCCTGGACAGCAGACTTCCTCTCCTCCTCTCCCCTCCAGGAAGCGTGTGTGTGTGTGTGTGTGTGTGTGTGTGTGTGTGTGTGTGTGTGTGTGTGTGTGTTTACACAAGCTTGAACTCAGGACCTTTTTCTATCCATGCTGGCACTGTACCACCTGAGTCACACCTCTTCTTTTGGCTTTTTGCTGGTTAAGTGGAGGCAAGGGTCTTTCAGAGTTGTGTGCTCTGGATAGCTTCAAACACTGGTCCTCAGAACCCACTTTTCTGAGTAGCAGGTGGTTTCAGACACAGGCACCAGCAGGGAAGTCATTTGAATTTATGCAGGCTTTTTTGGTTAACCACACTGGAGGAGTTGTCATTTAACAAGGAATAGTGAATCTTTCATGAGGGATTGTAACCTGTGGATTTGCTCTTCTCCTGTGTAGCATCTCTGCTCTGATTTACCTTGCCACAGGGCTTCTGAAAGAGGATTTAAGTTACTTGTCCTTTTGTTTCTTTTTTCCTTACTAGGTAGTGCTTTTCAACCCTTTCCAGTATGTTGACATCTTTATATCTGTTTTAGAATGGCACATAATCATTGCACTTGATCTATTAACAAGAGAATTTAATATGTAAATTCATTATACATTATTACAAATACATTACACATCATAGATATATAGCAAGCAGCTACCTATGTTAGAACTGTAATTTTTGAGACCAGTCTGTAGATAATGTGTAGAATCCATCTGCAGGGGTTAGTATTTAAGGGTTACAGTCAATCCTAATTGAGTTCCATTTGGGAAGATGATCGGGAAGAAGCAACAAGAGTTAATGCTTTTGTTTACCAAGTATGCGAGTGCTCATGGAATCCCAATATCTCCCCCTTGTAAAGCCTCACTTACCAGCATCATTGAATAAACAAGAAAATGAGATCCTAAGAGGAAAATAACTCTGAAGATACATTGACAGTAAATGGTCTAATCTAAGCTCTAGCCCAGATGATCTGTTGACTGAGCCTGCCCCCACAGTAGTAATTACTGATATTAAATGGTCTCAACCTAATAGTATTGTCCCAGTTCACTGAGATAGCCTGGATAGAATAGGAGTGATGCTAACATGGTTAGTTGTCCAATAACCAACACTATTTCCTGAGTGTAAACCAAGAGATGAAATCTAGACAGCCTTTTGTGGTTCATTTCAATCCCACAAAAAAAAAACTTTTCTCTGGGAGTAGGATTTACTGGCTTTTCCTTGCATTATGCAGAGACGTCTACCGATACGTATCACATGTTTATATTGTCCAGGAACCAATGACTGGCTTTTTTTCCCTCTTATGGGAATGTTATGTCAGTATTGTAAATTAAGTATACTCAGACCTTACTGTCGCTTCCGTCTATGGACCATAAATGTTATGCTTGTTGCTGTGTGTTTGTGTGTGCGTTGTTGGTGTTGTTGTGCCAGTCCTGAGGCTTGAATGCTGTCTTTTAGCTTTTTTTTTTTTGCTCAATGCTAATGCTCTACAGCTTGAACCACAGCTCCATTTCTGGATTTCTGCTGATTAATTGGAGATAAGAGTCTCACAGACATTCCTTCCCGGGCTGGATTTGAACCATGATCATCAAATCTCAGTATCCTGAGTAGCTAGGATTATAAACATGAGTCACCAGTGTCTGGTTCAGCCTTGAATAAGACATGCAGTATAAATCAATCTCTACCAAATAAATGAAAACTCAGAAATACTTATGTCCAGCTATTAGGGTATTTTTTTTTATAAAGGAAGGGGTTATTTAGGATCCAAAATTTAAATCTATTTTAAAATATGTCAGTACATATCTAAGAGTAAATGAATCAAATACTTAAGTATTCTCACCACAAGTCTTTGAGACATAATCAGAGCTGAAGTAAGTACCAGTGTTTCCTGGTGTATACTTACAAGTGAGCCCCCATTCTACCAGGTAAACAAGTCAGCACACAACAAGGCAACAACTCCACACATGGGCAAGAACTTGTTTCTATGGATTGTCACTGGGGAGCTATGTGGGTTGGGGTTGATGAGTCCTGCCTACTTGAAGGAAGGTCTTTCAAAATGATTGTCAACAGTTGCTTATCATGAAATCATGCTCCATTGTACCAAAGGAAGCCAGACATTCTCATGACTCTGCTTCTTGGTCATCTAATGCAGATAAAGTGGGGTGTAACAGGACAAGGCAAGCTGCTTGTGGAGACAAATGCATTCCCGTGGCCTGGCTGTGTAACGGCCAGCAAGAGTGCCCGGATGGGACCGACGAGCAGTGCGGTAAGCATGACTCAAGACTGTGGGTGACATTAATCAGGATGCATTGTATCCGTGAACTGCTTTGTTAAGTGGTAACTCCCTGGTACAACTACTTAAAGATAATTTTTTTTCTTTTTAAATAAGACTATTTTATGAATCTGGCACTGATTGGCAAGTAGACATAGAACATTGCTAATGGAAAATCTGAACTGCTCTAAAGCCCAAAGTTTGTAAACATCAACATGATGCCACAAACGAAAAATTCTGCATCCAGATCTTGGGGATAGGTTAGTGGCAAAATGCAGAAGCAGTTATAAACATTTCAAAATGATCTTTGAATACAGTATAGATGAAACATCCATGAATTTTGTCTTTGCATTTGGGTCTTATCCCCAAAATATCTCATTACTACAAATATTAAAACATTAAAAATTTGGAATATGGGGGGCCGGGAGTTTGGCCTAGTGGTAGAGTGGTTGCCTCGCATGCACAAAGAGCTGGGTTTGATTCCTCGGTACCCCACATACATAGCAAAAAGCCAGAAGTGGTGCTAAGGCTCAAGTGGTAGAGTGCTAGCCTTGAGAAAAGTCCAAGGACAGTGCTCAGGCCCTGAGCCCAAGCCCAGGACTGGCAAAAAAAAAAAAAAAAAACTTTGGAATATGAAATACCTGTGATCTCAGTTATAACAGGTAGGTTGTTGCAGGCTGTCAGCAGGTAGGCCAGGGATGTGTCTTCAAATATATTGCTATCACCATTACCATAACAAGGTCTACAATTTAGTCATAATCATCAGCAGAAATATTATTCCAACTAGACTAATTCATAGAACAGAAAACCTTTGGAGATTATGGTGCACAGAATTGCTTTTGTATACAACCAACTGGTTAAGCTCCAGTATGGAGCTCAAGTTCCAGTACTGGTGTGTGTGCATACACACGCGCGCACACACACACATGCACACACACACACACACCTATAGAAGAAAATCAAACAGTCAAAACTACAAAACTTCAAAGACCAACATAGTGGTAAATATGGGGACGTAAAATTATTTAAGTACACTAAATGTAATAAAATCAACTTCTTCTGTCATGCTAGCCACATAGTTCAAGTGCTCAGTTGTCACCTATGACTAGTTCCTACCACTGTAGACAGAACAGATATGAGACATGGCCATTGTCACAGCAGGTTTCATTGGATAGCAGTGATGCTCTAGACAAATGACGGGAAGCGCGTTCTTTATCAGGGTGCTGGGCATCATCCCTTGTCAAGAAGAGGCACTATGGGCTATCATAAAGGAGAAGCATGATAAAGATAAGCAGGTTCAGGATTGACTCCAGTGACAAGTTGTAGAGAAATTAGTCCTCTGCCAATTAAATAAATAAATAAATAAAAGCTACCTGAACCCTGAAAAACTCATCTGATGACTTTCAGAGAAGGCATGTGGGGGACACAGCCACGCCTGGCAGTGCGATGATGGCAAATGCATTTCTATCGGATGGCTTTGTGATGGCACCAAAGACTGCTTGGATGGCTCTGATGAAGTCAATTGTGGTATGTATGACTTAGTTTCCCTCTTCTGTCAGCTCTGTTTATTACCAAGATTCATTAGCATCCACAATATTGTATGAAACAATGAAGACATTAGGTAGCCTGACACCATGTGTGATATGGCCAGACATATGTTATACTATCTCTGATTTTATAAGAGACTTTTCAATTTATTTCTTCTTTTCTTTGCTTTTTTCCCCAAGCTGACTCAAATTGTGAGTATTTTACCTTATTGATTTTTGAACACATCTTTGGAGTAATAGGTGAATATACAAAATTCAGACCATGTCCCTAGTGGTTTGCATTTCATTGCTTTTCTATAGACTAAATTCATGAGCAAGACCTACGTGATGTGGGGACACAGGTTTGTGTCCCACCTCTGCTTCACTCAGCTACCTTTTCCTGCCTTGCAGAGGGATCAACAGCATGTCCACACCCGAAAGTCCAGTGTCCAGGGAAACTTCAATGTCTGGATGCCTGGGAACTCTGTGTTGCCCACCAGAATTCTACAGATGAGTCTGACACAGCTCACTTTCCCCAGAGCCATTGCTTACATGGGCAGTGGCAGTGCCACAACAAGGTTTGTGTCATGGACAACTGGAGATGTGATGGCACTGACCAGTGTGGCGACTCTTCTGATGAGGAAGCCTGTGGTGAGCCTACTTCCTTCCCCACATGTTTTCAAGGGCAGGCTGGACTAGGAGGGATGCTTTAGAAGTTTGCATTTTAATTTATATGACCAAGACTGCCATCCTAGATCAAAAAGCAGGAGCGATAGCATAGTTATCCATGGAAACATACAGCAGTGCTTGAAATGAAACTCTTGCAATGATTGCTCTAAGTATTGCCTTAAAAAATTCTCAGTATGGCTCATCTTAGAACACCTAAGTCCCTATTTATGAAGGAGGACTAATGGCAGATGACCCATGGTCTTGTGTAGTGATTAGGGAAGGGGAACTTTTTCCTTCAAGGAGAAACACCCTCAAGAGCTTGGCAAAATGCTATACTTCTCTCCTGGACCCCACATGCTCCCTGTACTGGTTCTTCTGACTTCTGCATAAAGCATAATCCCACCCAATCTCCTCTAGAGTTAACTTTGTAATATCTAATATTTTTAGATTCCAACATTTTTACAATGAAGAAAAATCCAATTCTTTAGAGTGCTTTTACAAGAGAAGATATATATATATGTATATAAATATATATATGTATATAAATATATATATATACCATTCCAGTTGTAACTATTTAATTCTAGATCCATCAAGAGTTTCAATACAGTCCTAGGTATTTTAACACCTTTATGATCTAGAGGCATACTTCTTTGATCAATGGCTCTGAGAGGATGAAACACTCTTTCCTATATAGAATTCCCTTAGTTTATAGAAATAGTAACACTTTTCCCACAGAAAAAACTTTCTGTTTTCATATTCTCTACAAGTACTAATGAAGGAATGCTTAACTCCTGACATAGCTTCCTGTCCAGCAGACACAGTTAGGTGTGATGAAAACAAGTGCATCCCAGAATCTCTGATGTGCAATGGAGAAGCAGACTGTGCAGATGGCACTGATGAATCTACTTCATGTGGTAAGAAACCAATCACTGGGGTATCAGTGTGTGAGAAGTAATGCACCTACTATATAGCCAATGAAACTGTAACCCTGTATGCATTACAATAAAGAATAAAAAAAGAAATCAATTGCTTAGCTGAGGGTGAGAAAATAGGAGTGAACAGCTAATGCTGTCAGAGATGTTAATTCGTTGAGAGAATACTCAGAAAAGTATTTCAAACTACATGGTCTCTGAAATTCATAATGCAAACATAAATTATATATGTATATATATATACACCTTCAGAGATGTGTCTTCAAATGTTAGTGATATCATTGTCAGAAAAAGTTCCATGCCTGAGATTTAGGTTTAACCCTGTGCAATGACCCTGACATGCCTGTAGAAAGGGCAGAGTGGGCATTCTACATCACCATGTTGTCATCTGCTTCTTAAATGCCTCCCAAATCTTCTCTTACATATTTTTTAGTGAAATCTTGTTAGTAGTCTTAAAAGCTGCCAAAGCAATTTTGTACCCAAAGGATACAAGCCAATGATACTAAAAGCATAACAATGGGACAAACAAAATAATAGGTTTTGAGTCCTATGTAGAGAATCCATTAGTGTGTGGAAATCAGTACCTCATGTCCTGAAGTAAAGGACCTGACACTCCTGCATTCCAGGAAAAAAATCTTGCCCCTCCACAGGAGAATAATAAAGATACTAGTACTTGAGATTGTCTAAGCTGTTGGCCTGGAAAGATATACCTGTGTGCCACTGCTAGAATTCATGTCATTCTTTTCATAGTCTTCCCTCAAGCTCCATGTACCCAGGCCAGAGGGTTAGGTCAATGGTGATCCATAACAAAGTCATCTGTTCCTCACTTAGCTGTCAAAGTTAACACGGTTCAGATGGTGATTCTCCACTCTGTTCAATTGTTTTGACTGTTGCCTTGTCTCCACTAGGTAGAAACTGCTCCCTAGTGAACGGGGGCTGTGAGGGGCCTTGCAGTGACACTCCCTGGGGAATCCAGTGCTCTTGCACATCAGGGTGGCAGTTACAACCTGATGGGCAGAGTTGTAGAGGTTAGAACTCATTGCTTCCTCTCTTTTCAGATACTTTTTATTTGGTAACACAATATAAATTATACCATTTTAGCCATATTTAAGTGTGCCATTTGTTAGCTGTAAGTACCTCCATGATGTTGTGTAACCATCCTCACTGTGTATTTCTAGAATTTTCCATTGTTGCCAGTAAAGACTGTCTTCCCACAGAGTGGTAAGTCTTCACTCCTTTCTCCCTTGTTCCCTAGTAACCTTGACTGACTTTTTTTTGTCTTTTGTGATGTTTTAAACTCTAAATTCTTTGTATAAGTAGAATCATACAATGTTTGTCCTTTCGTGTCTGGTTTATAACAGCAAGCATATCCTCAGAATGCATCAAGATTCCTTTGTTTTTAAGACAGAAAAAATTCTTACCTATTTATCTATGGATGAAACATTTGGGTTGTTTTTGCTACTGTGAATAATACCGATATGAGCATTGATGTGCAAATACCTGTTTAAATCCCTGGTTTCAGTTCACTGTCTTGTGTTTTGGAAGTGGAATGACTTTTTTTTCCTGAGTAATCATCAAACCATTTTCCATAGTGACTGTGCCATTTAATACTCCCACCGAATCCTGTCCATGCTTATTTTCAGCCTCTGTGGCAATTGCAGGTCAATTGCCTACTGAAAATACATCAGATTTTATACCCTTCTTTCACAGGGCCTAAAGGGTTTCGGTCATGAAATAAATAGATTTGTTATTTCATCCCTAAGGTCCATGGAGTAAGTGTCAGTATAAACTCTAAAATTAGAGTTTGCTGAATATCCAACTGTTCGGGCTAGCAGACCTTCAAGTGTCACAGTCTTTAAGTTGTGTTTCACTGTCAAATAGGATTATGGTACATGAATGGTAAATAAATTTCACCAATAATTAGAAAGGTTTTGGTTCTACTCTGTCGCACTGTGTACAAAAAAAATCCAGGGTGGTATTTCAGATGAAAAGGTGATGAGCAGGACAAAGGCTCTGTTGGCCTGATGCCTTGACCTAAGGGAAGACCAGCTCTACCATAAGCCTCAAGGATTATCCCTACTTAGTAATGCCCGCTCTCTTCCTGGTTCCACCAGTAACCCGAGTTACCGGAAGGCTGTAGGAAAAACAAACTTGCTCAGCAGCATTGCATTTACAGTAGTTCTTACGTTAATAGTTTATCAAGAGTTCTATGAGCCTATTTAAAGTTTATTCGTTTTAATTACATTTGAATACTGATATCTAAACTTATTTCTAGACTAAATCAATGATTTAATCTATTACATTTGCCACTTGTTTAATTCTAGTATTCAGATGGATGTAGGGTTTATTTGGTTTTTTTTTTGCCTTGAACTCAGGGCCTGAGCACTGTCCTTGGGCTATCTCAAGGCTAGAGCTCTACCACTTGAGCCTCAGCAACATTACCGGCTTTTTTTTTTCTATGTATGTGGTACTGAGGAATCAAACCTGGGTCTTCATGCATGCTAAGCAGCAGTCTACCACTAGGCCAAATTCTTGGCCCCTGGATGTAGGTTTTGAACATCCTCTGTTCCAGGATCCTGAAGCCCCCGACTTGATTTTCTGATCCACGGCAGGACTTCGTTGGCCACTAAGTTTGCAGTAGCTCTACACTGATTACTTTTCTGGAATGGTAGGGCATGATTCTCCTTTGGGATCTTGTAGCTCTGAAAGGAAAAACATTTTCCCATAAAAGTTCTTCAGGAACTATTTTCCTTAATGGTAAAAAATAAATAAATCTCCCCTAGTTTTGTAACTCACAATCTAAAGAGTTCCTATGATCAACTTTGAGAATCAATAGTACCTTATTAAATTCTACCAACTATATCTAAATGCTTTATACCTTTTCCGTTATCTTAGATGAGTTATTCCATGGTACCCAGTGAAGTCTAGATCCTACCACTATCATTCTGAAATAATTTCTGGCTGAGTTGGCAAAGTCTACATCCCAGGAATATTGCTAGGATAACACAGATCAGTATTCTATACTAGCCAAATATCTTGGGTGCCTATATTACAATTTCTGTTAACTTATAATCACTATATAGCTGTAACTATAACTATAAATGCATATACATATATATATACATACATACATACATATAAAACTATTCCAAATCCTAGCATAATCATTTCCACATGTTCAAAAAGCATATGGAAATGGCTCAAAAGAACTATGATACTGAAGATGTTGCTCCCAGGTTATTTCTAACTTACAACTCTCTGTCATCAGATATAGATGAGTGCTCCATGGCATACAGTCCATGTGGCCAACTCTGTCACAACACACCAGGCTCTTATTCCTGTGACTGTATTCAAGGTTACCAGCTTTATAATGGCACCGACTGTCAAGCTATAGGTAAGTTAATTAAGCAAGGCCAACCTTCTGTATATTGTTAGCCATGATTATAGAGAAAAGTGATATATACAATTGGTACTAGAGATGACATTACTCTTTCCATACAGAAGTGGTCTCTCTAATCGTCAGTGCTCAAGCTGTCAGTTGTAATAACAGTTTTTAATGGTGTCCTGTGAATATGCTTAGTGCGATGCTTGGGATAAGTAGATCTGGACAAGGAAAATAGGGTAATACCTTTAGTTAACAGGAAATACCTGAAAAAAGATTCATAATAATGTTGTTATTGCTTTCTATTGCAGATGATGATGTTAAAATTCTTATTGCATCAGAGCAAGAGCTTGGTATCCTGGATCGAAAGACAGGCATCTATGAGACATTGATACCAATAAAATCGAGGCCCTGTTCTATTACATACAACCTTGAAAGAAGCATGTACTTCTGGGTGGATGAAGTTTTAAATGTGTTTGTCCTTGGGAAGCCAACCTCTCTTCCTCTGTACCCAGGTTAAGAGTCTTAGCTGCTTAAAACTATATATGTTAACCAGTGCCAACTTTAAAAAATATTACCAGCTTTAAAAAAAGTAAAAATAGTTATCATTTTTGGTGGTTTCAGTCCACAATCAGTGGCCATATTAATTTAGGCCTGTGATGAGATAAGGACATCATAGTAAACATATTTGGTGGAGGAAGCTTCTCACTGTAGGGTAGCCAGGAAGCAAAGAGAAGGAGGAAAAGACTAGTGCCTCATCATTCCAATCAAAGAATATTAACAATGTCCTAAAACATTCCACTAAGCTTCACCTCTTAAAGATTTCTACTAGTAGTGTTCCCATTATGAGACCAAGATTTTTAACACACAGAAACTTTAAAGAACACCTCACATCCAAACGATAACACTGGTCAAACATAGTGTAAGAAGCACATCCATCCTTGTGGACCATCTCCTGTCAGAAAGCACTAGTATATAAAAAGCCCAATGTGACATAAGACTGGCAGTTTATCTGCATGGGGGGCCTCATAGAACGTTACTTATGACATAAAGGAATTAAGTCTTGGGATATAGTCTCAGGTAGATCTGTGACCGTGGGCAAGTTTTTCACCCCTTTTTGTTTGCCTTCTTTACTAGCTAGTACTTGCCTTACTGGGTCAGTGAGGGGATTAAACTAGACACTGCATGTGAAGGGTTTGGTAAAATGGCTGGAACGTAGAAACGTTGTGGGGTGCAATTAAGTGGCAGAGCTCTTGAATTTCTCCCTCTGGCTAGTGCCTGAGCAGAAGCTGTAGGCGCTCAGATTCCCCGCTTTTTCTTCTACCTTCCATGCAACTTCTGCACATTGGAAACACCCTCGTTTATCTCTGGCCTTTCTTTCTTGGGTCTCATTTACCTTACTTTATAACCTGAAATCTGAAGACTTAGAAGAATCAGGTCTAAGTTTCGGTTTCCAAGGTAGGAGAGACATAAAAGCATGCAGGAATGTAATGCCATTTTCTGTGTCCCTAGAACTTACATCCGTGAACAGTGTCTCTTTGGACTGGTTTACCGGCCAGTTGTACTGGACTAGCAGCTCTGCAAGAGTCATCTGGGCTGGCTTAAGTGATGGCCGAGGCTACGTCAAGGTCTTGGAAAAGGATGTTGTGCCAGAACAGCTAGTTTTATTTCCTGAAAAGAAGTAAGTAGTTTCTTTTGAAACTACATCATTTGAAATCAATAGGATAAGCTTTTAAAACTAGATGCCACATGCTCCCACAAGAACTTCAGATCGAAGATTATGCAGCCAAATTTTCCTGAACCTAGTGAGGGTAGAAGCAGACATCTTTAGCATCATAAGCTACACAGTAGTTTGAAGTTCCTATGAGAAAGCCCATTTTTCTCAATGGGCTGTCCAGAATAATGTGTGCCTGCATGCTAGTGGGAAAGACCCTTCAACACCTTGTTCTCCTGATGGCAGGTACTTGTACTGGGTAAATCAAGGTGAGGAAGGGGTGAGGACTCTTGAAGCTGCAGGAATGGATGGCTCCGACAGGAAGGTGCTGGCAGTTGTGACGGCAGAGAAACCTTTAGGGCTGACACTTGACCACCTGAATGGCAGACTCTACTGGATCAGTGGCTATAAAAAGGTACACAGATAGGTCTGGAGGATAAGGTAAACTGTTTTAGTTGAAGGTTGGTAGGACTCTGAAGCTAAGTAGCTATGTACAATGTTCTCTTATATCTTATATCAACTCTAAACTACCTTCTGGGTATGAAAATTGAGGAAAAACAAGGTAGGACTACAAATTGTTTGTGAGGTGGACAGACTAGGTGTAACTACATAGCATCTCTAGGCAATGCATCTGGGAGACTTGATGTGCTTTTCTAACATATTCTATATTAGATTATATTGGAAGTTCTCATTAGTGCAAGCCATGGTCTGTGTGATACCTTCGGTACAACAATCTTTTAAGTTTTTCAGACTACATCCATCAAAGTAAATAGTATTTATTTAGGTAATTCAGAAATACTTTTTATACTTAGATTTCTAAGTTTTAATGTTGCAGCTCACGGTCTCTCATTTTCAGAAATGCCAAACTGAAAGACAAGAATGTAAAAAATCACAGGCTTGTGAGTCATGCTGCTAGGCCTGAAATTTCCTGGCTGTGATTTTTGTCTAGCTATGTTGCCCTCTCTGAAAGTTATAGAATATCTGCCTTATAAGGCTGTTTGGAGAACAGAGAGAAAGAACTTTATACAGTGTCTATATTTAAATCCTAAGTTAGAGTAACCTCTTTTCCAACACATTTGTACAAGAAGCAGTGCTGTTAACTTTAGTATTGGCATCCATGAGTCTTCTTGTCATCTGCATCAAGCTGATATCAAGTACAGATATGAATCAATGCCCAAGCTGTTGGGGGTGGGAGAGACACTAACATCAGTTATTTGTAATATCATGCTCTCACGAGATCTCCTTCAGTCTGTAGAGACAGTGAAAGTGGATGGCCGCGGGAGGCACACCTTTCCTAAGATCTTCTTGGAATATGAAGCCCCAATAGGACTAGCTGTATTTGACAACTCTTTCTTCTGGGCAAATGAAACACAGCTGTTTCATACCTCGCCCCACAATCCTAGGGAGAGAAAGATGTTATTGGATGCTTCTGTGTCTGCATTTTCAGTCTTCCACAAGTCCCAGCAGCCTACAAGTAAGTACAAGGCTTACTTGGGAAATGTTGAATCAGAACATGAGCCACTGTAACTGCCTAAGGTGCTGTTTCAGTTCCTGGATACTTGCTCTTTTGAGGAAAGGAAATTATCCGGGTATCCTAGACTTCCAATGAACTTCTAAGTAAGATCAATCAGCAAAGGCAATCCCAGGAGACACATTCCAAGGATCTTGTGTCTGTCTAGTGCATCCATCTGATTTTAAGGTTTGGAATACAGAAAACCTAGGACAAGAAGCTATTTGCAGAGAGACTAGACTAGCTTACTCCCTCTCATGTTAACTGACAAAAGGAAAATTGAAGAAAATCTGCTATCCTGCCTACAGAAAGTAGTTACAAAACTTTTTTGTTAACTTGAAATTCTACATCATATTCAACTCATATAATGCTTATGTGGATTTGAAAAGCTCATCAGAAAATTGCCCTCTCTAAGGGAACCTTCCACTAATCCAGGGAGACAGTCATTTTGTCTTAACTCCAAGGGAAAAGATGCTGTTAGTTGAAGTTCTATTGGCTCTGGCCTAAGATAGATAGTTAACTGAAAGAAAATCAGGAGACCATTGGGATTCAAAGGTCAAACCCACAACCAAGTCCTTAAGTATATTCAACCTTTCCTTAAGGCAAAAATGACTTACCTCTTTTTCTATTTTGATTTTTAAAGTAGCCTGGATAAATAAATCTGAAATATGCTCTCCGATATCTCTATTTAAACAGGCAGATACCCAGCATGTGTTCCTGGTTCATGCAGCCACGTATGCCTCCTATCCCCAGTCCACCCCAAGGGCTATAAGTGTGTTTGTCCAGAGGGACTGTTTCTTTTACCTTCTGGTACCTGCAGTGGTAAGTACACCAGGTAAAATGGGCTGAACTCGAGGGAGCCAGGTCCAGAGTAGTATGGTTAAGTGAACAGTACTCTATATATGATGTGGCAGCTTCCTAGACTCTGAAGTTTTTAAGCATTGTCCCTCCTTTTCTGCCCTTTTATAGTCCCTGCCAGCTACAATTCTATGGTCTGCCCATAGGAATCTGCCTATTTCAAGTACTACATTCATTAAGACCATGGATACATGCCTTTTGGGTTTGGTATAGTTCACTTTGTCTTTGTTGTCACTTGTATCATTATTTTATTTACTTATTTATTTTTTTGCCAGTCCTCGGGTTTGAACTCAAGGCCTGAGAGCTGTCCTTGGGCTTTCTCAAGGCTAGAGTTAGCAGCCCACAGCACCATTTCCGGCTTTTTTAATGTATGTGGTACTGATGAATCACACCCGGTCCTCATGCATGCTAGGCAAGCATTCTACTCCTAGGCCAAACTCCTGGCTCCAGAAATTCTGTTCTTCAATTTTGTCTTACTTTTGTATTGCTAATGTAAATTCTCCATATGCTAGTTCACCTTCAAAAGACTAATGCTAAAAAAAAACCATTTGAACATCTTACCCAACATACTTGGCTTTTATCTGTGCAATATTGAGGTTTTAAAATGAATAAATTATTTAAATATTTGCATTGCTTTAAATTTTTCTACATCACTGGAGATTGAACACTAGGCACTTGTTATGCAAGTGCATTATCATTTAAGCCATGCTTCTAGTTAATATTCATGTTCAAGTTCAAATGTTTTTTTGCGTGTGGATATGCCAGTCCTGGGACTTGAACTCAAGGCCTAGGCACTGTTCCTGAGCTTTTTTGCTTAAGGCTAACACTCCACCACTTGAGCAACAGCTCTACTTTTGGCATTTGTTTTTGGTGGTTAATAGGAAATAGGAGTCTTATGTGTTTTGCTACTCAGGCTGGCTTTGAACTGAGATTCTTAGATATCAGGCTTCTGAGTGGTCAGGATTATAGCTATGTGTCACAGGCATCTGATTCAAACTATCTTTGTAAAAACTTTAAATATAGTTTTCAGTAATATCTGTCAATGAAATCATGATATAATGAACTGTAATGGAAAACAGTCTACTTTATTTTATTTTGAGTACTATATATTTTATTCTGTTAAATGCAAATATCTGAGTATTTTTCCTTAATTAATGTAAAGTACATAACATTATTTTATATCAAAATGGTATTCAATCAAAGTGCATCATTACTTTAGCTCTCGTCATAATTCTACTTTAGCCTTTCAGCAAAAATCCAAATGAACCAGTGCCTTGGGAAAGCTGAGCAGCACTGATCTTTGCTTAACCAATCCACTCCTCTAGAAGCAATTGAAGTCAGGTGGTATGTGTGCTTCAGGTACAGGCAGTAGACAAACCCTTTCTTGGGACCATTCTTCAGAGGGGATGATGACTATGTAACTGTTTAGGTGGTAGTGAAGAAGAGAGGGAAAACTTTAAGAGGGTGAATAATTCTGTAATTCACTGTGGCTATATAAGGATATAAACAATATCAAAAGCTGCAGATCAAGCTGGGAGAGGTGGCTCATGCCTATAATCCTAGCTACTCAGGAAGCTGAGATCTGAGGATGGTGTTTCAAAGCCAGCCTGGGCACTAAAGTCCATGAGGCTCTTTTCTCCAATTAACAACCAGAAAACCAGAAGCGGTGCTGTGGCTGAAGGGGTAGGGTGGTAGCCTTGAGCTGAAGAGCTCAGGGTAACACCCAGGCCCAGAATTTCAGTCCCATGACCCACCAAAAACAAAAAAAAAGCTGTAGATCAATAAGGGTTTGGGTATGCAGGGAATGAGAAAGCAATATAGAGGCTTATTCTGAGCAATCTACCATATATATGTATTATATATATATATATATATAATACCATGGTGAAACCTTATGATGCAATTTCAGTATACACTAAAAGGTGCTTTGTAGGTGTGGGGGATATACCTGTTGGTGGTTTTGGAGTGGTTGTGCTCACAAAGCAGAGTGATTGAAGATGAATGCTGCCAGGTTGGATGGCTTGCATATATGAGAAAAGAACCATTACACATGTTGAAATTGTTTTAAGAAAGTAAGGGAGAGTCATAAGAGAAAGGGTTAGAGAGAATGATGGGAGTGAGATTGATTGGAATACATTTGTATGTGCATGGAAATGGCATGTAAACAATAAAAACAAAAAGAAGGGACTATCGGCTCCTTTGAAAAACCTCTTCTTTTCCTTCATAGAGTTAAAACTTGTCTTTTCTTCTGGCAAACATCTGTACTTGTTGAAAGTTGGCTCTATGGGATCTGCTATAGAGAAAACCCTAATTCAAGAGCACCCTAGAAACATCTACTTATTGGATATCGACTGGAGAAGGAATCTGATTTATTGGACAAATGCCCAGGGACATTTGGTCTACTCAACTGGGAATTCAGGACAAATGCAAGATATTTGGACAGAACATACAGGTAAGTTAAGGTGGTTATCTTGTTTCCCCTTTCTCTTTTGTTTTCTGATTCTAAAATACCTATCACTATGAAACTTTATCTATTCTGATCTGAATGAATTTTCATAACAAAGGGAAGTCTTAGCTAATTTAACTTCTAAGTGTTTCTGATTCACCCTTTCCATTAGGTGGCAGGTATAGACTATTAGAAGATTATGATTTAGAGAATCATAATCTAGTAATAGATTTGAAAGTTTTTCTGGCCTTATGTCAGGGAAGGATAGAAAAGGGCTTTTCATTCTTCAGTTTTGCATTGCAGATTTTTCTTACACTAATATAGAAGCAGTTTGCAATGCAGATTTCAGAGAGAACTAGCAAAACCATTTTCTTAATATGCTAATATATACTTTCTCTTCCCTCCCACGCTCTGAAAAGCCACACCCCACCCTTACATTTTCTGTACTTATCCAAAATGCAAACATCTTTAGAAAAGAAAGCTGAGACTTGAGTTCTTGAGTGACTAATTAGATTTCTAAATATCTTTACCCTGGGTAATCTGCCAAATATGAAGGACTGGCTTTACCGCAAGAAGTATCATTGGACATATAGGTCTCTGAGCCATCCTTCAGTGCGGTGTAATTTATCCGGAACCTAGTGGGAGTATGCAATGCTTGGCATGTAGATGCTTTCAATACTTGGCTTAGAAAATACTCAAGAGAAACTGAAAGGGGCAGCCATGGTCCCATGTATTCCATGGCTGTCTAGAGAGACCCATGAATGAGAATATCTTTTCCCTTAATTAAGCTGGCTTTCCCCATCTGGCTGATCTTGCTAACTGGTTTCTGTGTTTCAATTATTCTATCAAGGATATGTAAAAGACTGATGATTTCACTTTAGCTGGAGTTACTGTTGAGTATGAAGCCTTGGCTGTGCTACTCAGCTTTCTTTTACTACAATAAATAGTGGAAACAATCAACCTATAAGGAGAAGAAGTTAAAAGAAAATACTTTTTAATTGTGAAGGTGATGTACAGAGGGGTTACAGTTATGTACATCAGGTATTAAGTATATTTCTTTTTGAACAACAGTATCACGTCTTCCCTTATTTTCTCCATTTTCCCCATCCAACACTCCTTCCTCCACGATATATAGCTCAGTTTCAAAAGTGTCTAGTATCACTGCTGAATTAGTTCACCTTTTGTTCCACCATTTCTGTGCTTCTCCTTCCCCTCCTCAAATCAGATAAATGTACATATAAGACAAAGAATACAGAAATAAAAAATAGTGACAAAGGGGGGAAAAACAGAAGGAGAAAAAAGAACTGAAGACACTACAATATAAAATCTCTTGTGTCAATTTCTTGAAGTTCATTTTGATAAGCATCATTTTATATGATCATTGGCCCATACCTATGGAGCCCTTGTGATCCTCTCCTAAGAATATCCTCCTTTGTTCAGATGCACTGCTTTTGTTTGGGGTGGGGGATGCTAGATGACAATGACAGGACATGCATGATGGAATAAAACTGTTCTCTCCATGGCCAAGGAGGAAAAGAGAGAGAAAGAGGCTGGATATCCACAATCCTTTTCAAAAACAAACATAGCTCTAGTAACATAAAGACCAGCCTCTGTACCCCTTCTCTTCAAAGTTCAATAGCCCAATAGCAACACATGAGTCTTTGAAGCACATTAAAGATACAAGTACTGTAGTGGTTAAAAACTCAATAAAAGCAAACAGTGTCACCTCTACTATCTAGACTTGTTCATAAGTCAATGGTTTTCTTAGCTTATTCATCAAAGCATTAATGTTTTATTTTGTATATATTAATCTTGTCTTCAGGTTGATTTGGGGGGCAGTATTGCGATTTGAACTTTGGGATTCTACCACATGAGCCCTTCATATTGAAAACTGAAGCCAAAATTTCAGATTTAATTCCTAGTCTAAAACTAGATGGACTCAAGTTCTATTTCAGAAATGAAGTATCTCTTCACGAAGTATTTCTTCTATGGTCCTGCCAATTGGACTTTCAACCTCATCTGTTTAAGATTGTGATTAAAACTTTAACAGACGAACATATGAATTCTCTGTAGATGGCAGAATCAAACAAAGGAAAGATAGATGTTCTTACTAATAAGTCAACTCACCTACGCAAGAATGATTTCACATGCATGAAGAGAAATCTGAAAAGAATCTGCTTTTGTGGAAGTTCTTCCCCTATGCAAATCCAAAAGATAGTAAAGAAATGTTTGCACTTGAAAGCCCAGTATGTGTGCTCATATAGTTTGTCATGGTGATGAGTAGCTTTCTAACACATTGAGGAAAAACTGTGTATACAGAACTTAGCATAGGCTTATCATAAAGTTGACTGCTATAAAATATATGTAAAATATGTTCTGAAAATAACCAAATACATGATATTCTTTATTGTAAGATCCTTATGTTGTTTCAGCATTTTGCAGGGGGCAATATGAGAGTTTGAACTCAGGACCTCATCCTTGCTAGGCTAATGCTCTACCACTTGAGCCATATCCCCAGCCCTGCTGTTTGCTGATTATTTTTGCTGGTTATTTTGGAGGAGTTGAGTGGACTTTTCTGCTAAAGCTAGTCTTAAATCATGACTACAGATGTGAGCCACCAGTGCCTAGCCACTGATAAACATTTATTTTTTATACTGGTACTGGGAAAAGAACTTAGGGCCTCAAGCTCTCATCTACCTTTTTCACTCAGGGCTGGCACTGTACCACTTGAACTACAGTTGAGTGTTTTTGCTGATTAATTGAAGATGAGAGTCTGACAAAATTTTTTTTCTGCTTAGACTGGCTTTGAACTTCAATCCTGAGATCTCAGCCTCTTGAGTAACGAAGATTACAAGGGCTAGCCACCAGTGCATGGTCAAAATCCATTTTTATATTGAATTCGTGTATTTGAAGTTAATGTAGAGTTGGGATTTAACAGTCTATGAGTATGTTCTTACTGTATAATAAGAACAGGTAAAGAAGTCATTGAATAAATGTAATTTTCTTTTCTTTTTTCTGATGGTGGAGCTTGAACTCTGGGCCTGGGCATGTCCCTAAGCTCTTCAGCTCAAGACTAGTGCTGTACCACATTGAGCCACAGCACCACTCTTCTGGTTTTCTGGTGGTCAATTGGAGATAAGAGTCTCATGGACTTTTGTGCCTGGGCTGATTTTGATCCTCGATCCTCACATCTAAGCCTCCTGAGTAGCTAAGATTGCAGGCATGAGCCACTGGTGTCCAGCAAATAGATGTAGGTTTTTTTTACTTTTGTGGGTCATGGGGCTTGAACTCTAGGCCTGGACGCTATCCCTGAGCTCTTCAGCTCAAGGCTACACCCTACCTGTGAGGCAGAGTCCCACTTCCCATTTTCTAGTGATTAATTGGAGATAAGAGTCTCATTGTCTTTAATGCCCTGGCAGGCTTTGAACCATGAGTAGCTAGGATTACAGGCGTGAGCCACTGCACCTGGCTAGATGTAGTTTTGACTCCAGTCTAGTGAGACCCTTATGTTTATATAAGTGATATAAAGGTTAAGTGATGAAGACTTGTTAGAATTACTTCAACAGTGGCATAAATTGCTTCTTTTCTAAATTTCAAATACTAGGAAAAAATGTCCTTGATTTTTTTTTCTTTCTTTTTTTTTATTGTAATTAGTAAAAGGGTTACATGATATTTGCCAGATAGAAGGTGCATTAATTCACATACATTGATACCCTTTCACATGTCTTGGTACCCGTTTCCCTCCCCCCCCCACATTCCCCACCCATCTTGGTTTTCCCCCCTTCCCTATCAAATTTCAAATATCCAAATACAAATAAATTCAATATATCAGATAACAAAGTGAGATACTATACCAATATGAGATAACCAAGGGACAGCAAAGGAGATGAGAGACAACATAATACATTAAGGACAACAATCATTCATTATATGGCTTTTGTTTCACTATCCTGGAGGTCCTTTCAATTAGCTTCACATTCTATGTCCTTATGTATCAAGATTTTGCTCTATTGCAAATCTCTGCTAATACAGCCCAAGGTTTCTACTGATTATGACGAATGAGGGAAACCATTGAGCCTAAGTTCCTTTGAGTCTGGCTTACTTCACTTAATATGATTTTTTCTAAGTCTTTCCATTTCCTAACAAATGGGTCGATGTCATTCTTTCTGACAGCAGCATAGAATTCCATTGTGTACAAATACCACAACTTGTTGATCCACTCATCAACTGAGGGACATCTAGGTTGGTTCCATATCTTTGCTATGGTGAATAGTGCTGCAATGAACATTGTTGTGCTAGTGGGTTTAGTATGTCCTTGTTTCTGGGTGGTTGGGTAAATGTCCTTGATTTTTATATGGTATTTAAAAATCAATGGCTGTAGACATGACACATTATGATTAATCTGTATTAGTAATACTTTATCACTTTTGTATGTCAAGACTAAGATTTGGCAAACGTTTTTTATGAAATACCCAATACTAAATAGGCCCATTTTGGTAGCCACTCAGCCATTGTATCATGAATGTAGTCATAGATAATGGATATATAATTTGGTAGGTTCTACCAAACATATGTCTAAAAGCAGGCAAGAGCCCAGATTTGACACAAGGGCAATTACTTGCTAGTTCCTGATGAGCAAATAAAAAATACATAAGACAACCACACCTTGATTTGTAGTACTTAAAATTTTCATGATGCAAATGGTCACATAATGTCAGATTGCAAGCTCAAGTGTGTTGGGAAATGATAGCAAAGCTCTACTCTGTAGATTCAATTAATGAAAACAAACTGGAGTACAGGGAACAAATTAAGCAGCTCAAAAAAAAAAAAAAACCTTTGTACTCCAAAACCACCAATTAGAAAGTTTATGAACCCCATGTGATGTGATAGATGGGAAATTCCATCCCTGAACTCAGGTAGAGTTACCAAATACCAGTGTGCTGAAAACATTGCGTTAAAAATACTTCCAGACTACTTGTGTGTGATAAGATGAAACACAAATGAAATTTGTGTTTAACCTTTGGTCTGATCTTTAAAGATATTGTATTATGCACATGGAAATATCCCTCTTCCAAATATATCTAGTCCCAAGCATTTTGAATATGGAATACTAAACCTATATGAGTAAAATATAGGAAAACAAGTCATGAGTCGAGTAGTACTTTCAGTAGATCAATATAATTTATTTATTTGTCTCTATTGGCTTCTAGTATTGCTGAAGTTAGGAACTGTATACTGTGCAACCAGCACCCTGCCAAAAAGCAACAGACTCTATTCTCCCTATTGGATATGTTCTATCTCTAGGCCTCAAAAAAATCCTACAAAAGTAGAACTATGTGCCTTCAGATCAACCTGAGTCACTCTCCTGCCAGGTTCTTCAGTGTCAGTGAAGGGTCTGACGGAATGTTGAGCCTTGTTACCTAAAGGGTCAAGACCTCTTTAGCTACTTGAGATATCTGACTTAAATGGATGCATTTAATAATCTCCTTTTGCTAAACAAAATTATCTAACGCATGACAAAAATAAAAGAGAACTATGTGCACTGAATGTGCATTTCAAGAAACAGGTATTGAAGTTGACACCTCCCAGAATGGAACCGGCACTTTGGCTGGACAGCTTAGTAATATTCTCAAGCTTCATTCTAGATTAGCTGAACCCCAGCTTAGTAATGTTCTCAAGCTTCATTCTAGATTAGCTGAACCCCAGCTGGCTGTGGCCTAGTGCCAGTGGATGTGGTAGGAACAATAAGTATAGTTTGAAGGTTGGGGCCTTGATCAATTATTCACATTTAGCAATGGCTCCCTTGATGTTCATGCCCCTGTCTTCTAGCTATAGATATTCTTACTGCCTGTGCCAACTACAGGTGACCTTCCAGACACTGTAGTGGTATCACTGGCCTAATCTTTGCTTTCCTCTGGTAATCTCAGTTCTACTTGCTTGGCATGTAACTGATTGATTTCCATATTTACCTGTGAGAAGAAGGAATATAGATATGCATTCAAATACAAGCTTTTCCACATATGTAAACACCCAGTATACAAAACAGAGCCACTACTGCCACTGCCAGGTCGACCTAAGAAACTTCAGTGGCAAATGTTGGACCACCAGTAAGTGTGATAAGATTCATCTCATAAATAAAAAACATTGGCTTTCACATCCTCCTGCCTCCCTTGTCTTTCTTTTCTTCCTGATCCAGTTTGAGCCCTTGTAGGAATATACTTGAAACCTTTTTCTCATGGAGCTGCTACTGTTCCTCCTACAGTCTGCTCAGCGAATGTGGACATATCAACTGGGAACCTGTACTGGCTGCCCTGTGACCGAGGTACTATCCAGAAAACCAGAATTCCTGGTGTAGACACACACACCCTCTACCGCACCCACAGCATTATACTGCAGCTGCTGCTCGACTGGCCCAGGAAGGCTCTGTACTGGGTGGAAAGTGGGAAGCCCTTACAAAGCATGACCCTTGATGGCAAAAACAGACAGGAAATCCAGAGAGCCAACTGGATGGCGGATACTCGGATGGCCTTAGATTTGGGCTCTGCCACTGTCCTCTGGATCACCAAAAAATTGGGTAAGTGTGTTACAATTAATGCAGTACGCAAACATGTGAGGGGATTAGCTAGCTGGGAACAGTCTTGATTTCAGTGTAGTACTTCTAATCATTCCTTCACGTTTGTTATTACTTTTTTTTTCTGGGCTAGGAATATATATATATATATATATATATATATAAATTTTTATTAACACAACAATCATGCATATTTATGGGGTACAGTATGACATTTTCACATATGTATACAGTATGGAATGATCAAATCAGTATAATTAACATATCTATCACCTCAACCATTTCTTTGTGTGAGAATTTTGCAAAATCATCTTTTCTACCTATCTTGGCTATCCTAAGCTCTAGTTTAAAATAGGCTTTAACTTTTAAGCTTGAGAAAGTTTACATAAGTCACGTAAGCTCATCTACTGCCTAAAAGTCTATTATGAGATTCAGAACATAGAAAATCTTGTAAGCAGTTACTTAATAGGTGTTTGAAAATACTTGCTAGCTTTTACCATATTTACAATTTGTTTCTACTTCTGCAAATAGAAATAATGGAAATGAACTTCCATAGCAAACAAGATGACAATTGAAACAAGTTATACCCAGGCAGATGAATTTGTTTATTTTCTTCCCCCAAAGCCATCCTTGAGGCCTACAGCTACATGCTGGTGGCCCAATATATTTAGTACACATCTTATATGTGTTATTTTTTTTACATATATAACAAAAACCTACAATGTTTGATAAGAAGGGTATTTGCTTCTTTTCAGTTCGTCTTTGAACCCCACTCAACTGGAATCCATACACCGATTCCAGTACACATACACACTTTCCAGTACACCCTCATCCTTGGTCCTAGACCTCTTATTCAGCATCATCTTCTAAGACCTGACTCTTCCTTAGGCTTGCAAAGTCTGAGTCTTCTCAAAAACAGAACATACTCTTTGAACAAGTCCTGGAGTTGGAGTGATGGGATGATAGTGGCCCACGAGCCCTACCTGGTCACTGTGGACACGACAGATCTTGTGCTGTGGAACAGGAAAACACTGGAGCCCTTCTCTGTACTAAAGGAGCCATACATAAGGAAAATGATCATCTTGGCAGAGGACCAGGAAGTACAAGGCGAGTCAACTTTTATTGGGTTATTCTTTCACCTGTGTGCTTCACGGTACCCTTTCATTTTTTTTTTTTTTTTTTTTTTGCCAGTCATGGGGCTTGAACACTGACCTTGGACTCTTCTCAAGTCTAGTGCTCTACCACTTGAGCCTCAGCACCACTTCCAGCCTTTTTCTATGTATGTGGTACAGAGGAATCCAACCCGGGTCTTTATGCATGCTAGGCAAGCACTCTACCACTAGGCCAAACTCCCGGCCCTCACGGTACCCTTTCAGTGTATCTTTTTAACCATAAAATACTGAGCATCTCTAAGTCTGTCTTTGCAGTTGTCCGAAGCCACAATTCAGCAGGCCTTCTTCCTAATTTGCCCATATTCTGGAAATAAAGAAGCTAACACATTTGTAGAAGTGGCCAAGTGAGTTGGCTTGTGGCAGGATTCAAAGAAGTTTTTACATCACAATGCCTTTTGGAAATCTCTTTGCACATTATCATACTCTAATGCTCTTAGTCTAGCAATAATGAAATCAGTTTACACTAAGAAACTCTCTCATTTAAGTTTTATTCATGGAACACTTAGCAAGTAACATCTTGCAGGGAACTCTGTGACATTTCTAAGGTATGGATGTGTCATTATCCAAAAACGTTTGGGAACAGAAAGTGTTTGGGATTTGAAAGCATTTGCTTATACATAATGAGACATTTTGGGGATAGGTCCCAAGTATCACCATGAAATTCATTTATGTTTCCTATACAATGCATACATTCCATTTGAAGAATCTTAGTGCAATAGTTTGGTCTCTTACATTTTCTCTGTGACCTGTCCCCTGAGATTGGGCATAAAATTTTCTATTGTAACTTCATGTACACAATCACAAAATCTCCAATTTGGGGGGTATTTTGGATTTTAGACTTTTGGATTAGGGATGGTCACTGTGCCCCAGGAAAAGTAGCATTCTCGCTTGTGTGGATGTTGTGTCAGAGCAATTCAGATGAATCTGATGAAAGCTTACTTTACTTGCCTTTTTTTCCCATATAGGCCTTTGGTAAAGAGCTAAAAGCATCTGATCTTAGATCATGGGGCAGAAAGAGGAGTTCTTAGCATATGTATCAGGCTGTTTGTTGGCAGATGGAGCTAGCTATCCTCAGAAGGAACAGAAACCAGAGAGAGTAATACAGAAAAACTCATCAGTCATTCTTCTGTCTAAATTGCCTTACTTTTCAACTCACTAGCTGGTTAAACGTTAGGTATAGGGATATATTTCTTAGGCAGTGAAGTGTGTCAATAAAGTGAACAATTCCACCATTGAGACACCTGTTCAGTTACTCTAATAGCAGCTGATGAGCACCAACTTTCAGTGGTATAATTTATGCATCTCAATAAATGAGTATGTTTTATGTTGGCCTTTGTTCCAGGCCACTGCCAGGGAGGCAGTCACAAATTCAAACCCAATAGCCTAATAAAGCACACTGAATCTCAGGGTATAATAGTTGGGTTGGTTTCACTTTTTTTTTTCCTTGTAAAAGTAGAATAATGTTGACATGCTTTCTGGAAGAGGGGACAGTAGGAGGAACTCATAGTGTGGGACCCTCCTGGACTGATTTGCTGAAGCAACAGTTTGCTCTAGATGCGGAGGATGAAGAACCAGCTCCTGCCATCCCCCCTCTGCCTTCTCTCCCACCTCCACCTCCTGTGCTTTGCACCTCGTCCTCGGTCCTCTGTAGAGATGGGAAGGAGTGCATCTCTCAGAAGTCCCTTTGCGACGGTGAACGTGACTGTCAGGATGGCTCCGATGAGGAACACTGTTCTCAGTTCTGCCACAGACCAGGTCTGTCCCCCTATTCCATCCTCAGTCTTTTGTGACAGGAACATAGGTGCATGGTAAGAGTTACAAGACTTTACTTAATTCGAATCATACCAACTTTCCTCAACAAGTTAACAGTGATGAAAGCCATATTTTATCAGAATTCAGGTATGAATTACCATGTTTTCCATTTAAGTCATGTGCTTACCCATTGCTTTCTTGCTTCTTCAAATTTGCTAAGAGTTCCAGTAATTGCCTTTCTATGAGTGGGTGGTGATATAACATGTAACCACATAAAAGGGCCTTATTTTTTTTTTGCCAGTTCCAGGACTTGAAATCTGGGCCTGAACACTGTCTTTGGGCTTTCCTCAAGGCTAGAGCTTACCACTTTAGTCACAGCACCACTTCTGGATTTTTCTGTGTATATGGTACTGAGGAATTCAACCCTGGTCTTTGTGCATGCTAGGCAAGCACTGTACCAGTAGGCCAAACTCCCGGCCCCAAATGGGGCCTTATTTAAATGACTTAGTTTTTAAGTTTCTAGTTTATGAATCAACTAGATGTTAGAAGTGAGATCAGGTGATCCCAGTTTGGGAGGGAGATTCCAGAACAAGAGTGACTTTATGTCCAGGTGCTGAATGGTTCCTGCCTATAATACTAGCTACTCAAGAGGCTGAGATCTGAGGATCACAGCTTAAAGCCAGCCCAGGCAGAAAAGTCTGTGATACTCATGCCTATAATTAACCACCTGAAAATCAGAAGCGGTGCTGTGGCTCAAAGTGGTAGAGCCACTACTCTTGACCAAAAGAGCTCAGGGACAGTGCCCTGACCCCGAGTTCAAACCTCATGATTGACAAAAAAGAAAAACACATGCTCACAAAGTTTACCTACTTTTGAATCTTCCACGTGACTGAAACGTTTGGGTCTTTCTGTGTAAGAGATTTTCCAGTGTCTGGACGGAAGCAGGTGCATAGAGGAGAAATTCCACTGTGATGGAGCTCAGCAGTGCTCAGATGGGTCTGACGAGCTGGGCTGCTGGAAGCCCATTGAAGATTGTTCTCTACTTTGCGATAACAAAACCCGTTGCATTCCCAAGAGCTGGCTATGTGATGGGAACCCAGACTGTTCTGACCAAAGAGATGAACAAAGATGCTGTAAGTTCCACTGGGCTTCCTGGGAGTATTTTGAACCTTTCTGTATCCAATTTTTTTTTTTATTCGTGGTGATTATTTTCTGTAAAGATTTCGAATGCTGAATCAGCAGACATTGAACTGTTGCTTTTGAAAAATTCTAGCCTACCTTCGTGTGAGTCATAGGTTATAGTGTTTTTGTTAACTGTCAATAGATAACCTAATTGTATATATATGTGTTTCTCTTTAAAGATATCACATATATGTATATACCTTGATTCATTAATATTGAACTGATAAAACTACAACTCACGCTTAACAGCTTAACTGACAAAATGTTTTCCCCTATGACTTATCACATCTGGGCTTAGGAACACTCAGGGCACTTTACATAGTATAATTACCTAAAAATATGAAAAGTGTGGTTCTAAACAGACTACAAAAGGTCACCATCTTCTGAAGGCTGAGTGTCACCTTGTTTGGCTGGGCACCCACACATTGGGTGACTTGAAGACTTTAGTTATGTCTGCAAATGATTGTGACAGTGCATTCTAATGATTTGGGGTTACAAAGAAATGTTAGCAGGCAGTTGAATATGTAAGTTCTTATTTAAGACTTTATCTTTGCAGTTCATGAAAAATGCAGCCCCTTTGAATTTCAATGTGAGAATGGCCAGTGCATATCTTCCTCTCTGCACTGTGATGGGAACAGAGATTGCCTGGACCACTCGGATGAACAAGGCTGCTCTGGTGCCTGGCCTCTGACGTGTCCATCAGGGGAGGTGAAGTGCCCGAGGAGTGGAGAATGTATATTGATGGAGTGGATATGTGACTGGGATCTAGACTGCAAAGATGGAACCGATGAGAAGGTAGCACACTCATTCTTCAGAAAACAACTGAGGTCTGTTTGTCTCTCAGTACCCACAGGAGAGTGGTTCCAGGACCCCTCAAGGATTCCAGACCCTATAGCTGCTCAAGACCCTCATGTGGAATGGCATGGGATTTATATATACCTGCCCACATCTTCCTACATATGTTACATAGATTACTTATGCTTTTTAATACGTACAATGTATATGTTGTATAAGTGGTAGTTTTAGTGATTAAAAATGATAAGAAAAACATGTGCGCTCAACACATGTACTTAAATTTTTTTCAGGGAGTGTGTGTGTGTGTGTGTGTGTGTGTGTTGGTACTGGAGCTTAATCTCAGGGCTTCAAGTTGTCACTTAACTTTTACATTCCAGGCAGATTCTCTAATATTTGATCTGCCACACCTCTATGTCTGGCTTTTTGTTTGTTAATTGAAGATAATTGTCTCATGGCTTTTTCTCTCTGGGCTAATGTTAAACCTGGATCCTCAGATCCCAGCCTCTTGAGTAGCTAGACTTACAGAAGTGAACCACCAGCTCCTGGCTTTCAGGTCTTTTGGATAGTTGGTTAGTTCTGCATCTATGATACAGAGGGCATGGATATAGAGAGCTGACTGTAGATCATAGCAGTACCATACCCTTTCTCCAGAAAATTTGAGAAAGCACCAAAAAAGAAATTGAGTTGGGTACAATGGCTCATGCCTATAATCCTAGCTATGCAGGAGCCTTAGATCTGAGGGTCATGATTCAAAGCCAACCAGGGCACTAAAGACTATGAGACTCATCTCCAATTAAGCACTAGAAAATCAGAAGTGGGGCTGTGGCTCAAGGGTTGGGCGGTAGCCTTGAGCTAAAGAGCTCAGGGACAGGGCCCAGGTCCAGAGTTCAAGCCTCTTGACTCTACCCCCCCACCCCACCTACACACATACTGTCCAGAAAGCTACTCATAGCTGCACTGAATAGACAGAGTATTCACAGGAGGCTGTTGAAAGTCAACCTTGAAGAGGTATTTCTATTGCGGGAGAAGGTTTACCAGTATTGGAACATGATAGCTATGTCTTAAATGCCCTATTTGAACCATCTGCTCTGAAGAGATGAACAGCTTACTTGTCATCGCAGCACTTACAAAAGCTGCCACATCCTATAAGGTGCACCCTGGATTTGAACCCACTGCTTGCATGTGGTTTCAAATGATCCAAAGGATCAAGCAAGTGCATAAATGTGTCTCCTCTCTTCTGAATAGTTCAGAGGAAATGATGAATTTGCAGAGGTCTGTATTAGACATGGCAGGTTTGTTTTTGAAATATATTCCTTCTCTTTTGCTTCCTTGATGTAATTATAACTCTTCAATAGGTTTGTTATAAATATATAATATATAATTATATGCTATATATTAATTATATATTATGTCTCATCCTAGTTTTTAATCTGGGTTAGTATCCTATAGAAATTCTTACCTATAGCCCAGCTATGGGATGTTTCCTGTAATTGTATTATTTCTGAGCTTTCAGGCTCCCTATGACCTTCTTTCTGGGAGGGGGGTACAGGGGAGGGAGGGAGGGAGGAAGGGAAGGAGGGAGGAAGGAGCTGGAGACTTTCTCTTAGCCTAGGCCTCATCTTCCTCTCAGAACCCTTCCTAGACAATAGAGCAGGGGCTGCTGACTGTCACTGTGTCTCCTCAGGACTGTGACGTTGAGGCACTTCCATGTGGTCCCAGGCAATGGACCTGTGCCAGTAAGGACCAATGTATACCTGACTTGTGGCACTGCGACGGGCAGAGTGATTGCAGAGATGGCAGTGATGAGGCTGAGTGTAAGTGCAGGGCACTTTCACTGAGGGACAGGGCAAAAGTTACTGTGGGAAGTTCCAGAACCTGTCATTCGTTCCTTTCCCAAGGTGGAGGGTCTTGATAATCCATGGGGAAGCCCAGTGGGGCAGGATGTTGGGGGAGGAATAGATTATAAAAGTCTTACGTAGAAGGTCATTTCCTACAGGCCTCCCTAAGAAGTGCCAGACTTCTGAGTTCCAGTGCGACACCCAGGCCTGCCTCAACCTCCACATGGTGTGTGATGGGAAAGAAGACTGTGCAGATGGATCGGATGAAGGTGGACGGTGCTCATTGACAGAATGCAGCCCACAACTGTGTTCCCACATCTGTTACCAGTCCCCCGCTGGGCCTGTAAGTTGTTCCAGTGGTGGTTCTCTGGTCACCATACATTTAGTCTGGGGAAAGTAGGTGACATCCTCAAATGACTCCTCATCCTCTCTAAGGCAATACCTAGCAGAGCTGTCCTGACCATTCACCAGTGTGGGCTTGAACCTTTCCTGGCTCAAGACCCATACCGGTGGAAGGGATGCAGCCAGGTCAATAATACAGAGGGGTGGCAAGTGAAGTGACTCCAAGAAAAGTTGATTCTGAGAACAATCATGGTTGTGGAGTACACCCCCATGAACATTTCACACACCTTTTCACCACTCTCTTTGGGAAATATCCATGTCTTCTCGTGTCTTTCTTCAGGTATGTGCATGTGAGCCAGGCTTTGAGCTGGACAGCAGTGGTCAAATCTGCCAGGATGTGGATGAGTGTAAGGATTCGGGTAGTCAGCCTTGCAGTCAGACCTGTATCAATACCAAGGGCTCATACTTGTGCACCTGTCACCCTGGCTACTCACTGGAGCCCGACAGCCACACTTGTAAAGCAACAGGTACGTGGGTCACATGCTCTGAGTTCTTAAGGCCTCCACCAATACCACAAAATTATCTTCTTCCTTACAATTTAATGTTCATGCTACTTGCTTGCTTTTAGGGAAATCCTAGCCCATTCCCGGAGCCATTCTTCCACAACTGTGTCTCACATTTAATCAGGCTGTAAGTAGTAATAAGAAGTTACCATAATGAAACCATAACTTTGACCTCTGCATCCATGACTCAAGTTTGGATTGCCTGATCAGATATTTATATTTTCTACCCTCCTTCCCCAAAATATTTACTTTTAAAATATTTTCAACTTAAGCTTTATTTTAATTCCTTTATTTTAATTAACTTTAAACTGTGGTTGTAATTCTAATCATTATATTACAAAAATCTACTCTGATTTCAGCTAGTTAGTATCTTAGTCCTTCCGGTGAGAAAATAAAGGCTTTTGTGTCCCTGTATTTCTTTGTCAGTGCTGGGCTTCATTGTTTACTTCATGCTTATGTTGAAGGCAATTCTTATTTGACAGGTACAGAGCCAATCCTGCTTGTTGCAATCCAGTTTAAACTATTCCTGTATGGGTTGAGAAGCTTGAAAGAAGATACTCTGACAACTACTGACAAGAACCTGATGGTTTTCTCTGTTGACTATGACTTAGCGGATCAGAAAGTTTTTTGGGCAGATCTGAATGCAGAAAGTATAAAGTGGATAAGTATGGACACAAAGATGAAAGGGACTGTGACAAAAGGTATATATTCCACTTTATCAGTCTCTAATCTACCTTTTTGAAAAGCGCATAACACAAACAATAAAACCAGTGGCCACTAACATTCCAGACATTGGTAGGTTTGGTTCTAGCTCCCCTTTTTAGTTGACAAGAAATGTAAAGATGTAGGATCACCTTTCTTCCAATCTACCAGCCACTGATCATTATTTCTAATGCCGTTCTACCTGTATAGTAGAACCTGAGGATATTTTAAAGGAGGCTACTCTTCTGGAAATGCACGCAGCTATTGGAAAGTGAATTCTATGGCAGGCAAGTCTAGAGCCTATGAGCTCAAACACAGAAATGCTCTAAAGTATCAGCCAGGCTGGGTGGCTCATGCCTCATCATCCCAGCTGTTCATGAGTTAGAGATCAAGATTTGGGCTTAAGGGTAGACTCAGCAAAGAAGTTAATGATACTGGTAAACCGGACACGGCATTGGAGAGACATGGGTCTGGTTGGCCTGGGAAAGAGTGCAAGATCCTATTTGAAAAAACAGTTACCTAGAACACAAAGAGTGTGAGGCGGTCTAGCGATAGAGTGCTTGCCTAGCATGCGTGAAGCCCTGCATTTGATTCCTTGGTACCACATACACAGAAAAAGGCAGAAGTGTTGTTGTGACTCAAGTGGTAGGGTGGTGGCCTTGAGAAAGCTCAAGGACAGATAGATCCCAGGCCCTGAATTTAAGCCCTAGGACTGGGAGAAAAATCTAGAGGTGCAGAGTGCCTGTTTAGCAAGCACAAGACACACAATTTAAAGCCGTGTGTGTGTGTGTGTGTGTGTGTGTGTGTGTGTGTGTGTGTACGGGTGCGTGTTTGCACATGTTCACACATACAAATAGCATAATCACACATATTGATTTTTTTTTTTAGGGATAAAATCAGACTGCATCGCAGTTGACTGGATTGGAAGGAATCTTTACTGGACTGATAGCAAAGCTGGTCAGATTTTGGCCATTCAGCTCTCTGCTGTTTGGAGTGGAAAATCTGAGTACACAATTGTGCTGGAAGATGACTTGACTCAACCCCAGTCTTTGGCTTTGTATCCCTTAAATGGGTAAGTCTGGGCATCAAAAGTCGGGTCAACATCTTAGCTTTTCTGCTTTCTTATTGTGAGTCAACATCTTCAAATTGGTTATTTTTCCCTAGTTCTACTTTCCTTGTGGAAATTCTCTTGATCTAGATTGAATGAACAGGAAACATATCTGATTTTAATTTTACTGGGACGTGAGTTGACTATAACATGCTAGCCAATTGTAATATGATATCCTAAAAACCATCTGGGAAAAGTTCTTTATACCATTAACAGAGGAGTTAGTGTGACATACATGGTGGCCCATTTATACTTTCTTCAGTGTTGGTAAATGCATACACCTCGCAGCACATTCATTGTGGCTTTAAAATGAGAAATGAGAAGAAAAATGGAACTTAAGGAAATATTTAAGTTGTAACAATATAAGTTGGAGTTCAGCCTGGCTTATTCTTTCCCCAGTCCTTTCTCTGCAAAGGAATTTCAAGTTAACACCCCATTCTCTCACAAAGATGGCCATATGTGTGTCAAGTGAATGAAAATGATATAGGAAATTTAGGATCCAAAGATAGTCCACATTTGGTAGCTTTAAAATATGTTCAAGTAGGAATTTATCAACATGGTCCTCAGGAAACTTGTGGGAGGTTTTTGATCTATCATATGGCATTTTGGTCAAGAATAAAGTCTGAAACTAGACACTGGTGGCTCATTCCTGTAATCCTAACTACTCAAGAGGCTGAGATCTGAGGATCAAAGTTCAAAGCCAGCCCAAGCATCCAAACCCAAGAGACTATTATCTCTAGCCAGCAAAAAGTCAGAATGGAGGTATGGCTTAAGTGGTAAATGCCAGCCTTGAGTGGAAAAAGCTAAGGGAAGGTGAGAGGGAATGAGTTTAAGCCCCAGTACCAAAACTAAAAAAAAATTGAATGAGGTCTTAAGCTCATATCTGCACATAGAGCTTATCCACTGGAGACAAATGTATTCCAACTATTTTTGTACAATTGTCATTACAGATTATTTACTATTAAATTTCCAAAAAAATCCCTTTAATTCACTTAAGGAACAGATTAAGATCTGAGAAAAAATAATTTGACATTAGTATCCTTTTATTCTGAAGTGATGCACTATTGTAAAGCAGAATTCTCTTCACACAGATTAATGTACTGGACTGAGACTGAAGATGAACCCCGAATAGCGCAAGCTGGGATGGATGGTAGCAGCAGGAAAATACTCATTGATCAAGGTCTTGGCCGGCCAACGAGCATAGCTCTGGACCAGTTAAGCTGGAAGCTATTCTGGTCTGATGACAAATTTCACTGTATTGGTTCTGCCAACCTAGATGGGACTGGCATTAGTGTAAGTGTCTTAGTTGATTTGCTTAAAATGTCATGAGTCTTCTATAAAATTATCCCAGAAAGCTCCCCTTCACCATTGCAGATGATACAGCTGACACAAATTAGGAGTCCATTTGCAGTGGCTGTGTTTGAAGATGAAGTCTTCTGGTCTGAAATGAAGGCAGGAACCGTCCATCGCATGGAGAAGATGACAGGCAAGGGCAGGGCTGTCCTCATCAAGCGTTCCGAACAGCCCTACGGACTCAAGGTATGCAGAGTCCCTTCCCAAGTGCCCCATGGTTCTCTCTGGAACGTTTACCTGCACAAGCTGCCTAAGTACTACCCTCAGTTATAGCCATCTATAATCATTAAAAAGCAAAATTGGAGCCGTGGATGTGGCTCAGTGATAAGGGGCATATGCTTAGCATGAAGTGAGCCTAAATTGAGTTCCCAACACTGAAAAAAAATTACTTCCCGTTTTCAAGGAACGAGCTATTTTCTTGCAGATCATGCATGACCTGCTGCAATCCAGATCTTCTAACCCCTGTCTGGATACTGGCTGTTCTCACTTGTGTCTTCTGAGCCCACGAGCCAAGGGGAGTTGCCATTGCCCGGTTGGCCTCCTGCTCACAGATGATGGAGTCAACTGTATATCACCCCAGGACTCAGCGTTTGTGTTCCTGGCATTGCCTACCATTATCATGCAGGTATCGTTCTGGAGTGTGTCTGTGTACTGGCTTGGCTCACGTCTACGCTTGGTGGAGGTTCTGTTTCAGACTTGATGTGTTTCAATTTCCCATGTACAGTTGCATATACTAGGGGCTCTTTCCCTTGGAATGTTCTATAAATACAGAGAAAAATTTAGCACTTCCTGTGTGTTGGGTATCATTAAGAACTAGCAGGATCATTTTTATAAAAAACTAAATGAAGCCAGAGATACTTAAACTTTGGTAAGACTTGCTCTCACACCAGAACACAGTAACGTTAGGGTTCTTAGGGAGTGTTTACCTTTACTTGGTTGTACAAGCACTTGGAAATGGAGTAACTGCAAATACCAGGAGCTATGCCAGGTTCTAGGCTGGCACATGTGAAAGTATGATTGTAAGGAAATGTGTCTTAAATTAATAGGGGATAAAAGGTACCAACAAGCACGTTACTCCCTCTTTTACTGTCTAGAAGATTTATGAATTTTGGCATTTTTAAAATGACAAACAAATTTTTTGATGAAAGAGTAACCTCAATGCTAGTAAGGTATTAATTAATGGAGTCTCATTTTAAAAAGAGGGCTCTGGTGGCTTTCCTATAATCCTATGGCTAAGAAAGAAGAGGTAAGAGGATCATAGACTTGAGACCAGTCAGGATTACACAATGAGAGATAGATGAATGGATAGATGGATGATGAAGATAGACATATTTGTATACATATATCTAAATGTGTAGATAAACATATATCTATCTTTATCATTTATCTCTATATGTCATCTATCTACTTATATATCAATTTTTAATGACTTTTTAAATTTTGTACTAAGATTTGGGCTCAGGGCCTCACAACTGCTAGCAAGTAAGCATTCTGCCACTAAACTAGGTCTCAGATGTTTTTGTATGGCTAACCTCAGACCAGGATTCCCTCTTCTCCACTGGGATTATAAATGAACACCACCATACCCAGCTTAGGCTTTGAAGGATCTCACTAGGTTTTGTCCACATGGGTCCTGAACATCTATCTTCTCATCTCTTTCTCCCACACAGCTAGGATTATATACATAAACCACCATACACAGCTGAGGAGGGCTTTTTTCACAAGGAGCAATGCTTCAAAAACATTTCAGGATTCTAGAAACTGTCAGTACTTAAAGCTGTAAAAAGAGGACAATGTACTTGTTCTCTACTTTCAGAAGATAAAATATCTGAAAATCTGAGGTTATGATTTCTAACAGTAATCCAATATCTAGATGAAGAACTAGACTAGACTCAACCAGAGACACTTATCACTTCTTTTTCCTATAGATATATCTGAAAAGTCTCAAAACTTCACCCCAACAAGCAACTCTGCCCCAGCACAGAACACTTCCTTTTACCAGTGTGAATCAGCTTGCATCTCTCGACTATCTGGTCCAGGAAAAGGCTCTCTATCTGTCAGAGTTGAATAATGGTGACATCAGGCTACTGAGGCTTAAAGAATCAGGGACACTTTCTTGGAGGAAAATCCTGTCTTTGGAGGGGATTGTCATCGATCTTGCTGTGGACTGGCTGAGTGGAAATGTATATTGGATTGACAGTGAGAATCCCCACATCAATGTGGCTGTCTCTAAAGGCCACCATCCCATTGTATTGCTCAGTGACAACCTTTACCACCCCACTTCTATTGTGCTCCACCCACCTTCTGCAGTCATGTGCTTTGTGGACTTGGGTTCCCAGGAAGAGGGGAGGTCTGGCTCCAGCATTGAATGCACTTCTATGGATGGCAGCAGAAGAAGAGTTGTTTGGCAGAAATCCCAAGTGCCTGTAGGCCTGGCTTTTATGGATTCAGGAACCCGGCTATACTGGGCTGATACTGGTGCGCAACTTTTTTTTCTGTATCTTACATACAAGCTTTGGGGGGACCAGAGCCAAAGAGATAGAGTAGTTCAGCTCTCAGGTCTTCAGCCACAACTACAGTTAGCATTTGAGTATGTGTTCACATTTTCTGTGAACACATTCGAAAGCAATATAATCTTTTCCCATTGTTAAGTAGCATTATAAGAGCATTTACAAAGGCATGCAATTGTCCCTTCGGTGAAGAATAAAATTGAGAACTCAAAGGTTTGTGAACAAGTGTGTAGTCAATCACTGTTAGAGGAAAAGGAAATTTGGATTTTCCTGCACTCCTCTCCCAACTTTTTTCATCAAGATGGCTGAATCTGAGCTGGTTTTGGAGAATACATGGCAGTAGTACTCTCTTACAGGAGCAGGACAAGACAGAGAGCTCAGGGCATCATACAAGTGACCAGGCTAAGTGAAATTAATGTAACCTGTCTTCCTAGGGCAAGGATTCATAGAAAGTATTCGACAAGATGGCTCTGGACACAGAGTAGAACGCAGAGGAATTCAAGGCCTAAGCCTCTTCACATGTGGTCAAGGCATGATATTCTGGACAACAGTTGATGATAGTGAGTCTTCAGTGTATATGTGATTGAATCCAATGAGTACCTGCTACTGTTAACACCTGTCTTAAGCAGTGTCTTTCTTTGGGGAATATATACATATATGTTTATTATATATTCAGATGTACATGTAGGGTCTCATGCTTGCTGTGATATTTTATATTTTTTACATTTCTGGCTTTTCTATGAAGCTCTCTGCTTTTGAGGACACCATGGCTGTGTGGCATTGTGACAAAGTCCATGAGACAATCAACTAGTAAGGAGAAAAGATTTATTTTGGCTCATTGTAAAAGTTGTGATCCAATCATTTAGTCACACTGAGACTGGGCCTCTGTTGAGGAAATATACCATGGTGAGAGGAAGTGCTCGTAATACATAGAGGCCAAGAAGCAAAAGGGAGAAAAAAGAGGAGTCAAAGTTCTTTCTTATGGGGCCAATATCTCTTTCTGTGGTATATCCCTAATAATCTCATGTCTTTCTATGAGGCTCTACCTCCTATAGATACCAGCCTCTTCCAATAGTGCCTCAGGCTGAAGAAGATCCTTCCATTCATGAGCCTTTAGGGGTTATAGCAATGTATATTATAGAGATGAGTTGGCCAGTCACTGGCACTAAATGGTATATCTATTCTGTCAATTAGTATCTATAATATCTCATCTGTAAAATGAAGACAGTACCTATCTTAGTTGAGTAAACGTGTGTGAAAATACCAGATAAATGATGGCACATTTGAACACAGCATTTCTAATATTTCAAAGGGATTATACTAAATCACAATGTTCTAGTATGTTATTATATGCCCACTATATTTCTGAGTATACATTTCTGACTAGTGTCCAGACTTTATAGAAGTAGAAAATGTGATTTAAATTATGACTTTACATTTTCAAAAGAGGTCACTGGGCACATTAGAAAACAACAAAGAAAAGCAAAAAAACCCAAGGTTTTTAGATCTTATCCAAGATATGCTAGTTTATTGGGTATGTGGTAAGACCTTTCTGTCCCATCTACTTAACATCCCCTGGGAATTCTTGTTGCAGACAAACCTTCTAGAAATTTTGTTCTAAAGAAGCTAAGACCATTGCTCCTTAATCCCATGGACTGAATTTAAGTATTACATGTGACTTTCTTAGGGAGGAAAAGCTATGATTTTTCAAAAATTTCTCTTGGAGATTCTCAAATAAAATTTAGAAAAATATATGTCTCTTCTGTAAAAACTCTTGCTACATAATTGGAGTTTAGAAAAATGAATGAAAGTATTTATGTTGAGCAAAGCTCTTGCCTAAGAAGTTGACTTAAAATGCAAACTAATTTTGGTTAATGATTATGTACTGGCTTTTGTCTTAGCCCAGATCACTAAAGTTTGGTACAGCAAAGCAGAAGTTTTAGAAAACCAGTGGTTCCAAGTAGAACAGAAGATTGTGGACTTAAAAGTTTATAGCAAATTTAGTCAAGAGGGTAAGTAAGCTTGCGAAGGCTATAACAACACAACCTACTGATAACCAATGAGGCGGGGGGGTATTCTACCAATCACCATCTTGTTGTAATAGCTTAGAACTTCCCATTATGTTGGAGTGTTTCTCCAGCAATTTTTATAGATGTACACAATCCTTTTGTCTTTATGTGGGTATTACAGACTGGTTGAGGTATGTCATTAGCCCTATTAGTTATCTACCCAACAAAATAGTACAGTAAGTACATCAGGAATTGTTGATAGCTATGGTGTACTAGTCGGCTGTCTATTGCTATTACAAATACCCAAGATACTTGACTTGTAAAGAAAAAGTATTGATTTGGGCTCATAGTTTTAGATAATTTAGCCTCTGGATGGTTGACCTCCATGCTTTGACTTCATTGACTGAGAACTGCTCACCTCATGTCTGGAAAGCACCAGGAAAAAAAAGAGTGAGGTTGCACACTTTGGTGCAGT
This sequence comes from Megascapheus bottae, assembly GCF_031878675.1. Lineage (NCBI taxonomy): Eukaryota > Metazoa > Chordata > Mammalia > Rodentia > Geomyidae > Megascapheus > Megascapheus bottae. The sequence continues at coordinate 12,455,760 of NC_143528.1, forward strand.
CCTCCAATGGCCTAAAGATCTCTCAGTAGGCCACTTCTCTCAAACTTTTCTGCCACCCGTCATACTGAGGCCAAATGGATCTATGGGGAACATTTATGATCTAAGCTGTAAAACATGATTCAGTGTTGTTTTGTTATTGTACACTGAAATACAGCACTAATAGCATAATTGGAATACTAGTTTGTTCTAAGGTGGTGCTTGTCTTCCTTCTCCCCCAAATTGTTTGTATCTACTTTGCTGTTAACTAATTCTTGAAATATTAACTTTGGAATGCTTAGACTATTTTTCTCCATCTTTTACATGGACACAATTGGAATATCTACTTTCATGCTTGGGGCAGGTATTGATGGGCTTAATAAAGTAGTGGTAAATAAAATCTGTTCTTCCTTGAGATTTAATACTGCTCTATTGCATTGTGTCTGAAAGTCAGGCTCTAGGAAATGGCATTAGTCATGTTTAGACTCCTGGCTTTGGCTTGGTGGGGAGAATGTATTTAGTTCCCTATGATTAAACTGTCCTTCAAGTGGTCTGCTGCTTAGTTCTATAGTCAGATGTGTCCTTGTTAACTTCCTCCAACACAAACATACTTATTTGACAGTGCCTGGGATATCTCACAAGATAAAAACCTCACTAGAAATTCAAGGGTGAAGCCCAAGTCTTGAATAATCATGCTAACGTGTAAATGGCGGGCTCAACAACGTTGTCAACAGAATAATAAATATCAAAACCTTTATATTTTCAACTAAAACATGTATTTCCAAGACCTTTTCAGTTCTGATAGTGGGTAACTTTGTAGGAAGAGGATCTGCATTATAATCTTGAATGAGAGATCCCCTCGATTTTCTTAAACCAGTTCCTTGTCTGGATTTTAAAAACTATTCTCATTCTTGATGAACCACTAGCTACTTGAGGGCCTAATTAACAGGGGAAAAAAGTGAAAGAGCTATCATATTTGAAAAAAACATCGAGGCTGGCAAAAAGTTTGCAGAAGACTCTTCTGGAACCTAATCTAATCCAACGTGTTTCTGGGGTGTGGATGGGGGGGTCCACAGGTAACAACAGCTGCTCAAAGGACAATGGAGGATGTAGCCATATCTGTCTGCCAAACCCAGAGGGAAAGACTTGCAAGTGTCCTAGTGGGTATTACTTGGATAACACAAACAAGTGTACCGAAGCTGTCCAGTGCTCACCACCATCCCGGTCCTGTAAGGATGGTCAGAAATGCATTTTCATGGAGCAAGTTTGTGATGGTCATGCTGACTGTCTGGATGGATCTGATGAAGCGGACTGTAAGTAACCCCAGTTAGGCTCACTATGCACAAGTGTACAGGCTTTTAGTAATACCCGACTCTAACATTCTTTAAGTCAAATCATATCCCCTAAATCACTGTCCTGCTATCATACATTCCTGAAATCAAATGATACAAAATTTGTAATTATAGATAAGTGGATATAAATGATTGTGGGTGTCTCTTGAGGAATTTAATGTTCCTTCTTGGACTGTAGAACAGGCAGGATGATTGTGAGCTCCAAGCAAATAGGCCGTGGGTATGTTATCTGAAAAGGTATTTGTTTAACCTAGATTAGATTTGGTCAACTTAAATTGAATGACACAATCATCAAACCTAAAGGAAGGAGGTTACATAAACCATTTTGACCTATCTGTCTTGGTTGCTTCTTTTAAAGGGGAAATAGCCTCCTCCCTCCCTCCCTCCCTCCCTTCCTCTCTCCCTCTCTCTCCCTTCCTCCCCCCATCCATCCCTCCCTCCCTCGCTCCCTCCTCCCTCCATTCCTTCCTTCTTTCCTTTCTCTTTCCTTCCCTTTCTCTCTTATTTATTTATATTATCTTTAAGTAGATGTACAAAGGAATTTCAGGCTCATATGTACATTTATGTGTTCAGTGGATCATAATCAGTTTCACTCCTTCCTTGTTCCTCCCCATCTCTCCCAACTGCTCCCCTCTCCTCAAGTTACCTAGTTCTACATTGAGTACTGTGACTAAGCTTCACCTCCCAGCCTCTCTCCATTTGTCCTCTCACTTGGCCTCTCCTCTTCCTGTCTCCTGAGAAAACCTCTCAGCTTTCTGGTATTCATTTTGTTACATTGTAAGTTCATTGTTTAAAGGAGTTACCCCCCACTGGAATTTTCTCCTACATACACCATACTTTAATTAATTTGTTTATGTATATATGGATATGGTCTTGTGTATGCTTTCATATATGTCTATAATTTAGATCTAACTTCCACATATGAGAGAAAATATGCATCCTTTGCCTCTCTAAACCTGATTTACTTCACTTAAGATAATTTTCCATCCAGGTCTATCCATTTACCTGAAAATGACATAATATGTTTTCCTTGCGGGAGCAGTACAATTCATTGCATATCTAATCCCATTTTCTTAATCCACTCATCCATTGTAGGTCATCTGAGCTGGAAACAGTACTCTCTGTCTCAGGTGTGTTACAGGGATCATTACAGAACACAATATATATAATGAAGCTGTCATGCTAGTAGTCAATAGACTTAAATGCTAGTTTCAAATCATAAGATACTTGTATTTATCATAAAAGTAATATGATAAATAATATTCTCATGCAAAGGGGGTTGTCAGTCGTCTGTAACTTCCATAATTCTATAGTGTATGTAGGCATAATCTATTTACCTAAAAAAGCCAGAGGCTGGGAAAAAAAAATTATCTCAACAATGTGTCCAACAGTTGCCTGATACCAAATTTATCACATCTGAATATCCAGGCCGAGAAGAAATGAGATATCCTGTGAGGAAAACACTAACCACACTGATGTCTGTGAGAGAGACAAAGACTCCAGCAATGAAGGAAAATGTTCATCCCAAGGCCTCACAGAAAGCAAAACACATGCCCTGTAGCAGCAGCTTTTGTAACGGGAAGGGAATTTGCACATTGGAAGGAAAGTTGAGAAGATGCAGCTGTCCAGTGGAATATGGCGGACAGACGTGTGAAGAGGAAGCTCAGAGACTCCTCCCCAGCTACTTGGCTCTCACAGTAGCCATTGCCTTATTGACTGCTCTAGTGGCTCTGGGAACGCTGGTGTACTTTAGAAGAAAGCATACATTAAAAAGGTGAGTACCTAGTTCTGTCCTCATATGAGAGTTATATGCCAAAGAAGGCTTATAAAATAAGATTCATGGGATTGAAAGTATAAAGTCTCTGTAAAAATTTGACTTCTGAGGAAGACTGTAGGTGACAAATGAGCCTCACTGGTTAGATGACCTTGAAAATAGGAATCGGGACTCTCTTCAAGTGAAACCCTGGTCCCACAATACTGCATGTGGTATGAGGCATTTGTTCAGAGACAAAGCCTCCGGAATGAAATGCAGGGCCCCCTGCAGTGAGAGCAAGTTCAGGGCCTGGAATGGGAGGAAACAGTTGTGAGCATGAGTGTTTGTTAGCTAGGAGAGCCATAACACAGATCCAGAGATGGAACATCATAAACCACACAATATATCTTCTCAGAGAAGGTTACATGTTTTAAGACCACGGTATCAGCAGGATTCTTGTCTTTTCTAGGTTCTCTCCTTGCCTTGTAGACAGCCAATTTCTCTTTTGTTTTCACATGTCACTGTCTTTACATCTCCTCTTCTTCTTCCCATCTTCCTTCTCCTCCTCCTCCTCCTCCTCCTCCTCCTCCTCTTCTTCCTCCTCCTCCTTCTTGGTGCTAGTATAGGAGCTTAGAATTCAGGACCTTGAATTCATACTTTGCTGGGGTTTTTTTTTTGCTGGAGGCTGGTGATCTTATCCCTTGAGCGATCCCTCTGGTTCTGAATTTTTTCCTGGTTAAGTAAACATAAGTCATGAGAAACAGTCTGCCCAGGCTGGCTTTGAATGTTGACGCCCAGATATCAGCTTCCTGAATAGGTAGCATTACTGATATGGCTTACTGTCACGTATCAGAAACTCTAAAAGAAAGGCTAGGAGAATTGGCATACCTTTTCCTAAGTCAAGCTAGTGAATAGCTAATTGGCCAGCCCTTGGGCTCTCATCACAGTCCCTCACACCTCATGACCTCCTGCTATAGTCCCTGGTTTCTTAACTCAGTTGACTCCAGCTGCCACTTACTTATTTGTCCTTGGATTCCGTTTATTTATATTTCCTCACTTGAGAAAGGAGACCATGTCTGAAGTTAAGTGAGTGCCTAGTAACAAAGGGCAATCTACTAGAGTATTGCCCATTTCCAAGTATTTGCTCTGATAGGATACCTCTAAAATAAGGTACAGTTTCTATAACATTGACCTTTGATAAGAGGTAAATTAACCTTTTGTAATGATATCCCAATCTCAGCTTCTGCCTCAGATAGAAACTTTTTTTTTTTTTGGAAGGTCAGGGGGCTTGAACTCTGGGCTTGGGCACTGTCCCTGAGCTTTTCAGCTCAAGCTACTGCCCTGCCCCTTGAGCCCCAGCCCTACTTCCCATTTTTTTCTAGTGGTTAATTGGAGCTAAGAATCTTTATTGCCTGGGCTGGCTTAGAACCTATCCTCAGATCCCAGCCTCCTGAGGAGCTAGGATTACAGGTGTGAGCCACCCACCCAGATCAGATAGCAACTTTTGACTTTGTTTCTTTGATTTTTAGGACATCGGCAAGAAATTTGAACCGTGATGAGGAAAATAAGCAAGAAGAAGAAAATTTAATGAATAGTGAGATTTTCGTTAATGAAGCCTATGAGGAACAGGTATATTGAGGAAAGTGTGCAAGCCTCTCGAAGGAAAATGAATTCTGGGATGCAGTTAAATAGTAATTCTTCTAGAAATGTCTGGCTATTGGAAAGTATTTAAGTTTTCATTTTAACCTTGACTATTTGTATTATGTGGATCAATCTACTGTGAAGCAACTCTTTTTTCAGGGTCTGGTTTGAAGAACTAAAGGTAGAAAAACCATGCATGAAATTGAGATTTATTTTTTTAACCAGTCCTGGAGCTTGACCTTATAGCCTGGGCACTGTCCTTGGATACTTTTTGCGGAAGGCTAGCGCTCTTCCACTTGAGCCACAGCACCACTTCCAACTTTTTCTGTGTATGTGGTACCAAGGAATTGAACACAGGGCTTCACACATGCTAAGCCATGCTAAGCAAGCACTCTATCGCTAGGCCATACTCCTGGCCCGAGATTTACATAGTAAAAGCAAGAAATTTGGCTTCTTGTACATTTCTTATGGTTTCTATGGTCTCAATCCTATGGTAGAGTTAGGTAAGCATTTGACCCCAAAAGATTAGACCTACTATCTTCTATACAATTTGTGTGTGTGTGTGTGTGTGTGTGTGTGTGTGTGTGTGTGTGTGTGTGTGTACTGGGGCTTAAACTCAGGGCCTCAAGCTTTTTCCATTCACAGCTAGTATTCCACCACTTGAGTTTCACCACTCCCAATTTTTTACTGATCACCTTAAAGATAACGTTCTCTCAGATTCAGCCTTCTGAGTAGCTACAATTGTAGATGTGAACCCTTTGTGCCATCTCTGTACTTTTGTTTTAAAATAATGTATATTCTCTAACTACATTTCTTCTTTCCACAGGACTTGCTAACTTCTTCACAAACTGACTGATCTTATGCAAAAAAGAACCGAGCCCGCCCCCAATTAAATAAAAATAAAACTTGCTTATGCCTTCTATTGTGTGCTGTTTTAACTTCCTTAACAATTTGTGGTACATGGTAATTACTTGTTAAACTAATTTTTAAATTGGAAAAATTTGTCTGGGTTTGTTAATGAGTTTCAAAAACTGAATATTCATAGATATGGTCAGAGCTCTGTCTCTGCATAGCTTAGGTTAGGACTCAGCTACAGTGTTTTCTAATTTAGGGTGTCTACCAAGTACTAGTTAGAAGTTCTATATTTGCATGTTCACTCCGGGGCTAACTTTGAGCTAGTTCAACTACAGAGTATATTTCCTATTTTATCAAACATTGTGACCTCCATGCTTTTAGTAGAAAAGCTAAGTTTCTGCAAAGTGCCAAGTGTTCAAGTGTTATTTCTCATGTGTACTTTACTAAGTTAGTACACATTGGAACTTAGAATTTATGACAAGATTTTCTTATGATGTCATTCAATCCTGAATGAAAAAGAACAAGCAACTATACTTTATAGTTATGGAAACATGATTTGTGTAACTCTTATTTATAATGAAGTTTGTGATGCTGTAGTTAGCAGTGCAAAGAGGATACACTCCAGGATTGCTCTCAGCTAACTCTAGCCTGCTGGGGAACCACACATTGTTTGGCCTGCTAATATGCCTGCTTGTCTTCCCAGGTTTCTATTGTGTTTACACCCAAGGAAAGAATAAAAAGCATGAAATTTGTGATAGTAGAAAAAGTTACAAAGCAAGAGTCTGGTCTTGAACTTGGTTGTAGCATCTTTGGCACATCACTTGGTATTGAACCTTTACTCTCAGTGCCAGAATAGCTCAACACAGCACCTGAGTCCAATAGCATGACTCTACATAGTAAGAAACCCGACTTGACTTGAAATTTTTTCCTTGCTTGAATCTTTTCTTTTATATTCAGTGTCTTTCAGAGTGAGTTTGTGTAGGCCAAGAAGTCTGGTGAGAACTCCTGGCCTATAGGTAATGTATAAAATAAACGATGCTGTGTGTGTGTGTGTGTGTGTGTGTGTGTGTGTGTGTGTGTGTGTGTGTGTGTCCTGGGGCTTGAACTCAGAGCCTGGGCACTGCCCTTGAGGTCTTGAGCTCAAGGCTAATGCTTTACCACTTGAGCCACACTCTACTTCTAGTTTTGGTGGTTAAGTGGAAAAGCTTCTCATGGACTTTCCATTCTCATGGACTCAACACCTTAAGTTGGCTTTAACATGACTACACAGACTTTGACCTTCTATGTCTATGGCTAGCAGTTAGGAGTTCGATTCTTTGTGCTTATCTTTGGGAAACAAATAGAAGCCATGGGATCCTGGATAGTGGGAAGGAAGCATTGAGTTCTTACTATTTTAATTCCTGGTGGCTTTGTGGAACTCAGAGATATGAAAAGTTAGAATTTGGAGTTTCTTGCTCTCCAACCAACTTCTAGTATTCATAGGTCATTAGGCTTCCCAGCCCCCACAGTTCAATTACCTTTGTCTCCTCTAAGCCTCATGCAATCCTCAACTGTCATCCTCAGAATATCAAAGTTAGAGCTAAAACCAAAGCACCTCTGGAAGCTGAGATTTGTAGATCATGGTTGAAAGCCAGTCTGGGTAGACAAATCTGCTACTCTTACCTGCAATTAATCACCAAAGTGCTGGAACTAGAAGGTGTGGCTCAAATAAAACTCCAAGTCTGAGTGGAAAAGCTGACTGAGAGTGTAAGGTTGTGTGTTCAAGCCCCTGTACACACACACACACACACACACACACACACAGGCTAGCTGCTGGTGCCTTATACCTGTGATCCTAGCTACTTAGGAGGTTGAGCTCTGGAAGATTATAGTTTGAAATCAGCCCAGGCAAAAAAGTTCAAGAGACAATATCTCCAAATTTACCAACAAAAAATTCAGAGTGGAGGCATAATTCAAATGGTAGCATATCAGGAGAACAAGAAATTCCAGCAAGCATAAAGCCCTGAGTTCAAACCCCAGTACTGGCAAAAAGATAAAAACAACAAGACATGTCTGTGCCCATGTGCTACATGTGTTTGTATTTTGCTCTTCCCTCCCTGGATTCTTTGCATCTCCCTGCTTTCAGTTTTCTGACCATGTTTCCTAAAACAACACCCCTTCCCCTCAATCCCTTTATCCTGGTTCACTCTTCCTCATTTATGTGTGCACCATCTCTCTCTCCTCTAAGTGCTTATTTTCCCACGGTGTGTCCACAGATGTGTTGGAAAATGCTATCTGGTGCTAACAGCAGAGATTATGCAATGGAGACAGGAGAGTGGCTTTGGGAGCACCTGCCAGTCTTCCAGGGTGGATAAACCACACCCCTGCTTAATGAGGGCCACAGCCTAGCAGAGCTAGACTGGAACAGAGGCAGAGCAGCTGTGGAAACAGCTTCCTGTCAGACCTTCCCAGGTCCTTTAGATTTCTAGGCAAACTTGAGTAATGCTAGAAAGACTTTACAGATTAAATGGGGACACATCATTCCTGAGTGGATTAGGAGAGTGGAAGTGGGTGTGATGGGGAATCTCGGATGGAAGAGCCTGAGGCGAGGTGGCAAAACTACTTATGTAGGTGGGCTCACTGCAGTTTGCTTTCATGGCTGGCCAGTATCACTTTAGTACAGATTCTCACCCACACTGGAGACTCCGCCTGAGCCTCTGCCTCCTCCAGCATCGTGTCTCAAGCCCACTCTCAGTATGTTCTGCAGAGAGTGACCTTTCCACCCACACAGGCTGCCATCTCCCTCATGTTGTCCTTTAGAGCAAAAAGAAGAATTTTTTAAAGGAATATTTCTTTAGAGTGGTCAAAAAGACTGAGTTTAAAAACTCAATAAGGGGTCCCGGGAGCGTGGTCTAGTGATAGATTGCCTGCTTATCATGCATGAAGCCCTGGGTTCCATGTATACAGACAAAGCTGGAAGTGGTGCTATGGCTCAAGTGGTAAAGGGGCTAGCCTTGAGAAAGCCCAAGGACAGTGCCCAAGCCCTGAGTTCAAGCCCAATACTGGCAAAAAAAAGAAAGAAAGAAAGAAAAAGAAAGGAAAGAGAAAGAGAAATAAAAAATAAGGAAGTCTTAATCCTGAGAGTAAAGGTGTTTCTCATATAAGCCAGTGGAAAATAATTAATTGTGGGGGTGGGGAAGTCAGGACCAGACAGAAACTCAGAGTCTTATACTGTCTGCTGGGTTCTGATTTCTCAAACCCCTAATTTCTGTCTTTCAAAAGATTAGCTGAAATATTCCCAGTGCCTCTCTACTTTCTGTCTCATTTCCATATAGCAAACTCTAAAAAAACTTCCAGGTGACAGGGGGCTCAAAGGTCACATTAACTAGTTATGATTAGTTGAAACTAAAATTTAAATGCACCAGAGTATCACCTAAGGCCTGGCACCTCCAGTGGAGCCCATCACCACCAACACTGGCCTTTGCTGGGAGCCACCTAGGAGATCAACTTTAGGGCTCCACACTCAGGGAGGCAGAATCCACATTTGAAAGACAATCACCACGTGCTGAGATCTGAGAATTTTGATTCAAAACCCACCAGGGCAAGAAAGTCCACAAGACTCCCCAATTAATCAGCAAAAAGCCAGAAGTGGAGCTGTGGCTCAAATGGCAGAGCTCTAGCCATGAGCAAAAAAGCTAGGGGGACAGGGCCCCCAAGCTCTGAATTGAAACCCCAGTAACAGCACACACACACACACACACACACACACACACACACACACACACACACACACACACACACCAGATCAGAAAGTGATCCACCTCTACATTAGACTTGTATCTCAAAATTAAAATGGTGGGGCTGGGAGTTTGGCCTAGTAATAGAGTGCTTGCCTACCATGCAGGAAGACCCAGGTTCAATTGCTGGGTACCACATACATAGAGAAAAAAAAAAAAAGCTGAAAGTGGTGTTGTGGCTCAAGTGGTAGGGCTCTAGCCTTGAGAAAAGTCCAAGGACAGTGCTCAGGCGTGAATTCAAGCCCCACAACTAGGAGAATAAATAAATAAATAAATATAATGGGTGAGGTGATCACACTACAAAATAGCAGGAGATGTGAACTGATGTAACATCCACTGTACAAACTGCATGTGCTCTTTAGTTAGTTCTATCACAGCTATCTTGCTGGAACCTATTGGAGTGACCATTTATACTTCTCAAGTGTAGGTTTGGAAGGTGAGATACAACTCAATGAAAGCACCTTCAAATCAATACCTTGGAATAAAAACCAGCCCTGTGAAAACTTGTCTGTCATGGAACATGACCTATCTGTGACTTTGAGCACCAGGGCAAGAAGTGGTAAAGATTTCTGCCTCAAATGGAAACTGGTACTCCTAGTTTTTCTTTGTTGACAATAGTCTTGGCTTGCACAGAAAACAAAGCAACCAGGGATTGAAGTGGGGCCCCTTGGCTCTTTTTAGTAATCTTATGCAGAGAAGTGTAAAGATCTGAGTGCTGGATTTCAGAAATGGTGCCCAGACAGCCAAGAAATTACTGGGAAACTCCCCAAGGTGTGGTTGGAGACAAATAAGTTTTTGTGAGCAGATTAAAAGTGATGTTTTAAAACGTTTATTTATAAATAACACATAGATACGTGAACTTTAATCAAATGTGACTAACAGGCTCCATTTTTAAGAAAATATTCAGTCTACTGTTTGCTGTGCGGTACCCATGGAACAGAACAATATAGTGCAATGTCTTCATTCTTTTGGCCTCTAGAAAAGAAACTGGAACCATCTCAATTTCCTCACCAAAATAAGTGATTGAAAACAAGTTAAATCCTGCAGGGTTTTGTCCTCCTACCTCAGTCTATGTATATATAAAGAAATGTAAATTCGAGTTAACCAAGTTATTTCAATTTATTTAAACCACTAAGTCTGCTCCATCTTTGTGTGGCCCTAAGTTTAAGAGCCTCAAACACAGGCAGATAGTTACAGGTTGGCCTCTGGAGCGTTTTAGAGTTCTAAAACTTGCATGAGTGAGAAAGCAGAAAAGAACACAATAATATTAGCGTAAAATTCATCCGTAGTTTAGAATACTGTGGTGTGTGCATGTATGCCAGTGCTGGAACTTGAACTTGTCCGGGAAGCTCTCCTGCGGTTTTTTTTATTTATTTTTATTTTTTTACTCAAGGCTAGCACCCTACCATTTGCACCACAGCTGCATTCTAGTCTTTTGGGTGGTGAAATGGTGTTCTCAGACTTCCTGCTTGGTCTGGCTTAGAACCGTGATTCTCAGAACTCCCGGCCTGTGGAGCAGCTACGATTACAGACGTGGGTCCCCAGCAACGTGCCGCGTTTTGGGGGGTTTCGTTGGAGCCTCGTTGTTGCCATCGTCCCTGGTCCAGTAGATCCAAAACACCTCCCGCGCTCCAGGGCTCCTTCAGCCTCCGGGAAGCTGGTCACTCCGCAGGAAGACCCGATGCCTCCGGACAGGTGAAAGACAGCGGAGCCTAGCCTCAAATACGCGTCCCCAGAGTCTCGCTGGAGCCGGGAGAGCCGCGGACGGCGGCGGCGAGGCACATCGTCCAGCCCTGCGCTTCTGGACGGAGCCCGGGCCGGGAGCCGGGGCGAGGACCCCGGCGAGACGTCTACAGGTCTGAGTCGCAGGGCAGCGGGCTGTGGCAGGGCCGCGTACTGCGGGAGGAGGCGCCCTGGGAGGCGGCGGTGGCGGCGCCGGGCTCCCGCTCCCCGTCGAGCACGTCCGTGGGGTTGGAGTAGGCCTTGGGCGGGGGCCGCGGCATGGGGAAGCCCACCTTGAGTCCGGCGGGGGCGCCTTGCTGGGCGGGCCGCGGGCGGTGCTGCCCCCCGCTGTAGTACTTGATGGCGGGTGGCAGCGCGGGCTCGGGCCAGTCCACGTAGACGGTGCTGATGCTGGCGCGGCGCGGGCCGGCGGAGGGCGCCTTGCGGCGGCGGCGCCGCAGCTCCGCGCACCAGGGCGCCCAGCTGAGCGCCAGCGAGAAGCCTCCGAGCAGCAGCAGGCAGCTGCCCAGGTAGCCCAGCACCAAGCTGTAACTCACCTGCACGGTGACTGGGCTGGCGGGGGCGGGCAGCACGTTGCGGTCCCCCAGGAAGTGCGTGTACCAGGACACGGGGATGAGGCTGAAGAGCCCCGCGAGGAAGAGCACGACGCCCGACAGGCCGGCCAGCGCGTAGTGGGGCTCGTCCTGCCAGCAGCGCACGCCCAGCGACGCCAGCAGCAGCCCGAGCGCCGTGACGGCCAGCGAGGTGACCATCAGCGCGCGCGCCACGAGCACCGGCTGTGTCTCGAAGTAGCCCCACTCGTCCGGCTGGCCGCACTGGCGCTCGCGGCTGCTCTGCTCGCGGCAGATGTCCCACAGGCCCTGGAACAGCACCACGTCCACGGGCTGGTCCAGGAAACCCTTCACCAGCCGCCAGCCAGGGGCCAGAGTGCTGATCAGGTTGAACAGCAGCCCGCAGGGCGACAGCACCAGGCCCAGCGTCATGACCACCGGCGTCCGCATCCTGGGGAGGGGAGGGGGCCGAGACGCACGCCTCGCGCCCCGGCCGCCTTCTCCGAGCTCCCCGAAGGCAGCGTCTGGCCCCGATTGAGTAGCGGGGGACGGGATGCTCTCCGAGGTCTCCGGGCTGGCTGATCGGTGTCTCCCTGCTCCTCCGCTCGCCCTTAGTCCTCCCCTAGAGTCCGGGCCGCTCCGCCCTCCCGCTAGGGCACCGCGGTCCCCAATCGAAACCGGCGCTCAGGTAGGGCCGAAACCGCTCGCCCGGGTGCGGCCCCTGGCGGCCAAGCCCAGCTCGCTGGGAGGGGCGCGCAGGCGGCGACCCGGCGACTCGGACGCCGCACCCCTCGGCCGGGCCCTCCGCTCCGCTCCGCCCTGCACCGGTGGCTCCGAGGCCGGGGAGCAAAGGTCTCCCCGTCCAGGCTCCCCTGGACCGCCCTCGGCCGCCCAGCGGGCCAGGGGCGGGGAAAGAAAGGGGCGGCGCCGCTCACCGCCCCACCTGCCCCCCACACCTGCTGGGTGGCGGCGCGGTGTCCCCCATTTCCCCCCATTCTCAGTCTCTGCCCGGTGGACACGGCTGGTCCGTCCCCTCCCAGCCGGCTCCCCCATAGCCTTCGGTTGTGCGCCACCCTCGCTGGAGCGGGAGAAGCCCGGGGCCTGGGATGCTTTGGGCAGATGGACACCAAAGGCCCCATCGGAAGAGAAGTGGGTCCCCAGAAGTTGCCATCACGCTGCTTGCTAAACATCCTTTCACTCGCTTAATGAAGGCTCCAGCTCTGGGTTAACTTTAAGTTAACCTAGTCAAGGCGAGTGCATTCCTGGACTGCATTCCTGGACGGACCGGTGACACGTGGCTTTTCTATTTTCAGCCCTGTAAAAACACTTTAGATGGGGGGGGGGGGGGGGCGGAGGAGAGCTACTTTTGGCACTGATTTGTAAATTCAGTTTAGTGTTTGTTTTGTCCCACACAGGAGTTGTTTGCATTGTCCCTGGACCTGCTTGTGACATCACACCGCTTTCCTGGTTAAAATATTTGACATTTATTTTGTTGTTGTTGTTAATACTTAAGTGGCGATGATTTTTTTTACTCTTTTACAAATTGCATACCGGGGACCAGTGGGTCTCGCCTATAAAATCTGGCCACTCAAGAGGCTGAGATCTGAAGATCACAGTTTAAAGAAAGCCCTGGCAGAAAAAGGCCACGAGATTCTTATCTCCAATTAACCACCATAAAGCTGCAAGCAGAGTGTAAACCACTGGCTTTGCCCACGAAAGCTCAAAGACTCCAAAGTTGAAGCTCTAGGACCAGCACTAATTATTATTATTATTATTAATAAATATTTAACAAAACTTTCTTTACATTTCTTCTTTCTTCCATTTCTTGTTTTCATTTCATAATGGGATTTAAACTCAGGACCCAAGAGTTCTATCATTTGAGCCATACCTTTTGCTCTTTTTGCAGTGCTTCTTTTTCAGATAGGATCTTCTGGGGTTTCTGCTTTGAATTAATGTTGGACTAAGAGCTTTCTATCTAGGTGCTGGGATGGCAAACTGCACTGCCAGGCCAGGCTTGTTCTTTGAAATGGTCTTTTTTTTAAAATGTTTTCTTAATGAAAACATTTCTTTTATAGTTGGCAACATCCATTTTTTTTTTTTACTTAAAGAGCTTAACAGAAAGCTTTTTTAAAAAAATGTTACTGTAAAGGGGTTACAATTACATAAGTCAGGTAATGAATACATTTCATTTTGAGCAGTTTCACATCTTCCCTTGTTTTCTCCCCAGTTTTTTTCTTCCCAACCCCCTCCCCCACAAGTTGTATAGTTCATGTTCAACGTAGTGCCTGGTATCACTGCTGCCTTTGTTTACCCTTTGTCCAGCCATTTCTGTGCCCCCCCGACCCTTCCCCAAACAGATAAGCTTACGTACAAGATGAAAGGTACAGAAATCAAAAAACAACAACAAAGTAGGGGGAAAACCAGAAAATCACATAAATTCTCATGTTTCCATTTCTTAGAGATCTGGGTAAAATCATTTTCTATGATCATAAGCACATATTATTGACCCTTTGTGATCCTCTCCTAAGAATATCCTCCTTTGGTTTCACTATGTGTGAAGTAAGCCAGACCCAAAGAAACGTAGGTTGCATGGCTTCCCTCATTTGTGGCAACTAGAATATGCCTCGAAATCTACAAGTAAACCCATTGGAGGTAAAAGACAAAAAAAATACTCTTGGACATGATAAATCATACAGGACTTTAGACATTCACACAGTGATGACACAGGGTCTTGATAATTGTTTTTGCCTGTTCTAACTTTAAACTTTAAGTCATCCTATCTCTTGTCTTCCAGGGAGCTGAGGTTACAAGTACAAGCCACTGTTGTCAGCCCTTATTCATTCACCCCATCACCCACACGCATGTGATCTCTCTCTCTTTCTCTCTCCCCCCCCTCTCTCTTTCTCTTTCTCCTTTTACTTTTTTTTTTGTAGTACTGGACTCTCATGCTTACTAAGCAGGCATTCCACTGCTTGAGTGTTATACTCAGACATACACACACACACACACACACACATATGTATATATGTATATATGTATACATGTGTGTATAGTATCGATTTTTCAACTCTTCAACCATGCCCTGGAATTTTTGCTCAACAGCTGGATACCATTGTACCCAGGTGCTGTTGTCCCTGTCTTGTTGGTTGAGATAGTCCTGCTTTTTGTCAGGGTTGACCCTGAACCTCCATCCTCTCAATAGTAACTTTCCAGTCCTCTCTACCCCCAAACAACCATTGTTCTACTTTATCTCTATGAATTTAACTACTCTAAGTACCTGATACAAATGGAGTCATAGTAGTTGTGGCTGAGTCATTGAGCAAAATGTCCTCAAGGGTTCAACTACAGTGTAACAGGTGTCAGAATTTTCATATTTTTTCAAGGATGAGTAATATTCCATAGTATGCATTCTGCTTGTGTTTACCCATCCTGTCTGTGAACACTTGGGTATCTCCCACTGGGCAGCTGTCATCATGGCTGTTATTAGGAACATGCCAAGGCTAACACATCTTGTTTGTAAAACAAGTAAAATGGAGTTTCTGGATTGAAGAATAATTGTAATTTTTCAAGGAACCACCACACTGTTACACAAAAGCTGCATCATTTTAGGTGCCCATGGATATACATACACAAGTATTTTAACTTTCCCCATTGCTTTTGGTTTAAACGAATCGTCAAAGAGAATGCTATTTCTATTTTTTTCTTTTCATTACTTTTCCAGAAAATTTTTTTTTTATGGTACTAGGGTTTGAATTCAGATCCTTGAGTTTGCTAGGCAGATACTCTACCATTTCAGTCACGCCCCCTACCCTTCAAATGTGTTTTTGTCTTTATTTCATTGTGAAAGATGGGTTTAGTGTGACGTTATCTTCCTACGGACTTACACAGATATTTGTAAAAAGATATTTGTACAGAGAATGGAGAAAGGAGAGACATGTTTTTAGTGGCTCTGTTTATGCCCAGTGTACCTCAAGACCAACAGTGTGGATGGTTCAGTTGAGTGAGTTTGCTTCTATCTCTTCCTGAACAGTTGTTTGCCCAGATTGCCAAGCTTCTAGTGTGATTAGCTGACATAACAACCACTAACTAAAAGCTATTTTCCAGAGTCACTATCTACAGACTTCAGCCACCTTGGTCTTCAGTGAGGACCAGACTTTGATAATTAGTATAACACCTGAAACTAAAGCTTTTTCACTAAAAGGGAGGTCATTGTTTTCCAAGAGTTATGGTTTGGCTATAAATATCAACAAAGCCTTCCAGCTGCTCCAGGATCAGAGTGTTTAGATCTAGACAGCTCCGTGGCAATATCTGCCAGCTTATGACCCCAGGCGTGGGTCATAAATTCTCTATGAGACTGACTCAGAGGTTTCCTTCTGTCCTCACTCCAACCCGAGAGCTAATCAATCCTCCTGTCAGACAGAAAGCAGTAAATAGCACTTCAGACAAATTCTCCAGGCAAGAGGGGTTGAGCATTTAAGAGGCAAAGGAAAGACGGAAGCACACATAAAAGAATATAAGAGAATTTTTTTTTGTGTGTGTGTGTGTGTGCGTGTGTGTGAAAGAGAGAGAGAGAGAGAGAGAGAGAGAGAGAGAGAGAGAGAGAGAGAGAGAGAGAGAGAGAGAGAGAGAGGGAGGGAGGGAGGGAGGGAGGGAGGGAGGGAGGGAGAGAGAGAGAGAGAGAGAGAGAGAGAGAGAGAGAGAGAGAGAGAGAGAGAGAGAGAGAGAGAGAGTTCTGCTTGAACTCAGGGCCTGAACACTTGTTCTTGGACCTTCTTAAGGCTTGAGCTCTAACACGTAAGCCACAACACCACTTCTGGCTTTTTCTATGTATGTGATACTGAGGAATCAAACCCAGGTCTTCATGCATGCTAGGCAAGCACTCTACTACTAAGCCAAACTCCTGACCCCAATGGGATGTTTTGTCTAAACTTTTCTCTTAGCAATGGTGTAAGCAATAGTCCATAAAATGCACATAAACAAGGTATAAGTGGCATGCAATACACTGTGCATATTACCCTTTGACAAATGCATACACTTGTAAAACCAGCTCCTAACATTATCTTTCATCTCTCCCTGCCAGTCCTACCCTCCTCTCCCCCAGGAACCTCTGGTCTACTCTGTGTGTGTGTGTGTTTGTGTGTGTGTGTGTGTGTGTGTGTGACATTGATTTGCTATAGAGCCCCAGATCACCTTCCTAAGTGTGATTACTAAGGTACAAAACTATGCCAGGCACACTCATCTGTTTTCTCTCAGTTGGTTGGTTTGTATTTTTCTAGAATCTTGGGACATGGAGACACACATGTAGACAGTATAGAAGGGAATGTTAGTTTATCCTCAATGTGCAGCGGTCCTCTAATTAGTCAGGTCATAGCAATCACCTGGGACTGGTTCTTAGGCCGTGGGCCATCCAGTCCTGCTGACTGGGAATCCACAGACAGAACAATGAGAACAATGAAATCTGATGGACTCCGTGTATTTATAAGCCCCTGGGCTTGGGGAGGATTTTTAATTATTCTGCTTTTGAATGTACTTTACAATTTCTCTCTACCTTGAGATTGAAATTATTGTGGTTTAGAATAGCACAATATGACTTGAATCTTCTTTTCATTGATTCAGAACTCCTTGTGGGAAGGGATCCTGTATGTTCTACATTCTAATTCTCTTTAGGCTTTCCAGCTTCCTATTGCCTTTTTTTTCTCCCTCAAGTCTAGTACTCTACCACTTGAGCCACACTGCCACTTCCAACTTTATGAGCAGTTTATTGGAGATCAGAGTCTCGTGGACTATACTGCCTGGGGTGGCTTCAAATCATGATCCTCAGCCTTCTAAGTAGTTGGGATTACAGGCATGAGCCTTAGCAACTGGCTTCTGCATGTCTTTCTTTTATCTTGTCTCTTAAGCTGACTCCTGTTTGGTCTAGTATCCATATCCTTGTTAAATTCAGATGGAAGGCCAGGGTTGGTAGTTCGTACATGTAATCCTAGTTATTCAAAAGGTGGATTATGGATTCAGGTCATCCCTGTCCCCCCCCCCAAAAAAGAGGAAAAGAAAAGCAAAAAAAAAAATCCCCAAACCCAAACTAGTGAGAAAGTTAGGTGTGATGGTGTGAGGGACCATGCCTGTAGTACCAGCTAGGAAGGAAGCAAGAGTAGCAGGGTCTTGAGAGGCCAGCTTCCAGCAAAAAGAACTCCAGAACGATCTGGGGGCATGTCACCAGTGGTTGTATATCTGCCTGGCAAGACTCTGAGTTCAAACTCCAGAACTACCAAATAATAATAATAATAATAATAACAACAACAACCACCACCACAACAATAATATTGTTTTAACTCTTAAGAAGCCTCTACTGTCTAGCCCCAGGCCAAGATTCCAGTTTCTTCTCCACTCCACTTGACCATCACCACCACCTCCCTTCTCTTTCTCATGCTTTGACCACAAAAAATGCATTTTCACCTCATTTTCCTATATATTTACATAAGCAATTGTCTTTCCATGGTCATCAGCTTGCCAGCTTCTCAACCCAAATGCATGAATATTGGATCCATTCCTCTCTGGGATGGTTTCTTCATCTTGACTAGGTTATCTTTTGTTAGTTTGGGTGCTGGTGGTGCACACCTGTAATTCTAACTATTCAGGAGGCTGAGATCTGAGGATCATGGTTGGAAGCCAGCCGAGGCAAGAAAAGTTTATGAGAATCTTATCTAACCAGTAAAAAGCCAAAAGTGGAGCTGCGGTTCAAGTGGTTGAGCACCAGCCTGGAGTGAAAAAGCTAAGGAACAGCACCCAGACCCTGAGTTGAAGTCCCAGTACTGGTGCAAAATAATAGCTACTGTAATTTCTCAGTACCTATGCCCATCTCCAGTCAGTTTGTAAATGCTGAGACTGAGAATGTTGAACTTCTTCCCTTGAAGTAGTCTTGGTGACTGTCCTTCTCCACCAGTATTTTGGTCCTTGCTTCTCCTACGATGTCCACAGAATCCGCTTACAGATAGCTGTATGGACACAGTTTTTGCTTGCCTGTGGCTATGTTCTCAGTGTAGCACATAATTCCAGAAACGTGACAGGGTGGAGGATGTGGGCCTCTCTCTGACAATAAAAGAAGAAATGGTGCCATGGGTGGCATGCAACTGTACAGCTAGCATCTTTGTGCCACGGGTGGACCCCAAGTTCCTCATGTGAGTTAGACAACACACAGCATGAATCAGAGTGGTAGAATGGGTTATGATCGAGGTTAGTTTGTGTGATTTCATCCTTCGGTCTGTATCAACTTTCTTTCCTAGACATGGGTCCTGCCCTCATGCAGTAGCCTGTTGACTCTGACTCAAGATTTAGGCTGGCTTGTAAGCCCCTTATCTGACTGTACTGAGCTGATATTGGGTTTCCTGTCACCTGGCCAAGCTGGACGTCAGGTTGTATCTAGGGTAGTGGTTACCTTATGCAGGACTGTATCATACAAAGCTATGCTAGAACCGAGTAGATTAGGAGAGTGCCACAAATCCATCCTGACAATTTCTGAGTCCCTAACCTGTACCTCCAAGATAAGCCATGAGACCATTGCTAGCCTTCCTATGGGAAATCCAGTTCACCTGGTTATAAGAGAATATTCAAACTTCAGTCATTCTCTAATACTGTAGAAAATAACTTCTGACATACTCTTTCCATGGCACGTGTTGCTCTTTGTCTCTATTAATTTAACTGCTCTAGATATACTAGAATATATTCATCCTTTGGTAATTAGTTTACTTTAATACCTTCAAAGGCTATCTCTACTGTAGCATATTTCAGAATTTTCTTTCTTTTTAAGGCTAACATATATATATATATATATATCACTACATTTTGTTTATCAAACCATGTGTTAATAGATACTGGGATTGCTTTTACCTTTTTGACAATTGTAAATAATGCTGTTATGTGGAAATTTTTTTCCTACAATAGTGCAGACAGTATTTATGGCCCTAGCTAGGCCTAGTTTTACAGGGAAAGTAGAAAAGCTAAATTCTGCTTTGCTGTTAGACACAGATGAGTCACAGAAATGCCTTTGCAATAATCTGCCTATATCCCAAGAAGAAAGTAGTATAGTGTTTTCTGTATTTCTAAGATTTCGTGCATTTCAATATGACATGGAAACATGGCAACAACAGCAATTTTGAAAACTCAACATATAAATCAGTTATGGCCCTACAACTTCAGATCTGATTGTAATTTTGAACTTCCTGAATATATTTGCTCTTCAAGTTATGTTTGGACTTGAAGATTATACTTCCAGAGACTTCTTTTTGGAGTCTTTCTCTTTGGAGAGTTTTGATATGTTCTTTTTGTGGCTTTCTTTGCACTTTCAAATACACTTGTTCTCTCTGCTTCCAAACATATGTACATGCTGATTTTACTTCAGGTTTTCTTTCTGGAAATCATTTTAAATCACATCCTTCTCCTAGTAAGCAGAGCATTCATGAATTATTATTATTACAAAGCATATTTTCTCTTTACCCCTCTTCCTCCCTTATCCACGCCCTCCCCCACCCCACTAAAAATCTGAATCTTGTTCCCTGCAGTAGATACCTAAGCAGAACAGAAAATCCCACGAGTAACCCAAGGATCTGTTTAAAATGTCTTGCTATGCGAATTCTGAGCCATGTCCCAGAGATGCACCCTGCCTTATAACACAGACCAAACTTGTATATAACTAGCCCATAAGATTTGAGTAGGAAGGAAAAATTAGAAAAACAAAACAAAACAAAAATTTTATTTTGAAAATAAGTTTTACAGGGGCCGGGAGTTTGGCCTAGTGGTAGAGTGCTTGCCTAGCATGCACGAAGACCCGGGTTCGATTCCTCCGTACCACATACATAGAAAAAAGCCAGAAATGGTGCTGAGGCTCAAGTGGTAGAGCTCTAGCCTTGAGAAAGTCCAAGGACAGTGCTCAGGCCCTGAGCTCAAGCCCAGGACTGGCAAAAAAAAAAAAAGAAAAGAAAATAAGTTTTACATAAAGTATTGCCTACCCCGTTGGACCTAATTACCTTGGATGAAATAAAACTTAATCCACTTAACAAGTTTTGACTGATAGAACCTCCAGACTTGGGAATGAATAAAGAGCATATAGTCAAGTTGTCCCTCCTCAGTTTTAGTGTCTCATAATTCCCATACTGGACAATGATGCACTGAGGGGTGAGACCCAGTTATCCCCAATGGTTCATCCCTAAGAGTAGAGTGGAACTGGGCTGGAAAGTTTTTCTCCTGTCCTGCTACTGTCTGCACTGGTGTCTCACCCAGACAGAAGTGGGTTCTATTTCATTGAACCTACTGGAGCCTAAAGGCCAAAGAGGCTACGTCCTATATACTTGCATTCTGGTTTCAAACATGCATGAAACCCACATGTGCAGAATGCATACTGCTTGTCTTAGTGTAGGTGGGAATTTCTGAAAATCTAACAACAACAAAGCAAGAAAAAGTAGAGAAGTCTCTAAGGTTAAACTTTTGAGAGGAAAAAATAAAACAATTTCCTATCCATTCACTGTTCTCCCCCCCACCCACCCCTTGTTGCAGATGCAATTCAAGAAGGAACCTGCTAAACTTGCAAAACTTGTCAGTTGTTTGTGAAGCTGGCTGCCCTGGGGAAGGTATTTTATCAGTTTTTCGGTTCACTTGGATCAATAGCAACATACCACGTGAACTACTGCTCTGGGATTCTTGGGTTTCTGACCCTGTTACAAGCCAGAAAAGACTAAGACACACCCTGAACACCCAGCAATAGGGAAATGGGATAAGTCAACAAATTATGGGGCTGAAAGACATGCAGAGAACATGGATGCCAAGCCTCTCATTACGCTAACTGAATGCCCAAGTACAGAAAGCAAAGTGACTTTCAGACTGATGAAGCGATTATGATTAGCCCCAAACCTGGCACAGCTCCAAGCTGATGAACCAGGCTCTGCCATGCTTCCTTTGCTTTGGGGGAATGGTGTTCTCATCTCTTCTCCCGTATCTGATAAAGTGGTTTCTACTCCAGAGGAGTCCTATAAGAAATGAAATGACCTTTATGAAATTGCACAGCATAGAGTAGGCACTTCCAGATAGTACTTGTATTTAGATGAACAAATATGATAATCTACAATCACACTACATTACATTTTAACCTTATTAGGACTCTTTAGCTAATGCTGTTAAAGCTTACGTTAAAATGATTGTAGGAAATGATGAGAAGTCCGGGAAGGGGTGGTTTTGGAGGGATGGGTGAGAATGATGATCAAGACACAATATTTTCACAGACTGCCTTGTGGAATGGAAACTTCTTTGAATAACTAAAAAGTTAATAAAAATAGCCAGGTGCAGTGGCTCATGCCTGTAATCCTAGCTATGCAGGAGGCTGAGATCTGAGGATCACAGTTCTAAGCCAGCCCAGGCACTAAAGACCCTGAGACTCTTATGTCCAATTAACCACTAGAGGAAGTGGTGCTGTGGCTCAAGGGGTAGGGTGATAGCTTTGAGCTGAACAGCTCAGGGACAACACCCAGGCCTAGAGTTCAAGCCCCATGACTGACAAAAATAAAAAGATAATAAAAATATTTTAGAAAATGATTGTAGTTTGAAAATGGGAACCTACTATTCACAAAGAGTTAGAAGAATGTTGTGTGTGTATTGAAGCCAGGTACTGGCTGCTCATATTTGCTATCCTAGATACTCAGGAGTCTAAGGTTGTGATAGTGATTCTAAGACAGTGTAGACAAAAAGTCCTTGAGATCCCCATCTTTAAAGTAATGAATAATAAAAGGGCCTGTAGAACAAAAACAATCCTTACCAGAAAGAACAGCGCTGGAGGAATATCAATACCAAACTTTAGACTCTCTTATAGAGCTATAATAATCAAAACAGCTTGGTACTGGCACAAGAACAGGCCTGAGGACCAATGGAATAGAACTGAAGACCCAGAAATCAACCCACGGACCTATGGCCACCTAATCTTTGATAAGGGAGCCAAAAAAATAGGATGGAAAAAAGACAGCCTCTTCAACAACTGGTGCTGGCAGAATTGGTTACACACTTGTAGAAAACTAAAGTTAGATCCTTATATGTCACCCTGCACCAGAATTAATTCCAAATGGATGAAAGACCTTGAGGTAAAAGCAGATTCCCTGAAAACTTCACAAGGAATAGGAGATACACTAGGTCTCCTTGGCACAGGTCAAAACTTTCTTTAAAAAGACCCCAAAAAACAACAAATTAAAGAAAGTTTGGAAAAATGGGACAGCATTAAGCTACAGAGCTTCTGTATGGCACAGGACATAGCTAACAAGAAAAATAGAAAGCCACAGAGTGGGAGAAGATCTTTACTAGCCATACAACAGACAAGGCCCTCATATCTAAGATATACCTACAGCTCAAAAACTTGAATCTCTCAAAAACAAATCCTTAAAGAAACAACCGTCCCATTAAAAGGTGGGCTAAAGAGTTAAAGAGAGACTTCTCTGAAGAGGAAATAAGAATGGCCTACAGACACATGAAAAAATGCTCAACATCTCTGGCCATAAAAGAAATGCAAATCAAAACAACTTTGAGATTCCACCTCACTCCAGTTAGAATGGCCATGATCAAGAAATCTAATAACAACAGATGCTGGTGGGGATATGGCCAAAAGGGAAGCTACTACATTGTTGGTGGGAGTGTAAACTCGTTCAGCCACTATGGAAAGCAGTATGGCGATTCCTCAAAAGACTAAACATAGGGCTCCCCTATGACACAGCAATCCTACTCCTTGGCTGCTAACACAATGATGTTCATTGCAGCATTAGTTACCATAGCTAACATATGGAACCAATCTAGATGTCCCTCAGTAGATGATTGGATCAAGAAGATGTAGTACTTATACACAATAGAATTCTACGCTGCCATCAGAAAGAATGGTATTGTCCCATTTGCAAGAAAATGAAAAGACTTGGAAAAAATCATATTAAGTGAGACCCAAAGGAACATAGGCTCCATAATTTCCCTCATTTGTAATAATTAGTACACATCTAGAACTCTCCTAGCAGAGGATCACAATATCTCAAAAGCTATGTACATATGGTCATATAGGATGAGGCTAAATAAAATGAATTCTAGGATATGGAAGCAGGAGGTTTATCTTTGTGATTGTTGTTTTCAATATACTATATGCAGTTATTTCTTTTCTCTTTTTTTCCCCTTATGGTTAATCTCATGTTGTTACTATATCCAATGTTGTTAACTAGTCTATTGTATATACATTTAGTTGTTTATTTGAAATAGGTAAGGGAAGTAGGGAAAACAAGATGATTGAGGGGGGAGGGGAATGAGGACAAAAACGTAAAACGGGGTATCAATGTTCTATAAGTAATGCACCCCCTACCTGCAAATGTAACTGCAAACCTCTATACATTACCCCAACAATAAAATAAATAAATAAATAAATAAATAAATAAGGTAATAAACAAAAAGCTGGGCAAGAAGCATAGCTCAAATAGTAGAGCATCAGCTAAGCAAGCATGATGTCCTGATTTTGTGCTCTAGTGCTACCAAAAGGACAGCAACGTAACAAAAATTAAAAAAAAAAAACTTACATGGTTAGTGATTTGAAATGATTGGCAGTATTGTGTATCTGGGTTTCTGTAACAACAACAAAGGGTTTGATCTCAGAACTGGGTATCCAATCTATAAACCAATCCAGATCGTGGAATATCAATAATAACCCTTTTTATTTTCTCTTTCCCCATTGTTCTTAGTCCCAAATTATTCATTCATTTAGTCAAGTTTGTTTTGAAAATGTAGCTACTTTTTAAATTAATTTTGCCAAGGGGTTATATAAACCTAAAAAGTTAGATCTGGACAACTTTGATACAAGAGTCTAAAGCCAATTAATTTTCCTCCTCAGTCATTCAAAATGCTATGGATTGAACCCATGGCCTTGTACATATGAGGCAAATGCTCTACCACTGAGCCCTTTTATCATTCAAAATATAATTGCACATTTCTGAATTCTACTATTTATATATAACTGGATAGTCTGAACATCAAATTCCAAACAGTATAATAAAAGGACACTTCAGGGGATGCAAAAGTCAATGAGTAGAAGAAGGAAAGTGGAAAAAAAATATTACAGGCTGTTTTCTGTAGGGCAAGGCCAACCCATGCCTTACGCTATTATCAGACACCAGGTGTATATTATTTGTATTTGATTTAAATATGTTTTTAAATCTCTCAGACAATTTTATTCATGATGTTGCTTGGCTACTGACTGTCCTAAATAACAGATTTAATTAATTGGGAGATGTGCTCTCCCTCCTTTACCTAGGGAGTGTTGGCAGGTGCCTTGGGGATGGATTTAGAGCTTAAGTCATCTGGAAAAGTGTCAGCAGCATAATGACTATTTAGTCACGTTGCCTGTGAAAAGTTACTGGTTATACAGGCAATAAAATTGAATGCAGAGAGGCAACATCCTTAACTATAAATGGTTAGGAGAGGAGGATGTTTCTTGAGCAAAACCTAAAGGAAGTGAATTTTGAACTGCATGATATAGAGGAAAGTAAAAGTGAGGAGGAGGACACTGGTAAGAAATTACATACAAATAGCACATCTGACATATTTATAATCCAGTTGCAAGAGATATAAGAGAGCTTGGCAATATGTTTGTAAACTCATTACATATATATGTAATTTCTATCGTGTATGTGTGTGGGGGGGTGCACACATGCCAGTACTAGGGCTTGAACTCAGAGCTGAGCACTGTCTCAGGCTTTTCACTTAAGGCTGGTTTTCTACCATTTGACCCACAGTTCCCCTTCTAGCTTTTTGGTGGTTAATTGGAGATGAGTCTCATGCATGGGTTCTTCTGCTTGGGCTAGCTTTGAACTACAATCCCCACATCAAGGATTATAGGAAAAAGCCACCAGGTACCTGACTTCATGTCTATCTTTGCTACTATCCTTTGTGACTGAGGACAATACAACAATGAGAGAAGTGAGATTTGGGATACCAGGGGATCTGAAGTAATTTGCCAGCTATGGGATTCCGGAGATCTCATTAACAAGCATTTTTATTGCGTTTAGTGCACGGGGAAGGTAATTATAGTTCTGTGCCAAGGCTAGGGTTAGAACCATTAACATGAGGCACAGTTTGCATACAAGTGATAATTGAGCTCCTTATCTTAGGAAGTGGAAGGAAGCAGTCGACATTCCAATAGCAGAGACTATTACCACAAACAGCTCACACTTAGGGCAAAAACCAGAGTCTCTGCCTTGTCTAGACTGCCTGATCTCTCCAGAGAACCCCCTCAATAATCTGAGCATTTTCTTAGAGGTGACATTCCAATTATCCTAATCCCTTTCAGAACCCACTGTTCCGGCTCCAGAGCTTCTCACATATATTAAAGCTACAAAGTATTTAATTATTTGTGCTTTGCTATTTTAAAAATTATATAAAAATTACATGACTTAAAATGACAATAACATTTCTTTAGGTTTTCTGGCTTAACTAGGTGAGTCTTCTAAGGGTCTTGTCTGGACTTAGTCTCAGAGCTGAGATCATCAGTTGACAGTCACGCTGCTGAAATATGGAGTGTGTAGTCCAAGGCTCATGTGGGAACATTGGTCTTAGCTGGATCAAGGCTGGTTTCACAGAGGGAGTTCCTTTCTACCCACTTTTTGACATTTAGCCACACCATTGGATAAGAATCCTAATTTAAAGGTGAACATTGATAGGGTGAGGCAAAAATAAGGAATAAAATTGCATTCACATCAGCAACAATGGCAAAATGAACTTTATAGGTTTCTTAGAAGTTATAGTTCATTAAAAATGACTATAAATTCTCCATGGCTCTGTTTCCTCCCCACTGACTAGGTCTTCTCATGTGACTTGCCTTGGTCAATGAGATTCTAGCATGTGCCACCTGAGCAGAGGCTTGATAATTGCTTGTGCATTGGAGTTTGTCCAAGTAAGCTACGTAGAGTATGAGCTGAGGGAACTCTTAGAAGAGAAACAAGGGACCCAGCTGACAGCTAGCTCTGAAGCCATGACATGTCTTGTGTTTATCTTGGACTCTCTGTGTCAGCCAGCTCATGCCTGAGCCCAGATAAAACAGGCAAAAGGACCCCCTACTCAACCTATGGACACATTTATTCTTGGGACTGTTTGTTATGCAGCAATGATAAACTAATAAAGAACACTGCTTTAGAGTCCTAAAGTCGTTGTTGTACAGCTATCATTAGTATATACTTATTGTGTAGTTTATTAGGATTATTCTAGAAAGCATCTACTGGCATTTTCTTCTAAGGAGTGCTGAAGCCAGGACTAGGGAGATCAAATTTGTTCCATGTTCCTTTCCATTTCTGTATTAATCCAATCCTTCTCCGTAAGCTTGGTGCTGGTAGCAGAAGGAGGAAGCTGGCTCAGTTTCTGGGGAGACACAGCCATATGAGAACACTCAGGATGTTGAGATAAACATTGCACTAAATGGGTGTGCAGGTGCTGTCTCCAGCGACAGAGGGCAAGTGGGAGGGTCACTGGAATGACATTTGCCCTGGGTTATAAAGGACTGATGAGATTTTGTGAGTCACAGAAAGTCCTTCAGGAAGAGACAGAGTGACAAAGCTTTGAAAGTGTGAGAAATGGTACAAGATCCACAGTGACCCAGCAACAACGAAGTCTTGATTGTGTTTGACTTTTTGGAGCTTTTTCTGCAAACCCATGTTGACAGACCTTTCCTCAAAGAACTCAAATTTCCTCTAACTATTCACCATTATTTTCTGAGAAGTTTCCACTAGGGTCTGCAAAATGTCAAGGGGCATCTTCTGTCATGGGTAGATGGAGAGCCTTTGATGCCTACATCATCTTCTCACTGAAATGTAATATCATGGTTGCCTCTGTTTGTTTGGAGATAGCTTTCCAGTAGAAGATGGAAAAGGAAAACTAGTTTACCACCAATTTCCTCCTCTACCTCCCTCTGACACTGGGCCATGCCCTTCAACTTCCTTGTGCAATATCTGAGTAGTTGAAATTTGGCCCGTAATCAGGTTTTCTTCATTATTAGTGTATGTAAGAAGGGAACTGTGCTTTCCCTAAAAATTCCAATCTATCATCTGCCTCATCATTTTGTCCCCATGTATAAACAAAAAAAAAACTGTAACAAACATTGTTTTGATTTTTTTTTTCTAGGCCACATCCTTATTCAGATTGTTGACAGTCTTGAGGAAATCAGGTTCTCTTCTAGGCATCTGGCACATTATGTGTCTCTGGAATGTGGAAATTAAAGACTCTCTCATTCTTTAGCAGGAGGGATGGAAGGGTACCAGTGCTCACAGCAAAACTGACCAGAACATCAGGTCAAGCCACTTGAAAATAAAGCCATCTTAGCTCTCTCTTGTGACTTGCTTCATGGATCCCCTTTGAATGATTACTTTCTTCTTTGTTTCATTCACTTCCATTATGTTCTTTTAAAACTATATCATCAGGTTTCATTGATGTTTTTATTATATTTTTTAAGGATCTCTTGATTTTGTCCAGGCTGCCCTGAACTGTGATTTTCATCCTAACACCTCTTAAATCGCTAAGATTATAGGGCTACATCACCTTTCTTGGCCTTCTTTCATTTGATTGTAGAGTGTAATCCAGGTCTGACTTTTATCTGCACACACATTTGTGCTGCCAGCTGTGTGCTGAGTATGAGGAAGGACCATACCTGGGGCCACAGCACAATGCCATAAGCCCTCTTCCTGGGACAGAGGGAGCAGAGGGTGCCTAGAGGTTCTCAAAAGATAAAGGTTCATCAGGAAATCAAGCAAAGACACAGAAGGGAACAAAACCACGAAGGAGTGATTCTTGAAGACCACCAAGTGCGTGCGTGCGTGCGTGCGTGCGTGCGCGTGTGTGTGTGTGTGTGTGTGTGTGTGTGTGATTGGCATCAACTGGTCTGAAAGAACTTGAATTCTCTGTTGAGTGATTTTTCTTCTGAGGACTGAGTGCTTTTTAAGGTAGGCAGGAACCTGTTGTCTCTGATTGGTTGTTGAGCAGCAGCAGATGGAGAGGTGTAGACTGGTGAGGGGGTGATTATCATGTTTCAGATACAGACGTTGGACTTTGGCACTAGACACGTCTCTTTTTGGAGACCAGTAAAGTTAAGGTGATCAGGAGTGTGGCGGAGTGAATGGCAGAGGCTAACCTTTGGATAAGATAGAACAAGAGGGCATGGGGGAGGAAGAAGCTGGACGGGATGTGGGAGCAGATGCGTTTCGCTTGGTTGTCTAGAAAACTCAGAACAAGTTTTCCCAGATGACTCTGAGGTCTGTGTGGATTGGGGTGTGCTTGTTTCTTTTCCTCAGTAGCTTTTCCTGTCACCTTTATAGATTCTTCCCCACGTCCACCTCTGCCAGGTGCAATCAAAACACCACAGTGTTGTTTTCTCCTTTGCTTTCTCTCCAGTGGAATGTGTCATTCAAGAATTTGAATTGAGGGCCGGGAGTTTGGCCTAGTGGTTAAAGTGCTTGCCTAGCATGCACGAAGACCTGGGTTCGATTCCTTGGTACCACATACATAGACAAAAGCCGGAAATGGTGCTAAGGCTCAAGTGGTAGAGTGCTAGCCTTGAGAAAGTCCAAGGACAGGGCTCAGGCCCTGAGCTCAAGCCCAGGACTGGCAAAAAAAAAAAAAAAAGAATTTGAATTGAGGACTGGGAATGTGGTTTGGTGGTGCAGTGCTTACCTAGCATGCATGAAGCCCTAGGTTCAATTCCTCAGTACCACATAAACAGACAAGGCTGGAAGTGGCACTGTGGCACAGATGGTAGAGCACTAGCCTTGAGTACAGAGAGCCTTGAGACAGCACCTAGGCCCTGAGTTCAAGTCCCAGGACTGGCCAAAGGGGAAAAACAAAAGAATTTGAAGCGAATTTAAGAAGAATATCAGGTCAATCCACTTGAAAATGATCATCCACCTATGATACATAGTTTTCAACAACAGAAAGCTGTTGTTTTTGTATCTCTCTTTCTCTGTTTTTATCTTTATGACTACATTTCATAGTTTATGAATGCCCATTTTATTGCCCACAATCTTTATCCATCTTCCCATTTAGAGAGAAGCAGTGAACTTTATGACTTTTGGCTATTTGGGGAGCAGGAGCTCTGCAATTGGCATGGTAAGTTCTGGCACACCTCCTTCAGAGGCAAAAGGCAGCGGTGACATGTCCTCTCTCTCCCCATACCTCCTGGAGATACTGAAAAACACAGCAAGAGATTAACTCAGCACCATATATGAAAGTATCCCAGAAGCATCCTTAGCCAAAGATGTTCAAACCACCTTCCATATAAATTAAAAATGTTAAAAAAAAGTCTACATGTATTGCAGTATATATCTGGGACACAAAATGATGCTCCATGAATCCTTGCTGAATGAATTGTGTCTAAATTATTTAAAAACATTTCTCAATGTTACAAATGACTCCTCCTTTCCATTCCATAGCACCAGTGTTGTAATAAACTAATCACATCGGTTTTGTTTCCAAATTTCAGTCTCAGTTGCTGAAAGTGGTGACTCACAGATATTTTGGCATTCATCGGAGCCAAATTTAAAAGATAGACACTGATGTTTCATGGCTTATAATTCTAGCTGCTCAGGAGACTGAGTTCTGAGGATCGAAGTTAGGAATCAGTCCAGGTGCACAAATCCAAAAGCCTCTTATTTCCAAATAAGCAGCAAAAGCTGGAACTATTTGTGTGGTTTAAGTGGTAGACAGGTAGCTTTGAGTAAAATACCCAAGTGAAAAACATAAGGTCTTGAGTTCAAGTCCTAGCACTGGCCCCAAAAGAATAGAAAGAGCCTTCTGTTTGATGAAAAGAGAATTTTACTGAGAAAGCTTTTCAACAAGCTCTCTGTAGAAAGGCCTCTAAACTTCTGCTACCCACACACACTGCATGGCCTCATGGTGTTCAATTATGTCTTCTAATTAGCACCGGTTAAATAAATAGAAGGCTCTAGGTTGTGCATGACCCTGTCATTAGCTACCTCGTACACTGTTGTATCCATGTTTTTGTTGTTGTTGTTGTTTTTTTCCAGCACTATTTTAATGAGCGTTAGCAGAATCAAATTACTTGTATGTGGTTAGGCATCGCCTCAATACATCTGAGGCAGGCTCAGAGCCTGTCCTCATTATTTTCCCTCACGGAACCTTCTGGACTACTGCTGTGCAATGACAGGGGAAAATAATTACATCCCCATCCCCCACCCCCACTGCAGATAAACTAGCCATATCACTCAGTGTTTTTTTTTTTTTGTTCCAGTAAGGAACACCTTTTTTTTTTTTTTTTCCCCCCCACACAGGCGCTATTAATTCAGGGTAGAATTTCAAAGTTAAAATAGCTAAATATTTAGGTGGATTAGGAAACATCCCACCCACGATACAACTGGCATATGCATCTTTCGTAAAGAAGTCATAACCACCACGCTGTGGGCCTCCACTGGGTGTGCCATATGCAGCTCCAGTCGCTCATCTTGCCCCCTCAGACCAGAATGTGCAATGCAGCCTTTTCTGCTCTCTCCATTTTTGGCAGAGGCTTCAAAGCTTGAGGCTAGCAGGAGCCAGATAGACCATCCAGGCAGAACCAGTTCTGCAGCAAACATCCTGGCCCAGCACCCACCTCCAGGCTGGCCCAGAGAAAGAAAAATTCCTCCCTTTCTTCCTTCCCCTCTTCCCAGTGCATAGCTCACAGCTGGGCTCCAAGGGACTCTCCAAAGCAGAAGGTAGCTTAAATAAAGCTTTGTCAACATAGACCAAAGCCAGGGCCTGGTGCGTGCTATGTATGTACTGTACTCCAGGGCCTAGCACAGGCTACCCGAGAAAATGATTTTCTATCCCCTTTCAGACTTTAAACATTCCAATGTAATCTACTATCAAAATCGCAGCACCTATTTTGTTTATAGCTGTAGATACTTCTGGCCAAGAGGCTGGCAGTGTGGCCAGACTGGGTTAATTTGCTTTCTATTTCAAAGAGAAAAGCAGAGAGGCTAAGAATGGTCTAGCTCATAGTTATGGTCTTAACTGTGGGCTGTGTGGTGTGGCTAAATTATCTATTCTTTAATGTCTTACGCCCTCTGGTGGCTATCCTGAAGATACCCATTGAACAGAACCAGGTGTAATTAATTTTTTGTTGGTCCTTTATGACTTCAATCCATCCCAGAGGTCAGATCACCTTCCTCCCAAGATGGACTCTTCTTCTTCTTCTTCTTCCTCCTCCTCCTCCTCCTCCTCCTCCTCCTCCTCCTCCTCTTCCTCCTCCTCCTCCTCCTCCTCCTCCTCCACCAAGAGCTCTTCAATTCTTTCTGCCCAAGGTTGGTTCCCCTGCATAGAGGGCCCTAGTTCACAGGAGCCATTGCCCCTATAATGTCGTTGATGCAGAGTTACTGCTTCCCATCAAATCCCTTTCCCCTTTGCCTTGTACTTCCAGAAATCACAGCCACAGCTTTTGCCTTCCAGATTAAAAAAAAAATCTTTTTCTTTTAATTTTTATTGTTATTATAAAGGTGATATACAGAGGGTTTGCAGGTTATTTTATAAGATCGTCATGGATGAGAGATCACTCTCCATGATTCATCTTCCAACACTGTTCCCACTAAAAATGAAAACAATATATAATAAATACATAGTTTTGATCTCGGCAAAATAAATGGTTGAGTTTATTTCTCTTAGGGGAAGTCTGTCGTGTTTTAAGACACCACTTGGCCTTTTAGACTGAGTAGTATTGAGGTGATCAGTTTTAAAAGTTAAATCAGGGCTGTGTGCAGTAGTGTATGACTATAATCTAGCCTGAGATGAGGAGGACTGTACTTCTAGACCAGCCCACGTCAAAAGTGAGTGAAGTGCCATCTTCACAAGTAAGCAAGGTACAGTGAGTGGTTCACGTCTCTAATCTAAGCTACCTGGAACACATAGGGAGGAGGATCTCTGTGTGAAGTCATTCCCCAGCACAAGGCCCCACAGAAAATAATCCCAGTGAGACAGGGCTGGAAAGCTATGTCATGTGGGAGACTGCCTGCCTAGTAAACTTGAGGCCTCAAGTTCAAACCCAAGTACAACTGGGGGAAGAAAAGAAAAAGAATCGAAGCAGTCATAACAATAATATGCTTATAATGACTAAAACACGGTTTGGGTCATTACATAGGCATGAGATGTACAACCAGAGGGAAGCCAAAGTCAGGCACGATTAAAACAAACACAAATAGTAATTGAAAAGAAATTTTTTTTTAAAGCTCCCTGTACTCATTTAATTAAAGGTTCAAGTCACCAATTGTAGCAATGTAAAAGCCACGCCAGTATAGACTGCTTGGCCTGTAACTGTGCCATTTTCTTAACGAGGGAAGCAAACCCACTGAACCTTTGCTTTTGTATTTTAGTGGAAGGCGTTGATGATAGTGTCTAATGAAAATAATTCAGGGTTTGTGTTATTTGCAATTCTTGTTTGTGGTTAATGGTCCCACGTGCAAAAACAAAGGTGATAGTATATACAGCACGATGTGATTGTCGGAACTGAAGTTATACAGTGTATGGTGACATCTTTACAGTTTGTTTGCCAGCCCCACATGCCCAGAATGCTGATTCTACTCAAGCAAGTTCTTCAAGAGAGTTGACCTTGAGTCCAGACCTCTTCGATTCATTCCTCTTCACCCTGCCCCAGTCAGCTCTGGTGTTAGTTGATCTGAAGTGCTCCTGTAGAACTCAACTGTGATGTGTCTCTCTGAAATCTAATGGCCAATTGGCAGCCGCCAGCACATCATCTGCACAGCTGAACGCTGCCCTTCTGGAATTGTATTTTTTTTTTTTTGCCATCAGGTCTCCAAGGCCACACAGCTTTCTTTTCTTGTTTAGTTCTCTTTTCCTGGGGGGATTTCTGTACCTGGGAATGTGCCAAGGTAGTGTCCTGGAATGTTTTCTGCTGTTTTTCTCATCTGTCCAACCCTCAGTCATTTCATGTATATTTTTTCTTTCTTTTTTATTGTAATTAATAAAAGGGTTACATGATATTTGCCAGATAGAAGGTGCATTAATTCACATACATTGATACCCTTTCACATGTCTTGGTACCCATTTCCCTCCCCCCCACCCCCCCACTCGTCTTGGTTTTCCCCCCTTCCCTATCAAATTTCAAATAACCAAATACAAATAAATTCAATATATCAGATAACAAAGTGAGATACTGTAACAATATGAGATACCCAAGGGACAGCAAAGGAGATGAGAGGTAATATAGTACATTAAGGACAACAATCATTCGTTATATGGCTTTTGTTTCAATATCCTGGAGGTCCTTTCATTTAGCATCATACTATATGGCCTTATATCAAGATTTTGCTCTATTGCAGATCTCTGCTAGTAGAGCCCAAGGTTTCTACTGATTATGACAAATGAGGGAAACCATTGAGCCTATGTTCCTTTGAGTCTGGCTTACTTCACTTAATATGATTTTTTCTGTCTTTCCATTTCCTAACAAATGGGGTAATGTCATTTTCTGACAGCAGCATAGAATTTCATTGTGTACAAATACCACAACTTGTTGATCCACTCATCAACTGAGGGACATCTAGGTTGGTTCCATATCTTTGCTATGGTGAATAGTGCTGCAATGAACATTGTTGTGCTAGTGGATTTAGTATGTCCTTGTTTCTGGGTGGTTGGGTAAATGCCAAGTAGTGGAATTGCTGGGTCATAGGGGAGTTCTATGTTTAGCCTTTTGAGGCACTGCCACACTGTTTTCCATAGTGGTTGAATGAGTTTGCACTCCCACCAACAGTGTAGTAGTGATCCCTCCTGGCCACATCCCCTCCAGCATCTGTTGTTATTCATTTTCCTGATCCTGGCCATTCTAACTGGAGTGAGGTGGAATCTTAAAGTTATTTTGATTTGCATTTCTTTTATGACCAGAGATGTTGAGCATTTCTTCATGTGTCTATAGGCCATTTTTGTTTCTTCTTCAGAGAAGACTCTCTTTAGATCTTTGGCCCATTTTTTAATGGATGGTTGTTACTTTGGAGATTAGTTTTGGAGTGATTCAATTTTTTGAGTTGTTGATATATTTTAGATATGAGGCCTTTGTCCGTTGTTTGGTTGGTGAAGATCTTCTCCCACTCTGTAGGCTTCCTAATTAATTTCCTAGCTATGTCCTTTGCCATACAAAAGCTCTGTAGTTTAATGCAGTCCCACTTATCCAGACTTTCTCTGATTTGTTGTGTTTCTTGGTCCTTATTAAGAAAGTTTTGACCTGTGCCAAGGAGGCCTAGTGTATCTCCTATTCCTTCCTGTAAAGTTTTCAGTGTGTCAGCTTTTACCTCCAGGTCTTTGATCCATTTGGAGTTAATTCTAGTGCAAGGTGACAAAGAAGGATCCAACTTTAGTTTCCTGCAGGTGCTTAACCAGTTCTGCCAGCACAACTTGTTGAAGAGGCTGTCTTTCTTCCATTCTATTTTTTTGGCTCCCTTGTCAAAGATTAGGTGGCCATAGGTGTGTGGTTTAATATCTGGGTCTTCAGTTCTATTCCATTGGTCTTCAGGCCTGTTCTTGTGCCAGTACCAAGCTGTTTTGATAATTATAGCCCTGTAATAGAGTCTAAAGTTTGGAATTGAAATTCGTCCTGTGCTGTTCTTTCTGCTAAGAAGTGTTTTTGCTATACGGGGTCTTTTATTATTCCATATGAAATTTTGAATTGCCTCTTCTATTTCTTTAAAGAATGACATTGGGATATTGATGGGTATTGCGTTGAATTTGTAGATAGCCCTTGGCAGGATTGTCATTTTCACAATGTTGATTCTTCCAATCCAGGAGCATGGGAGGTTTTTCCATTTCCTTAGTTCTGCTTTAATTTCTTTTTTTAGGGTTTTAAAGTTTTCATCAAAAAGGTACTTTACATTCTTAGTTAAGCTAATTCCTAGGTACTTTGTTTTCTTTGAGGCTATTGTGAAAAGAGTTGCTTTCCTGATTATTGCCTCGTTCCTCTCACTGTTGGCCTAAAGGAAGGCAGTTGATTTTTGAGGGTTAATTTTATAGCCTGCTACCCTTCCAAAGTTTTGAATCAGCTCAAGGAGCTTGGGAGTAGAGTCTACAGGATTCTTTAAATACAGAATCATGTCATCTGCAAAGAGGGATAGTTTTACTTCCTCTTTCCCTACTTGGATCCCCTTTATGCTTGCTTCTTGCCTTATTGCACTGGCTAGGAATTCTAATACTATGTTAAAGAGGAGTGGAGAGAGTGGGCATCTTTGTTTCATTCCTGATTTTAGAGGGAATGGCTTTAGATTTTCACCATTAAGTGTAATACTAGCAGTGGGTTTGTCATACACAGCCTTTATTATATTGAGGAATGTTCCATGGATTCCTAGTTTCCCTGGAGGTCTTTTCAATTAGCTTCATACTATAAGGCAGTATGTATCAAGGTTTTGCTCTATTGCAGATCTCTGCTAGTACAGCTCAAGGTTTCTACTAATTATGACAAATGAGGGGAACCATTGAGCCTAATTTCCTTCACTTAATATGATCTTTTCTAAGACTTTCCATTTCCTAACAAATGGGGTAATGTCGTTTTTTTTCTGACAGCAGCATAGAATTCCATTGTGTACAAATACCACAACTTGTTGATCCACTCATCAACTGAGGGACATCTAGGTTGGTTCCATATTTTTGTTATAGTGAATAATGCTGCAATGAACATTGTTCTGGTAGTGGATTTAGTATGCCCTAGTTTCTGGATGGTTGGGTAAATGCCAAGTAGTGGAATTGCTGGGTCATAAGGGAGCTCTATGTTTAGCCTTTTGAGGCACTGTCATATTGCTTTC
The DNA here is from genome assembly GCF_031878675.1 of Megascapheus bottae. NCBI lineage: Eukaryota > Metazoa > Chordata > Mammalia > Rodentia > Geomyidae > Megascapheus > Megascapheus bottae. The sequence continues at coordinate 12,492,225 of NC_143528.1, forward strand.
CATAGTGGTTGAATGAGTTATACTCAGTCCCTCATTTTAACTCTAGAATCACACATGGACTTGTTCACTAGTATGACCCAAAGCTAACTCCATCCTTGTGTCCTTGTGAGCTTTGCCCAGTCTTTGTTCAGCTCCTCTGCCTGACCTTCCTTTGCTAGCCTGCCTTCCACTCAGCAGCTCAGGCAAAACCCCAAAAATCATCTGTGACTCTTTTTGTTTCCCACAAACTTCCATGGTGTGCTATGCAGGCTGCTTCCACAGCGTCCTTGATCTAACCACTGCTTATCATTGCGTGGCTCCAACTATAATCCAAATCCCGGTCATTGTTCACTTGGGTTTCTGCTGAAACCTTTTATCCTGATGGATCCAAAGAAGAGCCACAACATTTTCTAGAATCTTTAAACCAGATCGTACTAGAAAATACACAGAAGCTCCCCCTGCTGTTAAGATACAAGCTAAACTTGACCTGGTGTCCGGCCCTGGCAAGGACACTGATTTAGTCTTCTGCACATTTCCATTGCTTTCCTCATTCATTGTGGTCCTGAGATAGTGCCCAGCCTGCTGTGTCTAACAGGTGCTTCCATTTTCCTTTGCTCTGCGCTACTTCCTCTTCCTTCTGACAGGAATTCCCTCCTTGAAATTTTCATACTCCAGTTTTTTTCTCTTCTTTTGGGCCTTAATCTATCATCACACTGACTTTTCCCAATGTGCTTGTCAAAAAAAAAGTTTCCAGTTCATCTAACTGAACTCCTAGACATTTCCTGTCTGTAGATGGACTTTGTAAGGATCAAGAGTTGAACATTTTTCCTGACAAATTCTATTCCAGACATGACATGCTAGTTACATGTGAGGGAGGGATGGAAGGTATCAAATGTTGAGTAAACCTTCCATGTATTTGATTTCTCTCCCTCTTTCTTTTTCTATGGGTGTATGGGAGCATGTATGATAAATTTAAAATCTCTTTTTTTGCTCTTGAATGTTTTTTCTTTTTTTGCCAGTCCTGGGCTTGAGCTCAGGGCCTGAGCACTGTCCTTGGACTTTCTCCAGGCTAGAGCTCTACCACTTGAGCCTCAGCACCACTTCCGGCTTTCTTTTTTTCTATGTATGTGGTACCGAGGAGTCGAACCCAGGTCTTTGTTCATGCTAGGCAGGCACTCTGCCACTAGGCCAAACTCCCAGGCCCTTGAATGTATTTTTATTGTGATTGATCTGTATTAGGTTCTGCACTCTCTGTTAAGGACTAAAATGAGGAAGTTGGGGTCTAGTGAGTGATATGGATACATGAATAGATTGTGTAAACTGTGTTAAAATATATGTAATATGAGCCAGGCATCAGTGGCTCACACCTGCAATCCTAGCTTCTCAGGAGGCTGACAGGATTGCAATTAGAAGCCAGCCCAGGCAGGAAAGTCTGTGAAACTTTTATCTCCAATTAATTGATAAAAAGCAAAAAGTGTGGCTGTGGCTCAAGTAGTAGAGCACTAACCTTGAGCTCAGGGACAGTGACCAGGCCTTGAATTCAAGCTCCAGGACCAGCGCACACATACACACCCACACATGAAATATAATATTTATAAGAGCTCAGATGATGCTGTTTACTCACCACAATTACCGTCACATAAAACTTGTCATCCTCCACATAAACTCTGTATCATTAAGCAACAACTCCTCCATCTCCACTTCTAGCCACCACAGCTTCCTTTGTCTTTATAAATTTGTCTATTCTAGGTACCTCACATATGTGGAATTACACAGTATTTGTCCTTCCACACTTGACTAAGTTCACTCAATAGCATCAAGAAGTGTGCATGGTGTAGCAAATTTCAGGCTAATACTCAATTATATATATCAACCACACGTTGTCATTTACTTGTTAACAGACACTTGACTGGTTTCCATTTTCTGGCTATTGTGATCAAAGCTGCTGTAAATATTTGTGTGAGGTTCAAAGCTCTTCAAATTCTTTTGGCTCTTTCCCAAGGAGCAGAGTTGCCAAATTCTGTGGAAGGCCTATGCTTATGTTTTAAAGGAACAAGTTGTTTTCCACAGTAGTTGCACCATTTTGTATTTTAACGAATACCAATGGCATTATTTTTGTGGTTTTGGTAATAGCCACCCCCTGCTCTGTGCAGAGAATGAGAAAGGAATGCATTGGCTGAAGAGGAAGCCTCACAAATAGAATTCAGAAGAAGCTACCAACCATCAAAGACGAGAATTCATTTTCAGCCATTTGTATAGAGACAGATATTATATTCTATATGGATTCATATAATTCCCTTTGTGACTAATAGCTCCCTTCTGAGATGGCTGATCTGTAGAAACACAGGTAAATTGTTGCAGGAGTTAATGAGGTTGATGGGTTCCTGGGTCCCTAGTCTCATTAAACATCACATATGAACTCACTCTAATCTTCCCCAGAGTCCCATCCATCCATCCATCCATTCGTTCAAGTACTAATGAAAAGTTATTGCTAACTGTTAACTCTCTGAGATACTCTCACTAAGTACATGCTCTTTATAATTTAATAATCTAAAAAGGTGTAAGACACTTTGTTGAAGCTTAAAATACATTTCTTATAACAAGTACAGTTTAAATAAGGATTGGTTCCTGATGCCACTGAAAAAATCCCACTTAATCGAAAGATTAATTGAATATTGGTAGGATTTAGACCAGAGTGCCATGAGGATATTTGGTATTATTAGAGGAAGAAGCTATAATACTCTCCCCCTTTCCTTCTCTTTACCAATAATTTCCCTGACTGCTACATTCTCAGAGAGTTGATACTTGAGGTCTTGTTTTTATGGCTTCTGGACATGAAGATGATGTATAGGTGAGAGACTGTGACAATAACAGTAGCAGAAGGGGTTGTGAAGTGTCATGATGAGACAGGATGGCTTTGCAGGATGCTATCTTCTACTAACGTCCCTGACTTCCAGGGTCTGATGATGAAGGGGGAACAGATAGCCTTTCACAGTGAAATGAAAGAATTAAATGAATTAATGCATGCCAGCGTGTGCTATGACACTTGGCTCATGCGAATGTTACCACTGAGATGATTACCACTGTGATTTGGGTCTAGCGACAGGTAAAATGCCCTGAAATATGAGATAAGCAATTAGATTCTCACTTCTTTCCCTCTTTATTATCCCAATTGAAGGAGCAGTAGGATCTGTGAGGAGGAACACTGGCGTGTTAATACCTTGATTTTTCTATTTGGGGCCTGAGATTGAAGAGACCAGGTGAGGGCAACTGGGAGGGAGGGGAGATGATAGAGGCCTGAGTTCATCCTTATGTGATGTGGTGGATGGTGATGGTGATGCCCAAGTAAGCTATGATTAGGAGGATGTAAATGTGGAGGACATATCCACGGAGTGAGCCAACATGAGCTGTTTCCTTCTACACTCAGTACAATCTATGTAAAGCTCAACTAAGTGCTAGACAAGGTCAGTGGCCCCTACCTGGGACAGAGCTGCAATGATTCTCATTGTTCTTTTGGTACCACTTAATGTACTTTAAAAAAACCCAGACATTCTGGTCACCTTTCGATTTGGTTGTCCCCAGAAAAAGGCCTTTTGTTTTCTCCTATGTGTTTGCTTGTTATTAATCTAAACATAACTTGCGTTAAGAATAGTTGTATGATTCTACAATGTGCTACAGAAGAAAGAAGAAGCAGGAGCAAATAATTGCTCCAGTGTCCCAGAGAGTGCTGCTGTACTTTTATAGTTGTGTTATTAGAAACTACCACCACTGCCTCTCAACTTGACAGAATGTTTGTAAGATTCAACAAGGAGTTCACTGGTTCTCCCTGAAATGGCCTGAGTCCCTGGTGTGCTCAGATTTCCTGCAACCCTTTCTCCTCTTTGCCCTGTTTTCATTGTCGCCTTCTGTGAGTTACCTTGGACTCTCCAGACCTGAAGCTTCCCACTACCAGCACCAAAGACCTTTGGAAACTGGTTCTACCTAAGTGCTATCTATCCCTGTATATGCCAGCAGGTGTCAGCACATTTCAGGGAATAAAATACACGTCTCCAAATGCCAGTTTCAGGAGGAGGAGGAGGAGAAGGAGACAGAGCAGGAGGAGGAAGAGGAAGAGGACATTTGACCTTTCATAACCAGAGCCATCTAGAAGGGCAGAGCATTAGCAAATCACCCTAGGTGAGAGATCTCTGGCTGCTTCTTCCACTGAAGGGAGCAGAACTTACATGAAAACTTGATTGACAGCTCTGAGCAAGTAGAAGTGGGCATTTGGTGGAAAGGAAAGTCCAAACAAGAAGTGCTTTCTGGTTAGCAAAAGGCACATGGTGCTTCTGTGCAGAGTCCTTTGGAACTTCTTGAGACATCCCGTTGATTTGGGTGACTGAGACACAGCTTTTCCCCAGTCTCCTCTGGGTAATGAAGCAGAACTGAAAGGAGATGTGTGCCTGCGGGTTCGTGTGTTGCTGGGGAGGTAGGAGTTCCAGTGAAGGTGTCTGGTCTGCTGTGGGTATTCTCTCACAGCTCTCAAGGCTGGAATTCTGGCAGCTGTTCTCTCTGTGGCTTTCCAGGTGGAATCTTTGGTGGTCACATCACTCCTTCCTGGGCCCTGTGATCCTCTGTCTCACTTTTTCAAGGACTCCTGTGATGGCATGCACAGTCCATCTACATAATCAAGGGGAAATCTCACAGCTCCAATCTCATCTGCAAAAACTGTCATGGAAGGGAGCAGGCACACATTTCACAAATTAGGACTGGATATCGTTTGGGACCATGCTTCTTTACCTAGTAGGACAAGAATAAAAGACATTTGTTATTAGACATGGAATTCAGAGGTAGACAGAGATACTATTGCACCCTCTCTTCTGTCCCTGACAGGATGTGTTGAAGGAGATGGAAGAATTGATCTAACTCAGCCAGTGTAGACACAAGTGTGAGAGGTGTGGAATCTTGCTGCCACAAAACAGAAGGCTTTCCACAGCGGCACTGCAGATCTGCAGAACGTGGGAGGAAGCATGCAGAGGAAGTGGCCTTGACAACACATTTCTTTCAACTACTCTACTCTGTGAATGGGACAGGAAGAAGTGACTAAGGCTCTGCTCCAACAACACTTGCCTATGTCACCTGCAAATGTGACTTAGAACCTTGGCCAGTGTAGGCCAAACAAACAGCAAAACTCGGAGAGGTGGAGAGTAGGAGGTAGGAGAAAGATGAGGGCCTCCATTTCTCTCTTTCTTCCTCTGGACCTCATCTATGTAAGACTCAGAGCTGAAGAAGCCTGCAATGCCAACTGAGCAGACACAAAAAAGCATCGACCAAACCCTGTCCCCATCTACTGAAAGAGCTGGACTATCAGACAGAACTGCTAGGAAATAAATTCCATATTCTATTGGAACTCACAGACAGCACTGTGGTGCCTCCCCCCCCACCCCCAACCTGGACTGGGCACCAATCTCCCAAGCTGGAATGAGTTACTCCAACCCACTCTGCAGGACTTACCAAACTGATAATGGGTCCACATGCTGCAGTGCTACCAGATCAGAGGCCATGTGGGGAGCCCAAACTTCTCTCCTAAGGGAAGAAAGGAGGTGTCTGTTCTCCCCACTCAGATGGTCTCAGAGAAAAGGGCTAGTGACTAGACAGAACTCTTGTCATCACTCAGTAACGAAGCCACCCCAGATATAGTTCTGTGTGTGAATGATTGAATGCAGGGAGCTACCTTTATCATTTGGACTACTTATCAATAAAAACATAGGGAAACATTAATGTGCAAAACAAATGGGTAATTCTTCAGAGGATATTGCCAACATGAAAACACCAATTCCTCAAATTACAAATGCCTCTCAGGTAATACCCTTGAGATGTCAAAATGGCACAAGTGGGAAGATATGTGGCTGATGGGGTTGGAAAAGAATGGAAGCAGGTGGAAAGCAGGTGTAGCCGGAAAAGGTGGTTCTTGGATGAAGAGAAAGTTCTGTATCTTGATTGCATTCACATCAATGGTTTGTTGTGATATGGTACTACAGTTTGCAATATAGACTGTGGGGAAAAACTGGGTGAAGTTATACAAGATCTCTCTGATCTCTCTGTGTATTCTTTCTTTCCACTGAGTATGAACCAACTGTAACTCTAAAATGAGATTAAAAAAATACCTAGAGGAAAACATTTGATTTTTGGAATTACTGCCTAGTTTCTCATTTTGTCTTTTTAATTTACCTCTAACCAATAAGTCCATTATTCACACCACCTACCAACAGTTTCAAAGAACAAATGTAGAGCAAAAAATATATTTCTTAATGAATTAGGAAAAAAATAAATCAAAAAGTAAAGTGGGTAATGGAGATTTTTTTAAAAGCCATAACTATAAGAACTAACACAAAATGTTGTTAATTTATAAAATTTCCCCTAAAGACAATGTATATTCAGGTAGGTCAAGGGGATTGTTTGTGCATGGGATTTATGAGAGGAAAGAGGTAGGGAGGACCAAGAAGGAGGAAGAAGAGCAGAAAGGCTCCTTGCTATCCTAACAGATTGGATCTCTGTGACTTGACAGGGGAAAGGAGGGTGGGAGAATAGGACTTGAAATCTTGACTGCAGTTCTCAGAACTTCTTAGTCAGACTGCTGGGGAGCCCCTGTGCAAAGACCAATTATCATTAAAGGATCCCATGTTGGGCAGGAATGGACTGGCCCAGCACCTCTCCCTGCTCTGTTATTTCATTAAGATTGCGCTGGGGTGACATGGCATTGGCATGGAAGTTGAAAGGAACCAAATCTGTGACAGGTGCAGTCTGCTCTGGAGTCATACTCTGTGCATTCGGTCGCATGAAGGTCCTGCGAATGTCATATCTTGGTGGTCCATACTGTCAGTATTTTCAAATAACATGCACTCTTTAAGAAATAAAGTTAACTAAAGCACTAAACCCGTTATCTGAAAAGCTCTTCAAATCACGAACCTGTAATGGTGATATTTTTACCAGAAAGTTGAAGAGTAGAGGAAAAGAGTAGTGACTTGGATGCCAGGATAAGTGGCTTATACAACAGCTCAGTTTTGTACAGTCTCCTGAGCCATCTGAGCCTTGGGGTTTTCGTGCATAAAATACCAGCAAATACAATACCTGTCTTCCTAATCCCGAGTCCAGGCTTCCTATCTTTAATTCTGCTACTTGCCAACAGACTCATCTCACCTCCTCTCTCCAGGTGTAAGCTCACCATCCAAACTTCATGATGTCACTTTTTGCTGTTTCTCGCTAGAGTTGGTTGTGATGCTCAATGGTAAGGAGTTTTACATTGAAATTACTAGGAGCCTCGTACCATGACTTGTAGCTGGCTTCTGATCCTACTTTTACTCAGGATGCTGAAAGTGGAGGGTCACAGTTTTGAAGCTGGCCCATGAAGAACAGTCCCTGATACTTCATCTTCTAAATCAACTAGAAAACTAGTAGGCAAGAGGCATGGTTCGAGTGGCAGAGTGCCAGCTGTGAGCAAGAAAGCCAAGCAAGAGTGAGGGGGGTTGAATTTAAGTCACGGTATCCCCCCCTCACCCTTATACACAGTTCTTAGGAAAAGAAATAGAACATTAATGAAAGCAGTATAGCTTAATCTCTAGCACCATGCTTGTATAGTATTCATGAGACCATGAGTTCAATTTTCAGCACTGCAAAATAAATAAAATAGTAATGATCAGTTGAGGGTTCCCATGTGACAGTCTACAATCAGAACAGAATATTTGCAAGATGGCTATCATCATTAATATCATGAGGGCCTCGGGACCCTTCCAGTCCCTCTTTTTATCCTAATTAGATCTCAGATGGTCCATAATTCTACCTCCTTGGTGTTCCTCCTACAGCCAACACAGCCATCTTCTCTGCTGTGCTACTTCTTACCTTCCCTCCCCACTCCCAGGATAGGGATGCTGTTATTCTGTCAAGAATAACAGTGCCTATAAAAAACTGTGCTTGTAAAGAACTGTCACTTACATTTAATTGAGTCTAAAGTTCCCTTTATTTTCCAGTGCCATTTATTTACCACAAAGAGAGAAGAAGACACTGCCAATGGAACTGTGCCATCATGTTTATGACAGCCCTGCCCCAATAAGTGAGCTGGTCACACCAGCCTCACACTGCCTCCAGGTTGCTTTCACTGTTCTGAAGTCCATGGCAGGTTTCCCTGCTCTCAGCCTCACTGTTGGCTTCTGATGAGCATTTCCTCCACAAAGTCACTCATCAGACATCACTTTCCTCTTCTTACATCTTCTCAAATGTTATGATGTTCACAGAAGTCATCTCAGGATGTTGGTGAAATGCATATTGCTTAGTCTCAGGCATAGCCTAAGATTCGACCTTTCTAGCCAACTCCCAGGTGGAGCGCCTGGATTCTCACCCAGGCACACGTTTGACTAGCAAGGCTAGAAAGCCATGGGTTTATTTTGTAAGTGAAGATGGAATTTTAATCATTCTTTATAGGGTAATGAATATTCCTTCTTTAATGAATATTCACTTCACAAATACCAAATGTACACCCCACTGCTCCGTCTCTTCGCCTTTCTGAGTACACTGAATGTTTTTCTTTCAATGCTGAATCATGGTCTAATCCTTCTGAAGACATTTTACATAGCAATTAAACTCGACACACAGAGTACCAACAATGCATATAATCCAAGGGAAGTGATGACAACACAGACAGCTGTGAACGAGTGTGCACATGCAGGCAATGACAGCCAGGTCACGTGCATGCCTGGAGAATGGCGACTGTACGATGCGCTCTAATTTTAGACAGTTCAGAGATGCAGAGGTGGCAAAATAACGAGCGTCTGAGAATTCATACGGAAATGCAGAGAGATTTACCCTTTTAGTTTTCTTGTTTTGTATTTCCCCCCTTTCCTACTTCCTACTTTGCTGTTCTTCAACGTGAAGAAATCACCTTTAGGAACTGATGGAATCCAAGTGCCTGCTTTAAATTGATTTGCCCTGAGAGATCAGGGAAGCTGTTACCTTAGGACAGACATTTTTTTTGGCATTGGTACTGCCTATCACTCTTCAACCAGACCACTCTTCCTCTTTCCCAGAAGCCTCATGGGTTACGATCTTCCCAAGATACGTCCCAGGCGTGGCCACCCCCTTTTGTGAGCTTGCAAAAGCTATACCCTGTTTAATAGTCAGTCATGCACTGAGCCTCACTCCGGATAGATGCTTAGGAAATGTGTGCTGAATGGTTTGGAGAGATAAGCCACAATTGATCAGTGGTGCCTGAAATTCTTGTGTTATAGAGGATGCATTTTATCTGAAGAGACTGTAGGCTGGATTTCTGCTTCACATCAATTGGGAGATAGAGCTGGCAATTTCCATTAGTTAAGCTAGGAATTTTTCTCACCACTGGACATATTATCAGCTCAATCTAGAGTGCAATATCATTAGAAAGAGAGGACAGGATAAACAAACACGTAAAGGATTTCAATCATTAGCTGCACATTTCCACAAATATTTTCCACTTAGAAACATTTTTGTTTCCCAAGGTTTCCCCCCCCAATTGTTTTAGTCTGCTAAGATATAATCATCAAACTTATTCTGACTGTAAAGCAAAGTAGAATTAACTATATTTATAACGTGTGACCGTCACCATCATCTCTCTCCATAAATCTTTTCAGCAAGCCAGGTGCTTATAACTATAAATCCTACCTACTCAGAAGACTGCGATCTGAGAGCAAAGGCTCAAAATTAGATAAGGCAAACACATCCTTGAGGCTCGTTATCTGCAAACCAGCAAAAATCCAGGACTAGAGGTGTGGCTCGTGGGGTAGAGCACCAGCTGTGAATGACAAAGTTGAGCAAGAGCCTGAAGCTCCACGTTCAAACACTAGTACTAAAACTCTATGAACCATTGGTCCCTTTCTCCTTCCCTCCTCTTCCTTGGAAACCAGTAATTTAGTAAAGTCAGAGAGGGGTGGGGGGATTAGAACAATGGCATCCTTTCACATTTTCATAGTTCTTCAATTTTTTTTTTTGGTTGGTTGTGTGGCTTGGACACTGGACCTGGGTACTGTCTCTGAGCTGTTCAGCTCAAAGCTACTGCCCTACTCCTTGAGTCACAGCACCACTTCTGCTTTTCTAGTGGTTAACTGGAGATAAGTCTCTCCGTCTTTAGTGCCCTGGCTGGCTTTGAACCTTGATCCTCAGATCTCAGCTCCTGAGAAGTTAGGATTACAGGCATGAGCTATCATGCCTGGCTTTCTTTTTCAATTTTTAATTAACCTGAAATAATTGTACATAATAGTGCATAGAGTTCATACTGACAAAATCAAGATAATTGTCATTTCCCCCTCTTTAATTTCCTGAATCCAGGTAGGGGGAGGTCTTTGGCCTCCTCTTTCTTAGGGATTTTAACCAGTGTCTCCCTTTCTCCAATGACTGATTATTAGGTGAAATAAATACACACCCCTTTTGTCCACTAAGTGAGCTCATCTATAAAACATAAAGAGAATATGTATAAAATGAATTTGGACAGTTCTAGAAGAAATCCAGTTAAATGATATTCTTTACTGCACAAACCTGAGTCATCTTCTTTAAGCCCTGTGGGTTCCCATTCATTATTAGCGTCTTTGACATGATCTGGTTCCATATTACTTTCCCTTGGGAAGCATTTCAAGAGAAGACATGCTGCCTCATCTCCTTGTGTCCTGTTCTCTATGTGTGGATTACATGAATATGACACTTCCCATATCTTACCTGCATATTACAGTTTCTTTTGGCAACTTTCATCTTGGGGGAAAAACAATGTGTCATTTCATTGTGACCTACATCTGTCAGGTCTGGATTTGATGATTTGTAAGGTATGTTTGGAGAAATGTTTTCTCCGGGACAAATTATTTCCCCTACAAAACATGAACTTCATGAGTTCTCTCTGCAGTGTGCCTCAAATTTTTACCATTTTCAGGCTGGCTGAGGGGAGGAGACAGGTTGCATTTGGCCCTTGCTCAGGGCCAGCCTTTACTCTGCATCAGGCTGCCCCTGGTGGAAGCCCGTGCCCGGTGTCTTTTAAGAGAGAAGTTCCATTAGGGTCTTTTCAACATAGCACAGTATTTGGGCATAATTACATTATAAGCCCTAGTAGGAGATAGAATCACAATTATGTTAATCTCGGTGTTTAGCGCCCAGTGTTGGTCAATGAGTTCAATTTGTAAGTTAGAATTTATTAAATGTAGCCTCTTAGGAGGACTCTCTAGTGCTTAGTACTAAAACTACTTGACTTTAAAAATTGTTTTCCTAATAAGGCTGATGTGCTTATAAAATGGCTTATCATCTTTATTTTCATTTGATAGAACAGAAAAAGAAGTGTGTTCCTGGAGTGTGTTTTGGTCCACTTGTCATACAACAAGGTCTGTGTGAAGCTCATGGAAACAATTTCAGAGAATGTTTTCTGAAGAAACTGCCCACTTCTGGCTCCGATTCCTGCTAGAATCGGTTTCTACCCTGGATAGCAACAAATACAAGCGTTTGCAGCAAGATTAGGCAATGGGAGCAGTTAGAACAGGAAACTAGACACCAAGAGGATCACTTTGTTTACATTTTATGCATGTCCCTTGGCAACTGTAAAAAGCAGAAGCAGGTGGGTTAAATGGATGTAGGAATAGACATAGGTGAGCTTCAGAGAATAACTTATTCTCATTGGTGAAGTGAAAGACATAACTGGATTGTCTTCAAGGCACTTGGCCGGTACAAGAGCTTCTGCTTCCCTCACACAAACTTTCGGGCCTTCTGAGGACCTAGGATCCCATGCTTGCCTGAGCATCTCAAACTCAGCCTCGGGGTGATCAGCCTCTTCCCCTCCCCGGTAGAGCTCACTCTCTTGCTTGGAATGTTGACCTTCTTGAAGCCCATTCTTTTTATTTGTTTTTTTTTGCTTGTTTTGTTTAGATTATCTTTGATTTGTAATTTTTTCTGAAGATTGTAAAGTCATTGTTAGGTGGTTGTACTAAGGGGTTTCAATCAACATGTCCATTTATTAGTACCATGCATCTTGATTCTCATTCTCCATCTCTTCCACCCATCCGTCCCCTCAAGATATTGGATCCATTTCCACATAACTACCTTGGCTACTACAACTGCATTCACACACTTTCCTCTCTCCATTCATCTGCTCTTCCTCCCTACCTTTGACACTGCATTTTTCTGTTCTGTGTGTGGTGGGATGGGGGGGTGGGTTTGGGGAGAGGATGCCATTACTGGAACTTGAACTCAGGGCCTGGGTGCTGTCCTTTCGTTTTTTTGCTTAAGACTGGACACCTTACCTCCTGAGCCATAACTTCACTACTAGGTTTTTGGTACTAACTACCAAAGCCAGGGCTGCCTTTGAACATTGATACTGAGATCTCAGCCTGCAGAGTAGCTAAGATTTACAGGTGTGAGCCACTGGTGCCCGGTGAGCTTAAAGCTCACCTTCTCTTAGCTCCTTGAAACACGAGTATTGTGGGTACACTTCTCTATTCTGGCAGGAGGTACACTAGGTCAGAGAAGAATATCAGAAAGTTCTTACTTGTATTTCTAGGTCACTCTTTTAAAATTTATATTTCATGTTTTATAATGTGCATGATATGTTAATTATAATACTGTCCACGTAAAATGAAAAATATATACATACAATCACACATTATTTATAGACCTCATCAGGATGTCTTGGTAAACAACTGTGTATATGTATAATGATGTATGCCATATAGCCCAGAAGTGTGATCCACTGTACTGAGTAAAGACATTATGATGGTAACATAATGATTTAATCAATGTTGCAAGTTCTCAAAAAAAAGATCCAAATAATGTAATCCCTGGCTACATACAATATTTAATTCTGGACTGGATCTAACTGTAAATATTTTATCTATTTGATTTATTTTTATTATACATATATATGCATGTATGTGTGTTGGCACATGCCAGTACTAGGGTTTGAACTCAGGACCTAAGTGCTGTCCTTGAGCTTTTGTGGTCAAGGCTAGTTTCTATCACTTAAGCCACAGCTCCACTTCTGACCTTTAGGAGGTCAATTTGATATGAGTCTCATGGACTTTCTTCCCTAGGCTGGCTTTGAACCAAGGTTGTCAGATGTCAGTCTCCTGAGTAGCAAGGATTATAGCACTAAGCGTTTTATGTATCTATTCATTCATCTTCAGGAAGTCGTTTTTCTTGGAGCCTCTTAACCTGGGTGAGCATGGAGTTGGGTTCTCTCAGGTGTTCTGAATATCTGTTTCCTTATGTTCTGTCAGCTCATTTTGGATATTGTCATTGCTTCTCTCTTCCACTGGCTCTATGGTTTGCATCTCATGTCTCTCCCTCTCTAGGACTATTTCTGGCATATTTAGCTTTCAACAGCTCCTAGTAGTTTCTTGAGAAAAGGCAAAAGGAAGGTAAAAATCCTTAAAAGCTTTGTGTCTGAATATATGTATCTCATAATTAATAAGCAGGGCTAGATATGGAAATCATTTTTTCTCAGAAATTTGAATATATTGCTTCATTATCTTCTAGCTTCCAGTCGTTGTTGAGAAATGTGCTTCTGATTTTTTTACCCTCTGAACATTGTATAGGTAGAATAATCAGATTTGCATTCTTTTGTGTTGGGCTTCTTTGCCCAATATTATGTTTGTGAGAATAAACGCACAAATACGTAATACTTGTTGCACAAATAGCAATAATTATTCGGTCTCATTGCTCTAGGTATGAATAAAATTAAATCCATCTGTCTCAATTGTTCATGTCCATATCCTCTTATTTGTCTTATGAAGCCAATATATTGCTTATTATTGCTTATCTTATTTGAGAATCTTAATATCAACGACCTCCTTTTCCTTACTTTTTGTGTTATCTTCAGTTTCCTCTAAATTACTTTGAAAAAAAAAACTGGCTTGATTAAATCTTTCCATTTTATTTTGTTGCATTTGTGGTACTGAGATTTGAACTCAGGACTTTTGCTTGCAAGGCTTGTGCTGTATACCATGTGAGACATGCTTCCAGCACTATCTTGCTGGTTATTTTCAAGGGTTAATCTTGCAAACGTTTCTACTTGGGCTGACTCAAACCACAGTCCTTCCACTTTCAGCTTCTTGAACAGCTAAGATTACAGATGTAAGCCACAGGTACCCAGCTAACTGTTTGTACTTTATAATGTGTGTTTCCCCCAAATGTTTGATAGCCCTTGGCTTTCTGTACCTGAGTGCCAGAAAGCTGTTTCTGGAACTCTTTGCCCACGATTAGGTCATTTAACTGTGATCTTTATTCATAATGTTTCTTCCTATATCAGGGGAGATCCTTGATATTACAATCATTCGTTTTTCTCTCTCTCAGGGTGATCATGTTACTCAGAGAACATATTTTAAGCCTAGGTATTATCCTGAATGCTGGCATTTGTGGGAGCCCATAGGAAAAATACATCTCAATGTTCATTTATGAGACCATGTTTAGTATGCTTTCCCATCTTAAACTCTGGATGGAGTTCCCATCCAAAGACTTGCTTAGTCCTGTTTGAAAACCCTGCAGTCTTCTAGTGGGGAGGAAAGAGAACTTGAACTTACCTGGTACTTGGATTTGGTGGTGTCATTGTGAGAAGAGATGTCTATTATTTCAACAATCAACAATCAGTTCTCTGGTTTTTGCTTCATCTTTGCCTCCACAGTCAGAAGCACCTAGTGCTACTATCTTCTAGGTTTTAGAATTCTCTGCAAATTCACCCAGCATTTTCATACCTGAAATTTCATGAGCCTTTCCAAAAGTTGGTTTCTATTGCTCCTCCCCACCTCTTCTGTCCTTTGCATTTTAGGCCCTTAAAAATATCTTAACAGTTACATTGTGGAGTTTTAGATAGGGGTGGCAATATCTTATTTAACATATTTTTTTCAGTAGGTGTACTGAGCTAAGAACCTCATTCTTGCTCATTTATTAGGGAAACATTCTTATCATTAGGACCTGGGATCTTCTGTTTTTATTTTGTTTCTGAGAATGGAGAGAAGATGAGCATATAGGTAGGTATTCAGTTTTTAGAATCCAGCTGGGTGGATAATGGCCAATGGGTTGAATAATAAAGGAATCCATAATCAGACAGTGCCCGTGATAACATCCTAAGGTTCTTGGGGGACAAAACCTGACCAGGTACAGTAAGCAGGCAGACAGTCTGAGGTGACGTATGAACAAACACAGCAAGTCGGGAATTCTTCAAAGGATGGAAACTGACCACCTTTGTCAGGAATGCTGTCACACCAGGTGTGTGAAACTTTGCTTTAAAAAAATAGCCTTTCAGAACTTGTAAGGTTCTGACACCTTTGCAGGTCCACAGAGCACTCCTGGCTCAAGCACATTCCAGAAGGCTTATGTCAAGCTCTTGCCTGAGCATACAGTGGAGACAATTCCTGGCCTCATGAATGTGACCCTGTTCTCCTTGTGTTGGGGAAAAAGAAAAAGAAGAACTGAATCTGAGCCAGTTAATAATGCACTCCACTGGTTTATGCCCAAGACATCAAATCTCAGATTGGTGTCCATTTCCAAAAGATGATCTATGCCTGCGGGAAACACATAACCTTTTTCCCATTTTGTATTTTTAAGGCTCGGTTACCTTGAAGTCACCTCTTTATACCAGAGGCAACACCCCAAATTAGTCTCCATTCACAAATTACCTGTGATGGCTGCAGCCTCCCTGGGAAAACTTAAAAGCCTATTTAACTAGAGAGGAGCGGCTGCCAAGAAGTTAGCCTGGGAGGATGGCAGTAATTAAATGATGATAATATTTAGGATCTTGCAGGTATAACAAAGCCTCCTTTCTTTGTCTCAGGTGAGGACACGTTGCCTCTGTCTGGGAAAGAAGGTAGGCATGGGAGGAAAGAAATCCTTGTGGGGGTGTGGGAAAGGGGAAGAGGAGAACCAAGAGGCAAAGGAGACAGGGGAGGGGCCGCTGAAAGGAGAGATGGATGCCAAAAGGGACTGAAGCTTAATGTTAATATTCATTTGAAATGGGCCCTCTGGCTTTTCAGCCCAAGACATTATAGTAGGTGAGAGATGGAACAAAGCCATTTTCTTTGTTAAATGGTTTATTGTCTGTGGGGGGGTTGGGGGAGAGAATTGCTGGGTTTCAGGAAGGTTAAAGAAGGAAGAATAAAAAGAAAGACCATAGGAATGGTGGATTTAAAAACAATGATAATGGTGTATTTTGCCCTCCTCCCCAACCCAGGCCAGCTGGCCTACTGTCTGCCCTCACTCCCACCCCACCCCCAGGTACACTGACATTTCGAGCCACCCTGCCCTGGGTGCAGTGAGCACGGTCCGACTGTTTTGTCTGCACTGGGGTGTATTTGTCTCAGGAAGGAGGTTGATCCAGAGGTCGGAATGATGGATGCATCCTGTGAATCTAATAAATAAGTAAATTCATGCCACTTCCTTCAGCTAAAGCAATTTCATCTGTTCTGCCCACAAGAAGGATAAATGGAATGCGCAGCTCAGGGCTCAGGGCCAGGGTTGCAAACAGTTGGGGAGGGTCTGTATATCTCAGTCATTACTTCAGTTGGAAGGATTCCATCTATGAGGCCAGAGTCCTCTAGCAATCTCAGTCCCATCTCTGCTGGAATTGCACTCTGCCTCCCACAGTGTGAACCTTGGAGAGTCAAGGGGCAGTCAGAGATCAGGTGGCTGCTTGCTGCATTCATCAAGATTCTCCAGGCTGGAATTACTGAGCAGGTAGCAGGAAAGGAAAGGAGAGGCATTTGGCCAGAGCATCTTCTTACTGAAGAAAAGCAACATTGTTCTGGGAGAGCTTTCAGACCCAGCACTGTTCCCCTCTGAAGTAGGCCTAGGAGAAAGAAGTTGGGATATTACACTTCAGGAGGACTAAGGCAGATAAGAGAAGGTATGGGGAAAAGCCCGTGGCTGCTCTGTGCTGCCATTACGATTACAATCTCCCCTTCTAAATGTAATATATATTCATCATGGAAAACTTAGAAGGCATGGAAGAGTCTAACAAAGCTCAGGAACAAAATTATATAGTGGACAATGTTATTTCAAATGACTCTTTAACTTTTTAAAAAGAATGATATTATTTGGTCATTGTTCTATGTCTTGTTTCATTCTTTTTGTGGGCAGTTGCCAAGGGCATGGCAACACCTGTACGACTGTGCCCTTTTAAAACTCAGCTGGTTCATGTTTCATAGTATGAATAAATTACAAGTTATTTGAAGCTTCTTGATGGTAGGCATTTAGATCACCTGAAGTTTTTCTTCTTCTTCTTTTTTTTTTCTTTTGCCAGTTCTGGGCCTTGAGTTCAGGGCCTGAGCACTGTCCTTGGGCTTTCTCAAGGCTAGAACTCTACCACTCGAGCCACCGCACCACTTCTGGCTTTTTCCTATGTATGTGGTACTGAGGAATCTAACCTGGGTCTTCATGCATGCTAGGCAAATACTGTACCACTAGGCCAAACCCAGCCAAAGTTTTTCTTCTTTTGTTTCTTTTTATTATTTTCATTTTTGTGCTAGTACTGGGCTTGAACTCAGAGCCTGGGTGCATCCGTCCCTTAGCTTGCAACATCAGCTTTGAGGAGAGGGAAACCCTGTATTTCTCTGTTGTACACAAGTGCAAGTGTGTGTGTGTGTGTGTGTGTGTGTGTGTGTGTGTGTGTGTGTGTGGTATGTGTCTGTATGTTTGGTACCTATATGTGGTATATTTGTGTATCTTTGTGGAGTCTGTTTGCATGTAGTACATGTGTGTTTTTGATACACGTGAGTAGTGTATATTTGTGTGGTACATTTGTGTGTGTGTGTGTGTGTGTGTGTGTGTGTGTGTGTGTGTGTGTGTGTGTATTTGTCTGGGAGAAGGGAAGGTGTTGTAGCCATGCCTCAGGTGGGCCCTTTGATTTCTCTGCAGCAACTAATCTGCCTAGCATCAGTGGTCATGCATGGCTTACAGGAAGTCCTTTGAGGTGGCCTTACCTTCAGGGATGGGGTTATTGGGGGATGGGAAGAGAACTAGTAGGATTTCTTTATTTGTTCACATACCTGGGAGGGATCACCTCCATTCATTAAAGACAGTAAATAATTGAGTGACCAGCATCGTCTCTTCTTCCTTGGCTTCCTCTGGGACATGGAAATGAAATCTCTCAGGATTTCCTTTCAGGGGCTGAGAAGGTGGCTTAGTGGTAGAGTGCTTGCCTAGCATGCACGAAGCCCTGGGTTTGATTCCTCAGTACTAGATAAACAGAAAGTGGCTGCTCTGTGTTTCAAGTGGTCGAGCGCTAGCCTTGCGCAAATGATTTCCCTATGGCCCTTGTGGAGAAAGACTATGAACACAGAGTGTAACCTAAGACAGAGTCTTAGGCCTGGTGCCTAAGACTGAAAGACAGAGGCAAGTGTGTGCTGTGCCCATCTGCTTGACTGTGGAGAGAGGCACCACACCTAGGCCAGAGTTCGACCCACCATGGGTCAGGAAAGGCTCATGCATTCGACTTCACCTGGCTTTATCCATGCTCATTACACCCCTTAATTAATGTTAGGATACTCAGGCTCTGCTTCTCCTTTAGAGTGGAGTAATTTTACCTCTGGAAAAAATTACCCCTTAGTAGACATGAAGAATCTTTGCAGTGGCATTTACCCATTTGTATGTTAGTTGAGTCAGTCTAACCTCCTTGGCTAAAGCTCACAGCACTGTAGGAACGAAGGTGGCCCTTGAACATGGCAAAGGTGCCCACAGCCACCCACCACCCACTTGAAGTGGCCCTCAACTTCACAGATCTTCTTATGCAGCCCTTGCTCTGGCCATAAATCAGCAGAGCCAAGAGTCTGGGCAGACTTTCCACAGAATTGTGATTACCTGTCCTTGGGCCCCTGGAGCAAGGACAGCAGTTTTCTGACTTCCACAGTAGTATCATGGGTCTATGTATACACATCATCTGTATGCTCATAGAAGCTGTCATTTTTCTACCTCATGTGGAACCTGAGTTACTGATACCCATCTGGTTGGTTCTGTCCTCAGAAAAATACTAACCTTCAGTGCTGCAGACTGTGATTGTATTTGGAAACAGGATCATTGAACACATAATTGAGATCCCCCTGGAGTGGGGGCATCCCATTTCCATGAAGCTGCATGAAGCTGCAGAGGTCTACACAAAGAGATTCCATGAGAAGATTGGAGTCAGGCTACATAAAGTCAATGAGCTGCAAGAGGCTGGAAGACAGCCATACATCTTTCCGTGGTCCCTCCAGGGGAAACACAAGAGCCTGTCAATACCTTTGACCTTCCAGTCTCCAGAACAGTGGAGAACGAATTTCTTTGTTTAAGCCATTCAGGATGTATCATTTTGATATGCAGTCCTGGGACTCTAATATACCCTTCATGAGCTCAGATGTGTTGTAGACTTTGGAGAAGTCTTTTCTCTCCATGCCTCTGCCTTTGAGTGGGACTCATTTATAACTGGGGAAATATCCCAGAGGAAGGAAATCATTTGTTTAAAGCAATTTCTTATAAGACTGTGTAAAAGGACAAAGCAGAAAAAGTCTCCTTTGGCAAGTTGCTAATTGTCTGTCCATTGTTAGTCTAATATTCGATGTCCCTGATTGCTTTAGGGCTAATCCTAGAAGTAGAGTGGCCACAGATGAGCAGCCAGTCAGGGGGCACTAGAGAAGATTCTGAACTAAGCTGGAATTTTCAGTTCCTATTTTTGTAAAACTTACCAACAGAGAAGGCTATGAACAACTAAAGCAATTAGTGTAATCCTATAACATGCAAAAGAATACTCTGATTTTTAAAAAAGTAGTTTCCACCCTGCCTGAACCCATGGCTACAAGTGGTCTGTGGTCATCCAACTTTCTTCACCAGGGACAAGTACTCTTTCTTTTAAAAAAAAAAAGTGTGACGGAAGTACAGACAGAGGGAGCAGAAGACGAGTTGAATCACCTAGAAAGGGGTCCAAACACTAAGCCCTGAGATCTACATCTATCAAATCAAGTCAAATAACTCCCAGGTGGAGGGGTATCTCAGTGGTGGAGTGCTTGTCTTGTATGCACAACATCCCTGCACCAAAGCAAGAAGGAAAGAGAGAAAAGAAGGGAGAGAGAGAACAGAAGGAAGGAAGGAAAGAAAGAAGGGAGGGAGGGAGGAAAGAGGGAGAGAAAGGGGGAAGGAAAAAGGAAGAAAGGAAGAAAGAAAGAAAGAAAGAAAGAAAGAAAGGAAGAAAATTAAGCATTTTCCTTGTCTAGCTTCTCTGCCTTATTCCGCATCATACACGCCTCACCCTTCAGCACTTTGCCTTTCAACAGTGTGCCTGAGAGAGCTGGAAGAAGTTTCACCTGTATCTTAGGAGAGATGGAGGAAGTGTCACCTGTGTGTATGGGGGTGGAGAGGCAGGGCACACCAAAGTCCTAAGGGTATTACCTCGTATGTATTCTCTCTGCTTTCTGGGTCCAGGTATTTTCTATATATCTCTACCTATTTTCTATATACCTAAGAAACTTTGTAGGAAGGCCTGAGTTCAGACTGGAAGTATAGGGGAGTCTGTGTATGTGCTATAGCCCCTCTCACTCCCTTAGAAAGATGTGAGCACAAGGGCTGTGACATTGTCTAAGAGTGGGAAGGAGGTAAACTGGAGTGATGTGTGCTGAGGAGGGTGGAGGGGAGAAAGGTGAGACATCTCTGACTCACTCTGAAAGAACTGCCTTGTTGGACCTTATATATTTTCAGTGACTGGGAAGCAAATTTAAATGACCTCAAGTTTAACTAATACGGAACATTGATTTCCTTTGTGCAGTGCAAGCAAATGCATTTAACTTATACTTAAATATTCCCAGCAAGAATTTTATAGTTCTTACAATCATTTTTTTCTAGGTCACCTTTAAAATTCCTCAGCTGTCCATTTGAAAAGCTGTATTTAACGATAATGTCTTAATTCAGCAAGACATCTGACAGATAATTATACTGTCAATATGCATTTCTTTCTTATTGTTCCAAAGAAAGAAAAAGAAAATGACAATCTCATTCTTCCAGAGCAAGTTCATTATCTTGTGTTTTAACATTACTGAATATGAATATATATATATATATATATTTTCCCCTCTCTGGCAGTCTGCCTGTAGGCTTACCTACTCACCAACCATTCAGCCAAGCCCAGTGATGCTATCTATTAGTGGCAGTTAAACTTTGGCTTAGAAACAACCCTGAAGAAACACTTCCCAGCAGCTTGAGACGTTCTCATGCTATGGGTGTCCCTGGCTTCCTGCTATTTTCTCTCTCCTGCTTCCCTCTACCCCCATTCTAATGAATATTCAGCCTGCATCCTTCAACCACAGTTCTGAATAAGATGCTTCCTGTTTTTCCTATTAAAAAATGACTGTTGTCCTGGGTAAAAGGGATTGTTTAGTAAGAAACCACAGCTGGGAATTCCTGTTTATTTTTTATTTTGACCCTGATTCTGAGGACAGTGTAAATTCCAGTTTCAAACAATAGACTCTGTATTTCAATTATCTTTTTTTCTCTAAATCTGTCTACCTCTCTCATATCAATAAGCAATTTGAAAGCAGAAGTGAGTTCTCACTAATTTTTCTAGTGTCTAGCATAATGCCTTGAACAGCTCAATTAAAATGTGTGTGTGTGTGTGTGTGTGTATGTGTGTGTGTGTGTGTGTGTGTGTGTACACATGTACATGCTGCTCCTAACACTTGAACTGAGAGCCTGGACAATATCCTTTGCTTTTGTGCTCAAGGCTAGCTCTCTACCATCTGAGCCACAGCCCCACTTCTGGGTTTTTGGTGGTTATTTGGAGATAGAGTCTCATAAACTTTCCTGCTCAAGCTAGCTTTGAACAATGATCATAACATCTTGGCTCAATAAAATTTTTTGAGTGAATGAAAATGCAGTAAGAGTAAATTTTAGAAACATTAATTATATGCTATTATCTTTAGGTTAGAGAAGGATAAGGATGGAGGAATATCCATTTCAGTGCATTTTTGGCTAAGTAGTAATTATATAAACATATTGCAGCATGAACTATTTGGGTCCAGTGATTGATTTTCCTACACTTTAGTCACTCAGTAACTTCTCAAGGCTTTCTTGGTCATGGAAGCTTCATGGATTCTGGTTGTCCATTGCTTGTGGAGTACCTGGGAATTGAAGAGCTAGAGATATTT
The DNA here is from genome assembly GCF_031878675.1 of Megascapheus bottae. Taxonomy (NCBI): domain Eukaryota; kingdom Metazoa; phylum Chordata; class Mammalia; order Rodentia; family Geomyidae; genus Megascapheus; species Megascapheus bottae. The sequence goes on from NC_143528.1 coordinate 12,514,334, forward strand.
TGCACACTGACTTCATAGTTGTGATCTGGAAAGGCTAACGGTGTTCTTGAATCATGAATACACACACAATGATTATAAGCATGCACACATTGGACATTTAAGGCATGTAGCTTTTTGAGCTATGATTTGGGCTTCATGAATCAGCCACAAAGAAATGTTTAAGTGCCCCTTCACGACTGAAAGGAGATCCCCAAGTTTCTTTTCTGTATACTTTATGAATGGCATTTGCATTCACTATCTGAGGGAGGAGATATAAACACCTAAGGAAATGATTTTGAATGTTATTTCATATAAATCCTTAAGTCAAGCCTGGGAAATATGAGCCACATTTATCTACCAAAACCCTTTCATAGCTTACTATCGCCCCAGAGATAAATTACTCCACATCTGGGTCCCGGGTCATTCTTTTCTCTAGTAGTAATTTACAGTTAAAACAATTACAGGATTTAATTCCCCCACACACTCCTTTACCTTCCTTTGATTATACTGTTCCTTATTCTGGAATTAGTCCTTGCTGACTCTTCCTCCTCCACCTCTGGTACTCCTTTACAAGGAGAAACTTATCATTGAGAAGCTTCTTTGAGACAGCTTCCTGATTCCTCATTTTACAGAGAAACTGTCTATGATCACAATGTTGTGATTAGAGTGATCAAAACTTTTCTGGTGATAGACAGATACATATAGATAGAGACATATAGAGCTAGGTATAGATATACTCAATAGAAAAATGTTTGGATTCAGTACTAGCTTCTTTTTGAAAATTCATGGCTTTCTACTGCATTTGAATTGGTGTTTATTTAGCTTGTAGTTTCAAAGGTTTCAGTTTATCATGGCTGGCATAGCTGGTTTGGGGGATGTTGCATGGCAGGATATCATGGTGGTGGAGGCAAGTCCACAGCTGTGCTCATGGTAGTCCGAAAGAAGAGGAAGGCAATACAGGAAGGGACCAGTGAAAGATGTCATCCCCACAGACATTCTCCAAGTAACCTACTTCCTCTAAAGAGGCTCCACCTCTTTCTACTTTCCTTTAACTCCTAATAAGGTGGGGTAGTTGGAGTTGAGTCTCTTGGACTCCTCAGGATTGGCTTCAAACCACAAAACCACAATCTTCCCATCTCAGCCTCTTGAGTAGCTAGGATTACAGGCATGAGCCATCAGCATCTAGCCAAGGCAGTATTTTTTTTTTTAAACTAATTACAGGTAGGCTTTTGTCTTCAAGTAGTAAACATTATTGAATGAAAGTACATGTTCTTCATAAAAATAAAGCTAGAAGTCAAAAGCATAATGAGGGAGAATTCTTGTTCTAATACAATTTGAAATGAATTTTTGCATATAAAATCTGAAATTGGGGCCAGGAGTTTGACCTAGTGGTTGAATGCTTGCCTAGCATGCACGAAGACTCAGGTTTGATTCCTCGGTACCACATACATAGAAAAAAGCCAAAAATGGTGCTGAGGCTCAAGTGGTAGAGCTCTAGCCTTGAGAAAGCCCAAGGACAGTGCTCAGGTCCTGAGCTCAAGCCCAGGACTGGAAACAAAAAAAAAAAAAATCTGAAATTGTGGCAAGTGATCTTGAAGTTTTGCATTGCAAGCAATTCCAGGGAAGCACAATACTGAACACATTTCCCCATAAAAAAAAGGCCTTACCATAACTGCAGGACCATACTCATCAAGCAAGACCACTCCTCCAATTTATGACCAAACCAGTCCCTGCCTGTCACCAACAAATAAAGATACAACATCCCCTAATAAAAGTCTACAACGATTGCAAATCAATATGGCTCCTAGTTTTATTTAATGAGCAAAAATATATGGAACTTTTAATAAGCAAAAAAGCTCTTTGTAAACTACAAACTATGTTAAAAAACAGTAAAGTAAAACTAAAAGGCATACTATAATTTGGTACTTTTTTCTTGTCATCAGAATGTTAAATGCTGCTAGATAAAGGGATGACACACAACTCTTTAAAATAACATTTTCCAGATCTTTTGCAATTTTAAGATCAGAATTTTAATTAGAGACATCTAGGATTATTTTAGCATCCTCAACGGGCCCAGGCCAGAAAAATCATTGAGCAAATTGTGAATCTCAGCCAGTCTAGGATCCTAAGTCCACATCCCCCAAACCATCATCCGTGGAAACACACAGTCAACTCCATCCTTCATGCTGGAGTATTTTCCAGTAGTAAGCTGATATCCCAAAGCTTTCTTTGTAGAACCTACCGCACCACTAAGCTGCAGTGGTGCTGGCTTTTATTTCATTGCCAATTGCAGGAATCCTTTTCGGTTTATTCTTGATTTTGTGCCTAAGGGATGGCTCCCTGAGATCTGGGGAACAACTGGTGCTTTAGAGCACACATTATCCTTGTTCATTCGCTGTGCTTGCAGTCGCTGCCTCCCTTTCTTTAAGGCTTCCAGATACCACCGTTCCTCCTTCAACATCTGCTTCTGTGTTTCTAACAAGGTTTCTGTAGCCTTCAACTTCTGGTATTGTTGAGTTAGTTTCTGCATTTCTTTCCTTAGCTGCTTGTTTGTGGCGCTGATGTCCTGGCAGAATTCCAGATGAACCTGCCTGGCTTTCAACTCCAAGGCCCTGGCTTCCTTCTTCAGCACTCCTGTATGATTCTTTCCATGCCCAATTGTGTCTAGCTGCTTCAGTTTGTGGGTCAGCAATTCCCTGCGTTGCAGGAACTCGAGGTGGGCCGGCTGGTCCTTGAGAGGTGTCTCAGTCAGGACTTTGTCTTTCTCTTTCTTTAATGCCTCTAATTTCGTATCCTGTCTTTCTTTGACTTTCGTGATGTTTGTCACGGTCTGCAACTGGCGCTGTAAATTCGAGTGCAGCCTTCTGCCCTGCATGAGCTGCGTCTTCAGGTCTGCATCTTGTTTCGTGTATTTGGAGATGAGTTCTTGTCTCTTTTGCTCTATCATCTCATAGTTTTGGAAATATTCCTCCCAGAGCGCCTGATGTTTCCTCTTACACTGCTGGTTTACTTCGGTCAGATAGTCCAGGAAGAATCTGCTGTCATCGCGGACGTGTAACTTTTCCCCCAGCAGCTGCCTGCTCTCCTGCAGCAGGGGTTGTTGCTTCACCTTGGCTGCTTCTTTCTGCTTGCTCAGTGTCTTCAGGGCCGTGACTGTCTTTCTCTGCACCCTTTTCTCCAGCCTGGTTAGGGTCTCCGGATTCATATACTTACTTAAAATGGTGAGGTAGGGTGACTGTGGATAAGGGCCTTCTGGGCTGTCGGTGGTGAGGAACGGGGACTCGAAGATCCCACTGGGCGACTTGCAGAGATCGCTGAAGGTGATCAAGGAGGTGCAAGCACTGACGTAGGTCCTCAGGGTGTGCAACTTCATGGTGTGGAGCTCGGGGGCACTCGATTCTCCAAGTTTCTCCTCCAGGGCGGCGTGCGCCTCGGCCAGGACCTGGTTGGCGCGGAGGTCACACACGACCCTGGGTCGAAGGTTGCACGTCCCCTTGCTCCGGACCAGGGAAGGCCTATGAGATGCCGACGCCGCCTGTGGCTCCTCTGCGCCCTCCTGAGCCCGGGCCCCCTCTCTTTTGGGGCCCATGGTGAGACGCACTCTCCTGGTTGCCGTGGGGTGGGGCTCTGAGTCGGGGGACTCCATCTTGTCTGTCCCTGCTAGGGACCACGGCGATCAGGCCTCTTCCTGTCTGCAGTTGAAGCTTCCCCCCGGGCCCCGGCACTCCCGGCGGTGCCGCGGTTCTGGCCTGCACCGTTGTGAGTCTCTCTAGCCCCGCAGCAGCTCGGTGGTGCTGTGGGCGGGGTTGGAGGAACGATGGTGGCGCCCTGGGCCTGGAGGAGAGACTTCCGCTGGGTCCTCCCGGCTGCGCTGGAGGGTCGGGAATGGTGGCAGTCGGGGCCAGCACGCTTGCACACAGGGTGGAGTGTGGCAGGCTGGCGGGAGAAGTTGTCTGTGGCTGAGAGGAGGTCAGAGAAAACTGCAGAGTTGTCTTTGGGGAGTTGAAGGGTCCAGGCTTTGGGCCTGTTGGGGGGTCATTAACTCCACGGCCATGTCTTGAAATGCTCCGGATCCTAGCCCGGGTCGCTCAGGACTGTCTTTGCAGCTCAGTGCATGTTGTCTCACGGATGTACTTACTCGCTTTTCAAGTCGTCGCATTGGGCGAATGTCTAACTCTAGAGCAGAGTATCATGCATGCACTCAAGCTTTGTGTGTGAAGAGTTGGCAGAGAAAGCTTTCTACATGGACCTGGTATCCTCTAAGCATAGGGACAGAAGAAAAAGGCTCATGGAGGTACTACTTAGTAAAGAGAGAAAATCCAGACATCCCAAAAAAAAGTTTGTAAAGAAGTGGTTAGTCGTCAGGAAGGCCCGATTAGATGGATGATTGTGCTAGTTAACGCCATTGCTTGGACACAATGACTTTCATAAATAGCTTAAGGGAAGGGCTGATTTTGGCTCACAGTTTCAGAGGTTTCAGTCTGTCTTGGTGGGAATGTGACAGAACAGAGCAGTCTATGTTATGGTGTCCAGGAACCCTAGAGAGGAAGAGGGAGTGGAGGGCTCAGTCAGGTGTGACAGTTCAGAGGTGATTTTTAAATAAAATTAAATTCTTTCTACCCTCATGAATGGATTAGTCAATTAAAGCAATGAATGGCTTAGGAAATTATCTCCAGAGTAGGTCTGCTATAAAAGTCACATTGACTAGTTCATTCATGTTCCCTGTGCTCCATGTGGCACACTGAACTGTCTCAGGACTTTATCGGCAAGAAATCCAAAGAGATCCATCATCAGATGAAACCTTGGTCTTTGCCGGAATCATGAACAAAAATAAACCTATTTATTTATCTTAATAAATTGCCAATCTGTGGTATTATGTTATTAGCCATAACAAATGGACTAAGTTCTTATTTGATTAAGATCAAGTTTCCTTGTAGGATTTAAAAAAAAAAAACCCTATTACTTGTCTTTGTATTCCTCTGTGTAAAATAATATCATGTATTAGTACAATTAATAACTATTAGTTAAATGTTGAAATAAAAAATTAACAGGGTTACATCTATCTCAGTATCTGATGTAAATTAGTTACTTAAAACAGGATAAGTATGATTGTAACAGTCCCTAACTGTGAAATGTATTATCATGCATTATTTTCTCAACTCATATCTAAAATATTACTAGTAAAAAATTTAGCTTTCTAGACCACTATAAAACAACAAAAATCTAAATATGTAGTAGATTTTCTCTTATATGCTAAATTCTCTAGAATATACTTCCGAATATGTCTCTTCTGTAAGATAATTTTTATTTTTCCCTTTTATGAAATGTTAATATTATTGACCATTTAAAATTAACACACAGAACCATGCCTAGCTTCACTATTCAGTGGTAAACATATAAATACATATGTTTCAGCCTTTTCCTTTGCAAGAGTCTTTCCTAAAACATAGTCATAGCCACTATCCAGTTGCTTATGCCTGTAATCCTAGTTACTCAGGAGGCTGACGTCAGGCAAAAATGTCCACAAGACTCCATCTCCAAAATACCATCCAAAAACAAAGATGAAGGCATGGTTCACATGATAAAGCATCTAGGGGAGACTCTGAGTTCAAACTCCACTAGGGCAAAAACAAACAAAACAAACAAAAATTGTTTTGTTCAATTTATTTAACCAATTTCTATATAATACTCAGTATAGATCAGTACTATTCTTGTATTGTGTATATTGTGTAATACGGAAAGTAGAACTTTTACCTAGCTTCTTAGCAAATATAATATTAAACATTTCTGATGTTATTCAAAAACTCTTAGTAACTATAATTATGCTGCTAAGTATATTATTGTTAATTCTTTCCAAGAATTATCATGATGCAATGTTTTAGATGTTTAGAGTACATTTTTATAGGAAAGGTTCCCAGCTACAGGCTTACTGGAAGAAAAGCTTCATAGCTTTAAAGACTTCTGACATGTTTACCCACTAATTTTCTGTGAGTTGTGTATGTGTGAGAGTCCTGGGCATTAACTCAGGACTGGGACATTGTCTCTGAACTGAAGGCCAGCACTCTACTACTTGAGGCACAGATCCATTTCTGGCTTTATGGGGGTTAATTGGAGATAAGAGCTTCACAGTCTTTCCTGCCCTGGCTGGCTTTGAACCATGATCCTCAGATCTCAGCCTTCTGAGTAGCTAGATATAAGCCATCAAGCCTTGGTTACCTACTTATTTTCTATAAGGAGATACCAATTAACTAAATAAGTGTCCATTAAATTATACAAATACAGAAAAATATAGGATTTTTTCTGTATATAAAGTATAGTAGAAAGCATCATGTAAAATATCCTTCAATTTAAAGCTTGAGTCACAAAATAGGAGTAAGTACTCTGTTGGTGGGAGTATAAACTCATTCAAACACTCTGAAAAGCAGTATGCCGATTCCTCAAAAGACTAAACATAGAGCTCCCCTGTGACCCAGCAATTCCACTCCTTGGCACTTGCCCAAATGTCTAGAAACAAGAACATACTAAAGCCACTAACACAACGATGTTCATTGCAACACTATTTACCATATCTAAGAGATGGAACCAACCCAGATGCCCCTCAGTAGATGAATGGATCAAGAAGATATGGTATTTACACACAATGGAATTCTGTGCTGCCATCAGAAAGAATGACATCGCCCCATTCATAAGGAAATGGAAAGACTTGGAAAAAATCATATTAAGTGAAGTAATCCAGACTCAAAGGAACATAAGCTCAATGGTTTCCTTCATTTGTAATAATTAGTACACATCTAGGACTCTTCTAGCAGAGAATTACAATAGCTCAAAACCTAGGTACATAAGGTCATATAGGATGAGACTAAATGAAATGAACTCTAGGATATAGAGTGTATCTTGCGTGATTGTTGTTCTTTATGTACCATGTTATTTCTGTCCTCCTTTTTTCCACTTATGGTTAATCTCATATTGTTACTGTATCTGACTTTGTTACCTGGCATATTGTGTATATATATATATATATGTTTATTTATTTGCTTATTTGAAATAGGGAAAGGAAGGGGGGAAAACAAGATGATTGGGAGGGCATGGGGGAGGGAAAGAAGGACAAAAATATGAGAAGGGGTATCAATGTGTGAGCAGTAATGGATCTACTACTTGACGAATGTAACTGTAACCCCCCTCTACATTATTCTGACAATAAAATAAATTTAAAAATAGGAGTAAGAGATGGTATACAACTCAACTTAGTCCCTTAAATATTTTAAATTCATGAGACTTTCTAGTTTGTTTAGAGGTTGTGACTATGTTCAGGGAGAAAAGGAATGGTCTGACTGAGGCGCCTTGTTCATAATCCAGTGTCTCCATAGCCTTGGTAATTTAAGAAAGATGTCTGGTATGCCTAAATGCACCTAATACTGTGACACAAATTTAACAGATTGTTCACAGGCAAGAGTTTCATATAACAATGACATGTTTACAGTGTCTTTCATCTTAAATATACTTTCTTATATTTAGATAAGAGAAACTCTAGACTAGAAAAGCAATGTCTTGTCTTGAAGGAAATTAGCCAGTGAATGGATTCCTGTTTAGCCATAACATTCCAGGCATCCTTTAAGCTGACTAAAGGTAATTAATACTTTTGTGAAAGTAATTTTTGGCCAACAGAGACAGACTTCTAAAATAGAAGAGGCAGACATTGCATGCATATCCCATTTATTTACATTACTGTCTCTGTTTTCCTTCTGATATATGATACACGTTTAGAACATTTAGGTGGCTTCAGTGATACTTAAAGATTGTATTATGAATGACAGCTGAGAACAAAACACAGCAATTTGGTTGGAGTTAAGGGTTGGAATGCATACCTGTTTATCCCTTGGAGCACTTTTCTAAAGCATGCTTCAAAAGGCGTAGTATTTAGCCATTTTTTAAAAATTTGAGACAGTGACCGACTTTAGTGCTGGTACTGGCCTTGATTTTGCGATTCTCTTGCCTCAGCCTGCTAAGCACAGGGATTACAAGTGTGTACCACCACACCCGGGTCTCGCTACCTCTTTTATATGTGAAGATTTATTATCCCCTTACTGGGTGGTTATGGGTTATATACATGAGGCAATGATTTCAATAGCCTTGTGACACAGTCAACTGTATTTTATTTCATTACCAGATAACCTGTCCTTTATAGAACTGATGTGTGTAAATAGAGAGCAGTGAGGCTCTGGGGAGGAAGAAATATGGAGTGAAAAGCTTTTTTTTTTTTTTTTTGCTTGAGGAAATTATGGAAGGGAGGAGAGGGAAAGAAAAGGGTAATGGATGGTGTAAATATGATCAAAATATATGAGAATAGAATAATGAAGCCTATTAACATTATCAGAGGTGGGGATTTTGATAAGAAAGAGAGACGTGATAGGGATATGGACAGGGATTTGATCAAAGCCCATTATACACATATTTGAATATATCACAATGAAACTCCTTTGTTCAATTAAAGTACGCCAATAAAAGAGAAGCTTTGCTTAGTTTACTAATATGTAGCGTTCAACTTATAACTTACTATAAATTTATCACCAATCTGTGAGGAAATAACTTTATTAATGGTATAGCATATTTATACATTTGAAGGGCAATTCATTTCAGATTGTAATGTATAAAAATATAAGCACATTCCCTTTAAGCTTTGCCAATTTATATCCTTTACTTCTTATCTAGCACATTCACTCATTCATTCAATAAATATTTACGAGGGCCAAAGTTCTTGCATGACAGGTTAATTTCTTTTATCTAGATGGTTATATGACACCACCATAGCAAATCATAAAACCAAATGCTCTAGTCCATCTGGACAGCTATAACAAAATAACCACAAGCTAGTTGACTGAGAAACAGTAGAAAGCTACTTCTTTCCGTAGTAGAGAATGAAAAGTCCAAGGACAATGTGATCAATTTCTCTCTGGTAAGGGCTATCTCACTCTCATAACTCACAGAGTAGGAAGGACAAACCAGATCCCTCAGGCCTCTTTTATGAGGGCATTGATCCCATGCATGAGAGCAAAAGCACCATAACTTTGTCAACTCCTAAAGATCCCATTTTCCAATGTAGTAGTTACCTCAGGGATTAGTTTTTGACTTAAGAATTTTAAGGTGCTAATAAGCATTAAGACCACAATACCAAGCTCAACCTTGGTAGAGCATTGTTCGTAGAAATGAACTGGGTACATCAGTATGGGGAGCTCATGTTCAGGGAACAACTGTGTTGCTGTATTATGATCTTTATCAAGTACTAGATTCTCTTGTTAACAGATTGTATGCATTAATGAGAAAGAGTTGGATATGGGACTTATGTAATCTAACATTCGAGGACACCGGTGAAAACACCATTGTATGCTGAGTGCAGTGGCTCACGCCTGTAATCCTAGCTACTCAGGAGATCGGAGGATCATGGTTCAAAACCAGCCCAGACACTAAAGACTATGAGACTCTTATCTCCAATTAATCACCAGAAAAGGGGAAGTGGGGACGTAGCCCCATGACCCACCAAAAAGAAAAAAAAAGAAAAGAAAGAAATCACTATTGCAGAGGACTTAGAAGTTGAAAAGGTGACCACTCTTCAAATGGAAACCAAAGTTTTACCACACTAGATGGAGGTGGAGTTCCTCTTTCAAGAGGGGAAACTTGACAAAATCAGAGCTGTGGTTTTCCCTGAAGCCTTCAGACAGACTCATGTCTCTCTTCTGCTGTTAGAGATTTTTTTCCTCTTAATACATTTTGATTGAAATGTGGACATCTGCCAAGTATTTTACCATAGCATGAACATAAACTATCCTGGTCTTAGCCTCCATTTGGTATTTTGACACTTTATGAATTAACCTGTTTCTCATTGTGTACCATCATCCTTCTTCTTTTTAAACTCCCTGATATTTCCCCTTGTTTTGAAGTTTGTTGTGTTTGGCTACTTCTTCCTTCTCTTCACTAATTTTAACATATTGTATCTTTTGCCATCCATTTTTGCTTACTCTATAACAGTCTTCATGTTTAAGTTTTATTCCTGAAGAACAAGAAATAGTTGTGTGTTGATGTTTTAATCATCTCTGATAATCTGTATCTTTTTTTTTGTCATGGGGCTTGAACTCTGGGACTGAGCGCTCTCCCTGAGTTCTTCAGCTCAAGGTTACCGCTCTACCAGGTTGAGCCACAGTGTCACTTCTAGTTTTCTGGTGGTTAATTGGAGATAAGAGTCTCAATGGACTTTTTTTTCATATATTTTTAATTGCAATTAATAGAAGGGTTACATTATATTTGCCAGCTAGAAGGTGCATTAATTCACATACATTGATACCCTTTCTCATGTCTTGGTCCCCATTTCCCTCCCCCCTACCCCCACCCCTTATCTTATTTCCCCCCTTCCCTTTCCAATTTCAAATAACCAAATACAAATATATCCAATATATCAGATAACAAAGTGAGATACTGTAACAATATGAGATAACCAAGGGACAGCAAAAGAGATGAGAGATAACATAGTACATTAAGGACAACAATCCTTCATTATATGGCTTTTGTTTCTATATCCTAGAGGTCCTTTCATTTAGCATCATACTACATAGCCTTATATATCTAGGTTTTGCTCTATTGCAAGTCTCTGCTAGGAGAGCCCAAGGTTTCTATTATGACATATGAGGGAAACCATTGAGCCTATGTTCCTTCGAGTCTGGCTTACTTCACTTGATAGGATTTTTTCTAAGTCTTTCCATTTCCTAACAAATGGGGCGATGTCAGTCTTTCTGACAGCTGCATAGAATTCCATTGTGTACAAATACCACATCTTGTTGATCCACTCATCAACTAAGGGACACCTGGGTTGGTTCCATATCTTTGCTATGGCAAATAGTGCTACAATCGAAAATGGTAATATCATGACAGAAATTACCAAGATCCAGAGTATCCTGAGGGAATATTTCTCAAACCTTTACACCAACAAATTTGAGAATCTAGAAGAAATGGATGAATTCCTAGCCAATATTAACATACCCACACTGAACCAAGAAGTAATCCAACTAAACAGGCCTATTTCAAGCTCTGAAATAGAAATGGCAATAAGAGACCTTCCACCTAAGAAAAGCCCAGGGCCAGATGGATTCACAGCTGAATTCTATAAGGCCTTCAAAACACAGCTCACACCAATAGTCCTCAAGCTCTTCAATGGACTTTTGTGCTTGGGCTGGCTTTGAACCATGATCCTCAGATCTCAGCCTTCTGAGTAGCTAGGATTATAGTTGTGAGCCACTGGTGCCTAGTTAATCTGTATCTTTTAATTGATGCATTTAGACCATTGACACCCAAAGTAATAATATAGTTGGATTAATACATACTTATTTGGGTTTTGTTGGTTCTGTTATTGTTAACCTTAGAGTTCTTTGCACCTTAGTAAGTATAGCTGATCTGCCTAGAATTGTTTTGACTATTGTTGTTTCATGATACAGAACTTATTTAATCACATTTGTGATGATAAACATTGAGGTGGGTCAGTCTTCTGTCTTTGTATCACTGTTTTAATCTTACAGATTATGATTGCCTTAGCAAGGCACATATTGCATCTTGTTTAATTGTTAACCTTTTTAGAATCACTGAATGTCCTCCTATGTTTTGTTTTATGGAGGTAGTACTGGAGTTTGAACTTACAGTTCTCATACTTGCTAGGCTGGCACTTAAGCACTTGAGCCATTTCTCCAGCTGTTTTTTACTGGTTGTTTGGAGTTGGATTCTAAGCAACTTTTCTGCCTAATCTGGCCTCAAGCAGCAGTCCTCTAGATTGCATCCTCCTGAGTTGCTACAATTACATGAGTGTGGGCCACTGGTACTTGAATTTGTTTCTAACAGTACTTGGGGTTTGATTTTCAAGGACTTGTCTTGATAGCTATTCTACTACTTGTGCCATACCCCTGTCCCATCTGAATAGTATTTCTTGTTTAGGAGGTGGATTGATAAATAAATGAGTTTTGGCAATAGGTGACTAAATAAATTCTAATTCTGATCTTTAATCAGTATAAATGGGCTCTTTGACCTTAGCCAAGTCCTATCACCTTTGAAGGCTTTGGTTTTCCTGCTGAAATGAGTAGATAAAATAACAGGAATCTTAGTGTTAGATTGACTCAGGATAGGATTCACTTTTCAGGAAGAGAATACACTTTTCTTCAAGACAGAGGGCATCCTTCTGTACTTTGGAATGGACCCCCTGTTCACTTGTACCACACAGAGAGCTTCACTTGATAAAGCTGATTTTCATTTGGGAATGAAGACCCAAACAGCTGTTCCTTTAATGCCTCAGGACCTTTGAGGCCGTTTGCCCAACATAAAAGTCTTTCCATAAGGGGTATTTGCTGAGGTTGCAGGGAAGGATACAGCACACTTTCACACAGAATAACTGTGATAGGCATAACATGTCTTTATAATGCAGGCCATTGTACCTTTTTCACACAAAAAAGAAAAGCATTAACAAAGGGCCTTACAATGGTGGGAAAATGGATGTTAACATCTCTGCCTGACTGATAAGCTCTGATGTTACCCTTGGGAGACCCCAGCTTTCAGAATGATTTATGGATCAATGTTTGGAGATTTTCTAATGGGTTCTCTGGAAAATGTAGCAAGAGCAGTGGGGGAAAGACTGAGTGCCTAAAATAAAATGAGGAGCTTTATGTGTTTTCTAGTGTTTTTATTTGTTTCTTATATCTCAGGTGAAGTTTTTATTTCAAAGAAAGAATGAAAAAGGGTAAAAATCAATGGGCCTTTTGTTTGTTAGTTTGTTTCTTTACACATCCTTTGTTTTAGGTGCCAAGTTTGAGATTGGAGGTTTGGCCCTTAAGGGTGAGATGTGGGTGAGGCCTTTTTGACTTCCTATGGTGTGTTTGGTTTTATATTTCTTTGGAGTACAGCAACCTTGTAGTGACATTATTAGGGAATTCATGAGAGGATGTCCTGCCAAGAAGGCAGGGTACAAGCTGTTTTGTAGTACCCAGAAGGCATTGTAAGTGGGAGAGATGGCAAATGGCCAGAACCTCTTGGCTCCTTTCCAATGGAGGACACAGGAGACTGTCTGAAGTACTTCTCTGTTTTCACTTTAGTTTTGCATTTAGAAATAATGTAACCTTGGCTTAAATCCCTAAGTACACCTATATGATGTCCAGGCATAGACTACTTTTCTTCCCTTTGTTCCTCAAAACTCTCCATTGTTAAAAGATCAGTATTAAACTTCATGCCCAAAGTTTTGAGTCTAGGGTTCAAATTAATCACCTCAGCAGTAGCATGGTTTGTGAGTTTTATTGGGCTTGTGGAGCTCTGTGAGGTCGTTTCAGCTTACTTCTCAACAGATACCAGCAAAATAGGTGGTAGGGACATAGAATATATGTTTTAACTTTTTCCTCATTTGGGTTTACAGTGTAAGGAGAGAAGAAAATTTGACAGTGACAACCAATATTAAATATATAAGTTTAAAGAAAATAGAAGAATTAGGGGTATATGCAGAGAATGATAGCTAAGATAATTTGAGTCCAGGTTTTATTGTTATGCCAGTAGAACAGATTTAAATCTTTATCATCAAAGGTGTGATGCAACCTAGTAGACAACTCAGAGTTTGGGAGCCTCTTTGTTATGGTTTGGACATGAGGTCTCCCTAAAATCAGTCATATATTAAAGGCTTGATCTCAGTCTGCTAGTACTATTGAGAGACAATTGAGTACTTAAAGTTACGTTGTCAGTGAGTTAATTCATTGGTAGATACATAATTTGATGGCATGATTGGGAGGTGACAGACATGTAGGAAGAGGCTGCTTACTGGTAGGTTTCCAAGGACACGCCTTTGAATGGTATCTTGTCTCTGTGTCTACTTCCGGGCCACCGTGAGAAAAGTAACCTTGGCTATAAGTTATTCAACCTCATTTTAGTCTCCATGCAATGGATCCAGCCAAACATGGTCTACAATTTCTGCAGCTGTGAGCCAAAATAAATACTTCCTCCATTTAAGTTGTTTCCATTAAATAATATACTCCCCAACCTTGCTCTTTTCTTTGCATAAGAAGTGTTCAACCTTATCATGAAAGAAAAGTGACTAAAAAGACCAGTATCAGAGGGATTTGGTGGCTAATTCATTAATTAAAGGAAAACTCTTTAGGTGTGATTGATGTAATGACTTAAGATTTGCTATGAAACCATATTTGGGGACGTTTGGCACAGAAAATACACTGTCCTGTAAGGGTGCAGTTACAGGGATCTTTAAAATGACAGTGGCTAAAAAGATTTCATCTAGCATGTTAGAAAAGAAAAGACAAACGCACTTTTCAACATCAGGGATATCCAATGCCCTTTTCTTACTTAGCAGATTGGAAGAAACATGTAGCTACTTGGTGTTTACCTGGTATTGGTTCATACTTGCTTTTGCCAACATAGTTGCTTACCTCCATTCTGCCAACTTTCTGTAGAAGAGATTAAATTTGGTTTTCTTCATTATCACTTGATCTTGAAGAAAATTCAAATGCATCACTTTGAGAGCTGAAAAAAAAAAACCTTTTCAAGAATAGATAAGAAATACGGAGTAGGGCCGGGAGTTTGGCCTAGTGGTAGAGTGCTTTGCCTAGCATGCACGAAGACCCGGGTTCGATTCCTTGGCACCACATATATAGAAAAAAGCTGGAAGTGGTGCTGAGGCTCAAGTGGTAGGGCCCTAGCCTTGAGAAAATCCAAGGACAGTGCTCAGGCACTGAGCTCAAGCCCAGGACTGGCAAAAAAAAAAAGAGTAAATATGGCTTATGAAATTGTTCCCCTGTCATGATTAATCTCTTCTGCTGAATTAGATATGAGTGTGCTTTTAAATTGCTCCTCTGCACTTACAGAAACTAATGGGAGAGTTCAGTCATTAGTGTGTGTGTGTGTGTGTGCGCGCGTGTGTGCACCTGCTTGCCACAACATGTTAGTGATTTACCTAAACAAAATGAGAATTCTTAAAAAATCATTTTCTATTTATGTATTTAGTTCCTGGGAGTAAAACTTAGGATATTGTGCCAATTTGGGGTTGAACTTACAAAACTGTTATTTTTATTGAAAGATTTTATTAACACTGATTTTTACATCGTATTTCAAATGCCATGTTTAACAAACAAGTATTCAAGAAGGGAATCTCAAAACTGTTATTTTTGTGGGACAAAATCTACTGAATATTGACAGTTTCACAAGGCTCAAATTAGATGAATCAGCTTTAAGTCTGATGCTAGCTGTGCTCTGTGATTTCTGCTGGTCTTATGTAACTTTAAGACCAGATAAAAATAATCTGATTTATAATTTTTAAATAACCCTTAAAATAAATAGTAAATAGACTGCGAATTTTAAAAAACTGAGCAGAGTAATACATAACTCAAAGTAAAATAAGGTGTAAATGACCAACATCAAGAATTTCTCCTGTGATCTAAATGAGGCAAACAGATGCAGCAGCCGGGCAGCTCTAAGCAGACAATGGGCAGAGGCTAAGGGACATGCTCAGGCAAGGTCTGTACCATGCATAGTCTCTAACAACTTTACCATTGCTCTCTGCTTACCAACCACTGGAATGACAATGTTGGCTGGAGAGGGTGTCCCTAAATCTACATGGATACACTGAATCCTCATTGTCTCCACTGAGGAGGGGCTGCTGGTTTGTCACCTAAGCATATGTCCTTCAAGCCATGTGACTGCTCTTATGTTGCCTTTATGGGTTGAGATATTTAATACTTCATAAGCAAATGATGGCCGTGTTACACATAAAAACTGAGCACTGGCCCCAGAGCGAGCTACCCAGAAAAGTCTCTAATCCACAGTGACTAGCCCAGTGGATAGCCTGGTGCCAGTAAGATGTGTGGGAAGCCAGATTTCTGTCTCTTGCCATAGCTCAAGAAGCCATGCTATAACTTCATTAACAATCATTTCCAGACAGCCAAGACTATTAATCACCAACATCATCCCTAATTTTTTGTTAGGATCCATCAGAGGAAGCAAAATGTGGCCCCTAACCAATCATATAGAGTCACCCTGCTTCTAATTCATTCACCTCCAGCTTCTTTCAGTTTTCTTGGGTCAACAGCCTGTAATCTGAACCTACCTGGAACCTTCCCATTATAAAGCTTTTCCACCCTTTTGCCTGCCCCCCAGGCTCTGCCAAAACCCAGCTGATACTTGACCAACCTCTGACTAACCGCCTTCCCTTTTCTTATTTGGTTATCCTCACTTAGTCTACTGTTGGGCCACTTCCCACCCATAGTCCTGAAGATTATCCCTCTTCCTAAAAGTTGCTGCAGCTGTAGTTGCTCTATGTACGACCCATGGTAGAATCAGGAGTATTGCCTGAAAGCTATTTATCTAACTTCCTTCCACTATTTCTTCTATCACTGGTCTAATATCACTTTGGAAGCTACCAAGGTTAAGACAGGGGAAGCCTTTTGGGAGTTTTACTTGAGACTGTTTCCAGATAATTTCCTTTCTAATAAGGTTAGGTGGGGATGAATATTCTGAAGTCTGCCTTGCCTATTTGCTTTTCCTTTGTGTCTTCAGTATTCCCCAACCCTCTTGGGCTAGATAAATTGTCATTCACATTTTTTTCTCTTTCTTGTATGTCTTATTGCCCTACTTCAGGAAGCACCTTTCATACGCCATGCTCTATGCTCTCCTTTGGGTAAGAGTCAACCTAAAAATGCTTCTGTAAGGCTCTGTGAATTCACTAAAAATCTCCCAACTTTGTATCTGAGCCCTATAATCTGAACAATTTTCTGCTGCAGATGCTTTGCATTCATCTTGGGTTCCAAGAGGAAAGAGAAGATATATTGAGAAGCATTGTATATAGAAGGCCAACCACTCCTCAAACAGTCAATACCTTTTTATCATCTTAAAGAAAACAGCCAAAAACTCAGGAGCCCACTTTGTTTCTGGTCTATTCCAGTAATAGAGTGATAATGGTTGTCTGGAACTCCTCCAAGGACAAAGACTGAGATAATGGTCAACCAGGCCACACTCACTTTAACTGTGCATACATTTTTTTCCTGTCTCCAATTCCCCTATTGCACATACACTCCAAAAGAAGTGCTGTCTTTCTGTGGTGGCCATTAATACATTTCCTTGCTCTATCCTTGGTCATGCCTTTATTTGGCATACGTCAGCAAGAAGCAGGATCTCACTCACTATTCCTGGACTTTGGGCCTGGGGCCTATAAACCAAGTTTCATTTGGAACCCTCCAGGACCACATCTGCATCTACACTGGTGAACTGCTGTGCCACACCCACTTCATTCATATTCCACCAATCCAACCATACCTTCAGGACACATTGTAACTAATGGCACCAGAGCTCCCATCCCATTCCATTTCCTACTCTATTCTGTTTAGTCTTGTGGCGCATATCTGCATTGGTTATTGAATAAGATCCATTCCTACCCTGCTTCCCTATCTCAGGCTGTGTAGAGTAGAAGGTTAAATTCACAAAAGTGCATGAAAGAAGACATGTGCAAATATTCTTTGAACTATTCTCTTTTGGAGGATCTCCATTTTAAACTCCTATATAAACTTCCAGTAAAGTGAGGTGAATAGTAGGGGATATTGTGTATTCTGTTCTGCTTGCTTGCCAGTGGTTAGCATCACAATGCTAGAGCTGGGCAAGAATGCACCCAGTCCTGGCTCTGCCACTGCCCAATGGGATAACACCAGGTTAATTGTTGATCTGCCTGGAAGAGCTAGTGACACACAGAATGGATTGGGATTTAATGAGGATGTGTATCAAACACATAGCACAATTCCTAACATGTATCGAGTAGCTATTATTGATGGCACAGAATTTTTTTGTTTTGGTATTACTCCTGGTGGGAAGAGCTGACAGTCTGTTTGGTTCAACAGTGTTCAGAAACCACTGGGATTGCCTGCTTAGGGTTGTAGCTCAATGTTGCAGCAATACTGGTAGGCCATTGACTTCAGGCATCAGAGCAACCCTGCAATAGGGTAATCAACCACTGTGACTCTAGACCTCAATAACATGTCATGGCTTTAGCATATAGCACATGACGCTTGAGAAGCTGAATCACTGCCATCATTGAAAGATTAAGAGCTAATATTTATTGAGTGTTTGCTATATGTCCAAAATATGCAATCTTTTATTTAATCCACATAATAAATCTGTATGTTAACTTCAATTCATTTTTCATTTTACTGAATATATGAAGCCCAACGAGTTTAATTAAATCACCCCACTATGTTTTATAAGACTACAAGTAAAAACAAACAAACAAACAAGAAAAAAAAAACCCAGTCCTTTGTTTTCCAAGTATTTTGGGAAACTCAATTATATTCCTGGTACCCTGGATCTCTTGCCTACTAGTGCCCCAGTTTCTGAAGACTCATTCTGCTTTCGTAAACTGGGTGATGTGTACCTTTTCATACATCACATCTTCTAAAAGTAGTATCACCTAAAGTTAATCCCAAAGTTTAAAGAATAAAATTCGAACCAAACTTAAATTGCCATTTGGACAGTCATTTCTTAATTAATTATGTAACTAAGCAATTTCTTTATACTTAAGTAGTTGTACAAAGGAGTTTCAGTTTGTCATGGCAATTTGTGAACCCATGCATCTTGATCAGTGTCATCCCTTTCAGTTACCTCTTGTTAAGGCAAAAGCACCATAGCTGAGAGTCTCATTTCCTCCAGTGTTCAGGGTACACATGGCAAGGCTATGATCCAAATGATAGGATGCATTTAATTTAGATGTCAAAACAATGAGTTTTCTTTTTTACTCAGATGTTATGAAGGGGAAAGAAACAGTTAAATCAGTTATAGTTTTAATACCAATTGCTCATATATCCAGGTAATACAGGGCTGGCATAAGCCCAGGTAGATTAAGGAAAGGATGAGTTGCGACTTAATTCATCTTGAGGACATTCTTTGGCCACAACACAAAAAGGAAGCTGTCATTCAAGTACTGAGATGAGTCATTGGAATGCCAGAGAGCCTGGTTAATGTCATGACATGATAAACCAGGACCAACCTATATGTGTGAGAACTGAACTTGGCTTCTCATCTGACACCAGTAACCAATTTGCAGTGAAGACCGATGAAACCATTTCAGGAATAGAAATAAAAGATCCTAAGTTCCCTGCCACACGAAGGCAGGGTGACCATGTCAGAATGTTTTTCCCCCAAGGATCACAATACACTTTTTGTCTTTCTTATATGCTTAAGTAATTCAACTCTCAACTTCCTTGGGAAATCACTAGAAATTTCTTTTCCCTTAAAAGGAAATCCAGAAATTCAGACTTAGTATCACAACTTACTTTTTAAAATGTAAGGAACTGATGTTATTGTCTACCTTTTGAGCTGAGTCAAACTTGTCAAGTATTACTGAAGGTAAAATAAACTAGACATAAACATATCTCATTTTTAGACTTTGGCACATAATGAGACAGAATGAGGACATTCAATTTCTCCATTTGTTGTTACTTTTTTTTCTCTTTTGACCATGTTCAACAGAAAGACTAGTTCTAAACATAGAGAGGAAATGTCATCACCTTTGGAAATGAAGCCACTAGAGATGAATATTGGAACAATGAATGCAGGTGCTGTGAACACATGGACAGTGCTGGGCTTTTTGCTCACTGTTCATCTCTAAGATGATCAGCCTAATATCCCACATGTACTACAAAAACAGCCATAGATTTCAGAGGGAGTAAGGGGCTGTCTTAGAGAAATAGTCTATAAGAAACTCCAACACTTGTGTATAAATTAAATACAATCCTGACAAAGCCTTTCCTATCACGAGTCATTGCACAACATCCCTCCTGGGATGCATTAAACACCAGGAAACATTTCTTCCTTTATTTTAAAGGCTAGGCAGGAATTTGTGCCACAGACTATGAGAAATCATTGGCTTCTGCCTGGATCACAGGGTCCGATCTGCGCTCACCTCAAAGGCCCCTTCAACTTCAGGAAGTGTGATGTCTACATTGCCCTGAGTTTGAAGGTCCCTCAGTCATTGGGCAAACTGACTTCGCACTGTCAGCATGCAAGGAGTCACATATACTTCAGAGGCAATATTTTGTGCCACTGTAAATCAAATATACTGTCTGGAGAAGGCAGAATCTTGGAAGAATGTGTAGAAGACATAATATTGACTGCTCCTGGGCCAGTATTCCATCCACAGCTACTGCTTACATAATGTGTTTACAGGCCATTATCAGGGGACTTTGAGAATCCATAAGTACATCCTAGATCATAAAATTTAGATCAAGTAATGTTGAAGTCCTATGAATTTTCCATCTCGATACACAATGAGTAAGTTTATAGTTTTTTGTTTTAGTTGAGAAACAAATAACCACAGCCATCACAAAACATTATTTCCCAGAAAACCTATTGCTCTGAATTCCTCCCTTCAGCTCCGAGATTTCACAAAAGAAATGGAGTTAGCCAACACTTAAACTTTAAACCTGAATTTTGCTTGTCTTTCAAGTGTAGTCTCTGTTCTGGTCCTGGATGTACATGGGTCCTGACTGGACTGATTTGCTGCTGAAACATGCATCCATGCTCTTTTTCACTTGACTTTCATGTGTGACTTTAGTCACATGGTACTGACCAGAAAAGGTTTTCTCTTGTTTTTATTTAAGACAGGGTCTTCGGGTTAAAATGGCAGAAAAGCATATGAGAAAATGTTCATCATCCATGGTCATAAAGGAAATGCAAATAAAAGCAACACTAAGATACCACCTTACCCCAATAAGAATGGCCAAGATTTGAACTTGGACATTGACAGATGCTGGCAGGGTTGTGGAGAAAAAGGAACCCTACTACACTGCTTGTGGGATTGTAAGCATTTCAGCCACTCTGGAAAGCAGTGTGGAGGTTTCTTAAAGAACTGAAAATAGACCTTCCCTATGATCCTGCCATACCACTCCTGGGCATCTATCCTGAACATCATAACCCAGGATATGATAAGGACACCTGCTCAGCTATGTTCATCTCTGCACTATTCACAATATCCAAGCGATAGAAACAATCCAGATGTCCTACTGCAGATGAATGGATACAAAAAATGTGATATATATATATATATATATACACAATGGAATTCTACATAGCCAACAGAAAAGATAAAATAATAGCATTCACATTCACAGGGAAGTGGATGAATCTAGAGCGAATCATGTTGAGTGAGACAAGTCAAGACTAAAGGAACAAAAGGCACATGGTGGCTATTAAATCCAAACAATACAAGAGCCAGGACTCAATATTTGCATACCCAATGCTATGGACATGGTACTGGAAATATAAGCACAACTACATAGACATAAAAATCTATGACTCTGATAGGGAAGGGAGGAAAACAAGATGAGGAGTGGGGGTGTGGGAAGGGAAATGAGGACCAAGACATGAGAAAGGGTATCAATGTATGTGAAGAAATGCACCTTCCCTCTGGTGAATATAATGTAACCCGTCTATTAATTATAAGAAAACTATATGAAAAAATCTATGACTCCATAGACATAATATTTTATTACATAGATTAATATGTATCTATGACATACAAACCCTCAGCCTAATTTCAATTATGTTCTAAAATCTAAGTGCCAGTGATTGTATATAGAGATTCCCTTCTTGAATACTTGTTTGTTGAATACACCATTTGAAATATGATGTAAAAATCAATGGTAATAAATTCTTTAATAAAAAAATGACAAGGTCTTCACTAAATAGTCCAGGCTGACTTCAAACTCACCATCCTCTGCTTCAGCCTTACCTCGTGTTAGGGTTATAGGTGTGTACCACTGTGTTGGCAAAAGTGAAGAAGATCTTTCTTTTTTCTTGTTATGGACTTGGTATCAAATCCAGGGCCTGTGCCTCCTAAGCACTCTATGGCTAGTGTAGAACATAGTTAAATGCACATAGTTGTGGTTGCTCAGTGCTGCTGGAAAAACATTCCACACTGCATGCCTAGGACAAAGGTTCAGGATGTCTATTCTTATTCCCCACCTGTGATGGCTGAAGGCCGGGAGTGTCCTAAGGTCAAGGATTGGAATGTCTTGACCTCAGTGAAAAGATAGGTTCTAGAACAGCCACTGATAAGCATAACAGGGAATTTTGCAAATAACACCAAGAGTCCTAAGTAACCAAGCACTGAGTGAACCATCCATCCCAAAGTGGCCAGAGGCAGCAGCAAAGCCATAATACATAGCTAGACATCTGCCACAAAAGCAAGTTTTAAGAACACCACATGAAAAAGGTGTAGCAAAGTGTCTTAAGAACTCTCTAAACCCTCAATAAAGAGTACCTGGGGGCTAATAGTCACAGTAATTGAATCTCTAAGCAGTTCTTTCTGCACACTCAGGATTGTGCTCCTTAGAAGACTTGTGTTTTAGCCTGCTTATCTATTTCTTTTTTTAATTAGGACATGGATGGTTGAACATCAAGATAAAAAAAAAAACTAGCATTTTGGGATTTGATTATCTGCATTTGAATTCCAGCTCTATCGCTTTCCAACCACCTGAGCCCTTCTATAGTGTCACTTGCCTTGGTGACAGAACCCACAGATAATCCTAGGGATGTTGTGAAGGTTCAGGGAGCCATTTTGTGGCAAGTCTTTGTCAAGTGACTTAATGAAAGTGGCTATTTTTTTGTTGCAACAATTTAATTTCTTAGATTCACTTTGACAATACTTTCTTCTTTTATACTAGGAAAATATAATATGTGTTAAATAGTAGACAAATTCCTCTATAAATGTCAGCAACTGTTATTGTTGTTGTGATTATATAGCATGGTTTGCCTCAGATCTCACACTGTATCTGTTGCAAAGCTAAGATTAGAAACCAGGTCTCTGACCAAGAAGGATTCTGTGTTCAGATGGCACCAAAATATCATCTCCTTTGACTCACTGAAACCAGTTCCTAGCCATAAAACTTTAGATAGTACTTAAGGGCAATTCCCAAATACTGGAGTCACCTTAAAGGACCCCCAGTGCACAGGAAAACTCCCAAGAGACACTAATTTTGGGCATATAGTGCTCCCTTTAGTTTACATATACATACTTACTACATTATTTAAGTATAAAAGGATTTTCTGTTACCACTTAGTATGTTCTTTTTCACAGCACTTTTTTCTGGAGGTTTCCATCTTTTCAAGATCTGGTTCTGCAGTGTAGAGGGTAGATCAATGAGATGTAGAAAGATAAATACTCATTTTAGGGGCTACAACTTAGATTTCTCTGCGGGCCTACATACCCAGAAGTGTCAGAGGTGTTTAGTAAGGGAAGGAGGAAAAACTTAGCTTATTTTTAATATTGTGTAAGAAATTCCTTAGCTCCAAATATGTAGCCTGCTATTATCAGGGATCCTCTTACTCTTAAGATGTCTGAAAAAAAACTGGCAAATCCAATGTACTGGGAGTATCAGATTCCTAAAGCCCTAAGTCAAAAGACTTCAGTGGTTTTGTGAAAGAAGACTAGAAAAGAAAACTGTAATTTGTTAAAAAAAAAAAAAAAAAGAAAAATTGAACACTTTATAAAAATGAAAAAAATCTTCATGGATATGCTTGTGATTTAGTCTTAGAAAATGATTCTTTTAGTCCACCATCAAAGAGGAACCCATATACTTCTTTCAATAATGAAAAAGCACTTGACAGAATTCAAAATGCATCTATGATTAAAAATCATAACAAATCAGTGATAGAATGATATTTCCTCAGTCCAAGGAAGACATATTTAATTTTTATATTGTCTTTCTGTTGTTGTACAAAGGGATTTCAATTCAACAGAACAATTTTTGAGTTCAGTACATCTTGATCAATGTCACCCTTCCCTGAGATCATTATTCTGATGAACACATATAATTGGCCTGTGAGATGTTTGAGATCAGCATAGCAGTCAGGACCACTACATCTGAGTATTTTATTTTAGCTAATTCTATTAGATGTCTAATGGAAATACATTAGATGTTGTACATCCAATAGAATGGATAAAATAAAAACAAGTGACAACACCAAATGCTGCACAAGATGTGAAGAAACTGGAGTTCATGCACATTGTTAATGGAAATACAAAATGATACCATCAACCTCTCAAATGAATTTTGTTCTTTCTTTTTTTTTTTTTTTCTTCTTTTTTTTGGTCCTGGGCCTTGAGCAATTCAGCTCAAGGCTAGTACCGTATCCCTGGGCCTGGGCATCGTCCCATAGGTCTTCAGCTCAAGGCTACCGCCCTACTCCTGGAACCACAGTGCCCACTTTTGGCTTTCTAGTTGTAAGTTGGAGATAAGAGTCTCATGGACTTTAGTGCCGGTGTGGCTTTGAACCATGATCCTCAGATTTCAGCCTCCCGAGTAGCAGTTAGGATTACAGAGGTGAGCCATCACTCCCTGCTAACCTTGTCTTAAAAACCTAAAAGCTTTACCCAGGCACTGGTGGCTCATAACTGTAATCCTTGCTACTGAAGAGACTGAGATCCCAGGATTCTGGTTCAAAGCCAATCTGGGCAAGGAAGTCCATAAGACTCATCTTCAATTAACCACCAGAAAAATGGGAAGTGGTGCTGTGGCTCAAGTGATAGAATGATAGTCTTGAACTGAAGAGCTCAGGGACAGCAGCCAAGCCCACAGTTCAAGTCCCACAACTGAAAAATAAAAAAATAAAAAAAACCTAAAGGCTTTTTGGGCACCATAACAATAATCTAATTTTAAAAACCAGATATCACATGATGTGACTGAGAAACATGCACAGTATTTCCCAAGTGAAAAGTTAAACTTGTGGAAGGCAAATTAGTGATTGCCAAGTGTTGGGATCAGTGGTTTTAGCAGGTAATGGGGTAGCATGAGGAGCTCGTTGTGATTATGATGGCGATTATAGGTGCTTCTCTTGGATGAAAGGATACAGAACTATGTGTGAAAACAGAAGCAATGCCCATTCCCTAGTTTTGCTGTTGTACTGTGGGTCGTTAAGTGCAGCCCACTGAGAGAAGTTGACCTAACATTTTAGGGCTTATTTTTGAAGTATCTCTGCAACTTTTGGTGAATCTTTTTTTTTTTTTTTCAAAATAGAAAACCCTCTGACTCTAGAGGGACAGCAGTACATGGGAAGATATATTTTTTGAATTCATTAAATTGTACATTTGAGAAGTACAACTTTTACTATATATAACTTTTAGCTTAATAAAAAGAAATTATAGGATCATGTCCTAAACCTGACAAGCCAAGATAACCACTTTAAGTTTGGAAACTTAGTTTGACATCTTGTCCCTGGGTAAATGGCAATCTCCATTTCTTTTTTCCTTTTTCTTTTTTTGTATTATATATACTTTATCTGAATTAGGGAAGGGAAAGGGGAAAACAAAATAGTGAGACAAAGGACCAGGGTGAACCAATGCAACAGCAATACAAAACAATATGTTGGAAATGAACTTTACAACTTGGGAGGGGGTTGCGGGGGGCAGGGGGAGGGGAAGGAAAGTGGAAGGAAAAGGTGGGAGGGGATTACAATGTTTGACAAGAAAGTGAAAGTCTCCATTTCTTGTGGAGAAGTAATCAGAAAAAAAAATTAGCTAGTCAAACAAACAAGTAAACCAAAACAGGCACCTTCCTGAATTCCTGAAGCATAGGGAAAGGAGTGGTGGAAAATAACCAAAGACTAAGATGGTCAGGACACAGGCCAACACTGTTCAGGGTTCCTCCAGGATACCATTTCCTGTGCTGTGAAACCAGAAGAGCCCCCCAAATGCTTGACCATCTGGTCCCTGCTTTCACTGGGTGCAGAATGCCAGGAGGACAGTTTTCCTCTGTGATTTTGGCACTGGGACTGCTTTTCTGGATTGGAGACTTTAGAAAGGGTGTTTGTTTATCATCTGAGACATTCTGTGTACAGCCCTTTTCTCTGCTTGGACTCCTATTTTAAGGACTGTTTGCAAAGTTAGAGTTCTGCCAGCTGACTTGTTTTTGTAAAAGATTCTGAATCAATGACTAACTTATTTGATTGCCTTGTCTCTGGGATGCATTTCACCTTTTATTATTATTGTTATTATTATTATTTATTAGAGATCATTGGAGATGAATGGAGAGCATTAACCTTCCTGAGAGTCTCAAAATGGTTCATTGATGAAAAGTTTGAAATGCCAACTGCAAGCTCTCTTGATGGTTTCCCTTTGTTTAAAGAAGGGGCAGTAAGCAGGCAGTTGGGGCTTGGACCCTTCAAAAAAAATAAAAAACAGAAAAGCAAAGGAACCTATGGTCATACAACTCTATTTATTGCTTTGCTTTCTTAGTCTTTCTAGTACTAGGATTTAAATTCAAGCACGATAACCTGACATTTTGCTGGTTAATTTAAGATGGAGAGAGGCCTCGTTCTGGCCTCTTGAGCAGCTAAGATTACAAGCATGAGCCACCATCACCAGGCACGCTTCTTCTAGTTTTAATAGAGTTTGAGAATCCCTAATTCCCAAATCTGAAATTTTTTGAGTGAGTACAATGCTGCTTATGGAAAGAAAAATCCACACTATGAATCTTTGTTTCATATACAAAATTATGTAAAATACCTTCAGGCTAAGATGGGCAAGAAGTAAAATATAAATACATTTTGTGTTTAGACTTGGGTCTCATTTCTTAAGATATCTCATTACGATGCAAATATTTCAGAATTGAAAAATAATATATAGTCTCAATTCTTCTGGATGTGGAATACTCATCTTGATCTCCAAGTAAGCTCCTTTTCTTGATACTCCATCAAGGCCACATTGTCCCCTCAGTCTCTTCAGTGCAGACTTTTATTCCTCCTTATCTAGACCATTGCAGTTGATCTTAACTTTGACTTCCCCACATCTAGTTTCTTCCTCCATCTAATCTATTCTACAAATTTACATTTGATTATTTTTGCATAATATATGGCTCGGATCACCCCATTCCCACACTAAAAAAAAAAATAACATTCTTTTCCTGTGAATCAGTTTTCCAGAGCCTTTTTTGATTAATCTCCAATGCATGCTCAGTAGTCTGCCCATTTTTCCAGCTTGTTTCTGCTTTCAGAATGCCTTTTATCTCTGTCCACTGCATCCTTCAATTTTCATTCCAATGTCAGTTCCATCAAGAAGCCCTCTGATAACTTCCAGTTGGATTTCTTCTTCTTAACTCTCTTGGCACATTTAAAGTAAAATACTTTTGCAGTTACTTTCTGCTGTATAATGATATCTGTACTTGTCTCATTCTTATTAGCTTTTTAAAAAATGTTTATTGTCAAGGTAATGTATAGAGGGGTTACAGTTACATTCATCAGGTAGTAGGTGTATTACTTCCCACACATTGATACCCCTTCTCATGTTTTAGTCCCCATTTCCCTCCCCCCAACACCCTCCCGCTCCCAATTATCTTATTTTCCCCTTCCCTTCCCTATTTCAAATAAACAAATATATATATATATATACAATGTAACACAATCAGATAACAGTAACCACATAAAATTAACCATAAGGGGAAAAAAGAGAAAAGAAATAACATCGTGCATTAAGAACAATCACAAAGATAAACCTCTTGCTTCCGTATCCTAGAGTTCATTTCATGTAGTCTCATCCTGTATGATCATATGTACATAGCTTTTGAGGTATTGTGATCCTCTCGTAGGAGAGACCTAGATGTGTACTAATTATTACAAATCATATTGAGTGAAGTAAGCCAGACCCAAAGCTCCATGGTTTCCCTCTTATTAGTGATTTTGGAAAAGCAAAACAGTATTTCTTTGTAAGTTTTCTACATTTTATACAATATCTAGCACAGAGCCTTCCTTTAACATATATTTGTGGGCTTGAATTTTCATCACTTAAAAACTGTATTTATACTGTGTGAGGTATTGCCTAACTCAAGAGTCATTGCTCCTTTTTCAATAATTGAACACTGACTTGATTTTGTGCATCAAAGTAAAAATGAAGAGAGCCAGGAAACAATGCTGATATCCTTTAGTTATCTTCAAAAGCATACACATTTTCTAACTGTCAATTACATACTGTACTTGCCTAAAGAATAAAACCTGGAGATAGTCTGTAGATCTTAGAAATTGTCTGGGAGAGAGGATAGGCTAGAAAACCCAATGATGGCTGATGCTCTGCTATCTGTGGTTGGAACAGAGACATTGTGTCTTTTTTTTTTACTTTGCTTTTCTTTTTTATATATTTTATATTGTAATTAATAGAAGGGTTACATTATATTCACCAGGATACAAGGTGCATTGCTTCACAAACTTTGATACCCTTTCCCATGTCTTGGTCCCCATTTCCCTCCCCCCAGAGACATTGTTTCTTTACTGACCTGCTTTGAAGTCATGACCATTTTCCTTTGGTGAAATGTCTATAAAATACTATAATCTTTGCTATTGCTATTATTTTGGGTGCTGGAGAATCAAACTCATGGCTGTGCAGAGGGTAGGCATGCACTATACAATAATCTAAAATATTACTTTATTCTGTTTTGATATTTGGTGAAATATTCTTGCAATTCTATAGGCTTTGCTGATGGAAGGACTAAAATGGAGGTTAAAGGAAGGAAGAAGTTTTGGGTTTTATGATAGTGGAACTGATGGAAGCTCTTGAAAATGGAAACTTTTAAGATAGGTATAGCAAAGGATTGGAGCTGCTTCTGTCTGTCTGTCTGTCTGTCTGTCTGTCTCTCTCTCGTTGCTTCAGAAGCTCTTCTCTGATGTGACTAAAATGTTCCTTTCTGTTTTAAACAAGAAAGCCAGTCACTTGCCGAGACTCTCAGTAAATATTCTCTGATGGACTGCTGATAGATGCCCTTGACTATTCCACATTAGTGATGCTTGATGTAACAGCCATATGGAACTTCCAGCCAAGTTGCCTACCGGCTGTCTTACAACCCAGGGGTGATCAGCATCCCATTTGTTCTTCTTGTTTTGACAAACCAGGGGCCCTCAGTATCTTTGAAGTTTGAGCCCTGGCTCCCTTGACCAAGTCTTAGACATTTGTTTAGACGAGAAGATCCTAAATCTAATGAGAGAGACTCATCATATTATTTTTCATGTTTCCACAGGCTTTAAAGGACACACTTGTATTTTAGCCACAGCTTTAATCCAATTTTATCACTCTGTTAGCATCCTCTCCTTTCACCATGAAGACAGATTCTGACGTATGAAAGCTCTTAGAACAGAAGCTCACTGGAGACCACGAGAAACAAAAAACTTTACTTAGAGGAGCAATCAAGAAGATAGAACCTGGGCCAATGAAGCCATCTCTCCTTTCTGTGTCTGTCCATTTCTGCAGGTTGATATCATTTAGCGCTAGGAATCAGTGGTCTGAGATGGCTAGTACTTCTACCATTCAAGTACTAACCAGACTTAAACCTGCCTAACTTCTCAGTCAAACTTGATTGGAAGTTGACTGATTTCTAAGACAAAAATTCTCCTGCCTTCTTGAGAAGCATTTAAGGAGAATGAATTATAGTAAGTCCTTCCTGTTCATAGATGAAAACAAAAAAAATTAAATTCCCATCCATGCACTCTGAGGCTTTATAACTATGCAGAAACTGTCAGTCTAGCCCATGTTATTTTCATGCATTTTAAAAATTCATGTGAGCTGAGCGCAGTGGCTCATACCTGTAATCTTAGCTACTAAGGAGGCTGAGGTCTCAGGATTGAGGCTCAAAGTCAGCCTGGGCACTAAAGTTTGTGAGACTATTATCTCCAATTAACCACTAGAAACAGGAAGTGGGGCTGTGGCTCCAGGGGTAGGGCAGTAGCCTTGAGCTGAAGAGCTCAGGGACAGTGCCCAAGCCCAGAGTTCAAGCCCCCCCGACGCCACAAGCAGCTTGCCTTGTCCTGTTACACCCCACTTTATCTGCATTAGATGACCAAGAAGCAGAGTCATGAGAATGTCTAGCTTCCTTTGGTACAATGGAGCATGTTTTCATGATAAGCAACTGTTGACAATCATTTTGAAAGACCTTTCTTCAACTAGGCAGGACCCCCAAACCACATAGCTCTCCAGTAAGGTTCCATAGAAACAAGTTCTTGCCCATGTGTGGATTATTGCCTGAGCCTTGTGTGCTGGCTTGTTTACCTGGTAGAATGGGGATTTACTGGTACTTTCTTCAGCTCTCAAAGCATAGATGGTGAGAATACTAATAGTATTTGACTCATTTACTCTTAGATATGTACTGCAATATTTTAAAATAGATTTCAATTTGGGGTCCTAAATAACCTCTTCCTTTATAAAAATATCTCTAATAGGGCCGGGAGTTTGGCCTAGTGGTAGAGTGCTTGCCTATCATGCACAAAGACCAGGGTTCTATTCCTTGGTACCACATACATAGAAAAAGTCTGAAATGATGCTGTGGCTCAAGTGGTAAAGCTCTAGCCTTGAAAAAGCTCAAGGACAGTGCTCAGGCCCTGAGCTCAATCCCAGGACTGGAAAAAAAATGTTGAGTACCAGTATAGGATGAATGAACCAAATATCCACAGAGCAATACTGAACTCTATCACTTCTGAGCATGTGTGGTTTCTCCTCAGGGGTGGTCATGGATATTAAAGATTTACTGTACCTCCCATGACCTATATGAATACTCTTAGCTTTTACAAACTAAACATAAGCAGGAAATATTCACCTAACATATGTTAGGAAATGTAAAGATAAAATCTCAAATCTTATCACACAAAATAAATATGTTTACATACATGTGATGCAATAATTCTAGATATTTTTCTGTGCAAATAACTACAAATATTTAAAAAGCATCTGTCATGTAAATAGCTATTCCACCTGTGTTTAAATTATGCTCTAGATTATGATTTTAGCATAATCTTTATTTGCTGTAAATGTTGATTAATGAATGCGAAGTTGCATTCATTAATTATTTTGCCTAGTGTTATTTTTATATTAGGATATAGGGGTATCTGTGTACAGTGTTTAAATTTGTATATTTTTATTTTTTCCTAAGGTATTTTAATATAATTTGCATATCGTTGTATGTCATTCTAGGTCATATTCTCACTCATGAGTTCAGGTAAAGCTAGACTAGCTTTGACTTTAGGTAGGAGTAATTCAGGACTCTCCTCATAACTTCTCAATTTTCCTTTTTCTTTCCTTATTTACGTTTTTTATATCATAGATTCTTTTTGCTTATTTATTTGGTTTTTATTTTTAATCCAGAGTCTCACCATGTAGCTTGGGCTGACTTTAAGCTTTCAATCTTTCTTCCTCAGTCTCCTTAGTACTAAAGATTCTTTAGTGTGCCACCTGCAGTCAAACTCTCACATAAAGCTTGACATACAGTTTTTGCCCTTCCTCTGTTTTGCACAAGCCATGCAGTCCCTGCAGGTGTTTTACAATGGTTATGTAGACATGGAAGAATCCCATTATCCACCTTGACACAAACCTCATTGCCAACGTCTCCTGAAATCATTTTCTAGATAAATTATACCCTTCACTCATGCAGCCTCTGAAATCTAGTAAACAAAAATGTGCAGCTACCCGCATACTTTTTGCTTTTTATTTGGTTGGTATTGGCTATATCCTGATGATTTCAAATATACTCATCCACTTAACCTAGCATTATAGAACTTTAGAGCAAAAAATAGCCTTAATGAATGGAACCCAACTCCCTCTTCTTACAGTATAAAGAAACCAGACTTGAGGCAGCATATATTTTGACTCATGGTGTAGGATCCAACAAGCCTCCAGAGACAAACTCAAGAGCCTTTTCCCCACCACAGGAAAAAAATATATGTTCTCTTTGCTCTCTGCCCCAATCTTTCTAGAAGAATCAAAGACCAAAAGATGCAAAACAAAGAGTAAGTTTAGTCTCCCAAGCACTATGCTTTACAAAAGGAGAAGAAGTTAAACGACGGAACAGTGAACTATTAGTGTGTTCATAGGGAGAAGTCCAACATTACTGTGATAACTGTTCTGATCAGCTCATAAATCTCCCTAAGCCTTTGTGACCAAAAGAATGACCTCAATTTTGGGAACTTCGAGATCTAAGATTGTGATGATTTGTTCCAGGAACTGCCCTCTGACTTTTGTACCATCTACAGGAATTACTTTAACCCCTTTGTGAACTGCCCTTCTCTGTGAAGGGAGATAGTATTACTTACTTTCATGCAGTGGCTCAAAATAGTCTGTGGGCACTGTATTTTAATCTAGAGGAGGAAAAAACCCTTTTACTAATGTGGAGGTAATTGTTTAAGATATGTAACATTAATGAATTCCTTTTTTGTGTTTTAGTACCTTTTAAACTAACAAAATATGAATAACCCCTGAATGTTTTACCCTTAACTTTTAAAAATTTTATTGTCAGGATAATGTATAGAGTGGTTACAGTTACATTCTCCAGGTACTAGGTCCATTACTTCTCACACATTGATACCCCTTCTCATGTTTTTGTCCCCATTTCCCTCCCCTCACTCCCTCCCAATCATCTTGTTTCCCCTGCTTTCCTTCCCTGTTTCAAATAAACAAATAAACATATATGCAATACACCAGGTAACAAAGTCAGACACAGTAACAACATGAGATTAATCATAAGGGAAAAAAAGAGAAGAGAAATAACAGTACATAAAGATTAGCATTCACACAAGATACAACTCTTGTTTCAATTCCTAGAGTTCATTTCATTTAGTCTCATCCTATATGATCTCATGTACCTAGGTTTTGAGCTATTGTAAACCTCTACTAGGAGAGTCCTAGATGTGTACTAATTATTACAAATGAGGGAAACCATTGAGCCTATGTTCCTTTGGGTCTGGCTTACTTCACTTACTATGATTTTTCCCGTCTTTTCATTTCCTTATGAATGGGGTGATGCCATTCTTTCCGATGGTAGCATAGAATTCCATTATAAATACCACATCTTCTTGATCCATTGACCCACCAAGGGGCATCTAGGTTGGTTCCATCTCTTAGCTATGGTAAATAGTGTTGCAATGAACATTGTTGTGCTGGTGGATTTAGTATGTCCTTGTTTCTGGAAGATTGGGTAAATGCCAAGTAGTGGAATTGCTGGGTCATAGGGGAGCTCTATGTTTAGTCTTTTGAGGAACTGCCATACTGCTTTCCATAGTTGTTGAACGAGTTTGCACTCCCACCAGCAGTGTAGTAGTGATCCCTCCTGGCCACATCCCCTCCAGCATCTGTTGTTATTAGACTTCTTGATAATGGCCATTCTAACTGGAGTGAGGTTTACCCTTAACTTTAAAAAACAAAAACAAAACAAAAACAAAACCATTTACTTCATCTTAAATGCTGTAGATCATGAATCTTAGGAAAGGCTGTCTTTGGAAAATAAAAGACGAAACTATTGACAAAGCCAACACACCACAGCTCCTTCCTCCCCCACCTCCTGCAGGCAGTATGCCTGGAACCTGTCTGTCTTCTGCATGCCTATTCCACAACTCCATTCCCCAAATGCTCAGAGCAGAACCCATTAGTATCTTCCTTTTCTCCCACACCAACTCCTGTGTTCCAGTTAATCATTCAAGTCTGACATTTATTCCAGATCATTGGCTTTCACTCAACCAGCATTTTAATCAAGCACAAAGTCTTATTGATATATTTGAAATCTTTCTTCTCTTTTCCCTTCCCATCTCTAGTTTAGTCCCTTACTATCCTTCATTTGACCTATTGCAACTTGTAGGCTCAAGAAGTATTTTTTTTTGAATATGTTTTATCAGGTACTAGTCTAGATACTTTGAATATAATTGGCATTAACGATCTCTGCATTTGAAGAGGTTCCAGTGGGGAAGGGAAAATGCAGATGACAAAAACATAATAAATAATTTAATTACATAATAAATATAAAAATAATTACCATTAAGTTAGCAGAACATTGTTGTTGGGAAGGGTTGGAGTGACTGTAGCAAACCAGTCACTGTATTCAAGTAGAATAGTATTGTATTTAGAAAATAGCATTTAGCCAGGTATAGTAGGTAGTTCATTCACTCCTGGAATCACATTACTCAGGAGGCTAAGGTGAGAGAATATTGTTTGATCCCAGCCTGAGCTATAGAGTAAGATCCTGTCCGTAAAATTTAAAAGACAGAGAAAAATTTTAATCCAGACAGGAGAAGGAAAGGCATGTGGTTACTGAGGGAAAAACACAGAAGGAAGGGGCCTTAAAATGAGATCATGGCTGGTATATTAAAAAACAGAAAAGGAAATGACGCATCTTTCTACAGAGGAAATCGGATTTTGTCCATACTTTCCACAGCCCCCTTTTGCTTGCAGATCCTTCATTTAGAACAATCCATCTCCCCATCACGACAATTCTCTTATATCATGCTACTCTGATTCTATGTCTTAGACCATGCTACTTCCTGTTTTCCTACTTTGTTTGTCACATCTTGTTTCTGAAACCTTATGAACCCTTGCACCTGATGGTTGGGAACTTAATCTCTAGTCTTTCCAGGAAAGTAGACTGATCACAATCATCACATCACATGTCCTTCTCCTACAAGTACTCAGCACAGCACCTAGCATGTGATCTAAGTCCTGTGTTTGCTGTTTATTCCAGTTGGAAATCTCAGGCTGGATCTCCATGAATCTAAATGAAGCAAATTTCCTCCCCAGCCATAGGTCTCCGAAGGCAGCATCACTTTCTGTCACTGGAGAGTAAGAGGTCTGCTGAAGCCAGTGACGATGGTAGCTAATAACTATCTTTCTCACTTCTGGTTCTCTCCATCTAAGCGAGGCTTCACTGGTTCACTGCCCCCTAAGGACTGCTGGGATGAGTCCTAAACAGTATAGAATACTTCTCTTCTGAAGTGGAAAACAAAAGCACAAATAGCACTCCCTCTTGGCAATACTGGTGACTGCCCTGTGCAGGGTTCATATGGCAGTCAACAGCACAGTCCAAGGGGCAGCCAAGTGCCATGCCATCATGACTGACATAGGTCCCCGTTTCCTTTGTGCACAAAGGCTGACTGAAGCAGATGGTGCCATTTTGTAAGCTTTCTGTTCAAAGAAAATGAGGAGGAGAACAAAAATTAGCATGTGGACACACAAGCTAATAGAACAGAGCAGATGTAGAAAGCACCAAATGAAGCCTTTCAGTAGGGAAAGAATAAAAAGAGAAGCAGAAAAGGGCCTCCCGCCTCCTGTCCCCAACAGTGAAATAAAGACCTGCCCCTATATTACACTGTGTTTAGTTCTCACTACAGGAGATCTGGGACTGCAGCCAGGTGAACAGAGCCATGGCTCAGGGCAGCTGATTGGTGCCAGGACCATTTGCTGAAAGACAATGGGGCTCCTGCATTGTTCTGTGCACATGCTGGGGAGAGCCTTGTTCTCCAGGGGCTACATCAGATGTAGCTTGGCAACCTCACATTCTTGGGAGGGGGAGATGAGAGGAGGAAGAGCTCATGGGTAAGAGCTGGCAGGGACAATGGGTCTGGGCCTTAAAAATCATCTCAGATGCCCATGTCTTTCAAAGCCTTTGGTAAATTTCCTTTCATTAGCTTTGTTAAGCTTCAGAAGTATGGAATTATCTGTTCACAGCTCAGCCATCTGTTCCCCTCTGTCTGTCTGAATATGTGACCACACACCCCAAAAGAATACATTTCAGCAAAAGATGATTCTTTTCTTTGGAAACAAGAAGGAAGGGGAAAGAGGAAGAAAGGAATAAGCTTCAGAGGTGATCACAGTGAGAAGATGTTATTTCTGGACCTAAAGAAACACATTTTAGCTGGGCACCATTGGCTCACACACGTAATTCTAGCCACTTGGGAGGCTGAGAGCTGGGGACCATCGTTCGAAGTCAGCCCAGGCAGAAAAGTCCATGAGACTCTTACCTCTGATTAACTACCTATAAAGCCAGAAGTAGAGCTGTGGCTCAGGTGACAGAGCGCTAGCCTTGAGTAAAAGTTCAAGTCTTCGTATTGGCGCGCGTGTGCGCGCACACACACACACACACACACACATGTGTAGTGTACATGTGCATTTCTTGGTAAGTTAAGATGATTAGCATGTTTGTCAGCATATAGTTGAACATAAGTGAGTATGGACTACTGATTTTACATGCAAAGTACTGGGATAGGTGCTGTGTTATCATCTGAATATGAAGTATCCCCACAAAAGGCTTGTGTGTTGAAGATCGGATCCAAATACAGTGCTCAGAGATAGGGTTTCTGAGAAGTGAGCATCAAGAGGGTTCTGCCCTCATCAATGGATCTACCTCTCAATGGATTCATAATTTGGTGACATAATTGGAAGGTCATATAAATTAGGCAGTAGGTCTTGGTGGGAGGAAAGGTCATGAGAGAATGAACTTGAAGGATTCTGTCTTTAGCCTGATTTCTCCTCTTTCTGCTTTCTATTGAAGTGAGCAGCTTTTGTCTAGCACATATTCCCTGCCATTATGTTCTATGAGCAATGGAGCCAACTACTGTTGGACTGACACTTCTGAAATCGTGAGTCAAAACAAACCTTTCCTTCCTTATCCCTACATTGTATCATACCAGTGAAAATCAATACATGTTCTAAAATCAACACCACATATTTATAGTATTCAAGGAAAATAAATACAAATTTAGATAACATCAGAGGAAAAGAGGCTCAAGAAAATGTTGCAAGGCACGTATTTGGTTTAGGATATATATTCTGTAATTGTTAGGAAGAGGGGCAGTAGTGAGATGAGAAGATCCCCCAAAGAGAAAGCAAAGTTATCAAGACAGCACAGAGTGCTTAATCCACAGAAGCTTCAAGTTTATTTTTCTATGCAGAGAACTTTTCTATAGCATGGTACTTGTAAAAAAAATACTTTTGTTATAGACATCCCTTACCTCACAAAACAACTCCTTTTAAAGTATTTTTTGATATTTTTATTGTAATTAATAAAAGGGTTACATGATATTTGCCAGATAGAAGGTGCATTAATTCACATACATTGATACCCTTTCACAATCTTGGTCCCTATTACCCTCCCCCCACCCCCACCCCATCTTGGTTTTTCCCCTTCTAAAGCATTTTTTATCTAGAAAATTCATCCCTGTAAATATAAAGCTAGTCTACTTTTCTTTAACTTCATGAATGTTTTGCTTTAAACTAGAAGGCAATCACCCAAAGCTCCTATATCATCTTTTTGTCAGGACCAATCACTCCTCCCTATTTTTCTCATGTGGTTCAGAACCCTCCAGTTCTAAACCACAGAAAGCTCCCACCAAAGGGTGGTGTCCAGCCCTGAGTTTGGCATGTCAGATGTGTTCTGATCAAAGATCTTGGGACCATTATTTATCTTTCTCTGAACATGATTCATCTGCTGATACTATTAGAGTGGCCAGGATTTCACCACCTCACTGCACTGCTAGTAAGGAGAAAGTCAGGATGTGATTAAAAATGTGTTTCAGCTGAGTACCAGTGGCTCCTCTCTGTGATCTGGTTAGTAGGAAGGCTAAGATCTGAGAACTGCAGCCTGAATGTAAAAGTCCTTGAGATTCCATCTCCAGTGAACTAACAATAAAAGCCAAACTGGAGGCATACCTCCAGTGGGAGAGCACCAGCTGTGACAAAGTTTTCAAGGCCTTGAATTCAAACGCCCTAATGGCAAAACCAAAACCAAAACCAAACCACATCTATTATTTTTTCCATTTAAACTTGCCACAGTGACAGGTGTCCTGTGCTTGAACTGAAGGTCAAAGGTGGAGGCAGATGAGGAAGAAGCATTCTGACTATGGAGAAGAGGAGCAATAGAGAATTCTGGGACTGAGTGACCATCAGCAAATACACTTTTAATACAATAGCACTGGCACAGATCTACAATTGATCAGAACACAGAGAAAAGATTCGTGGAAATTAAGCATATAGCAAAGATTTGCTTTCCAATAAGTGGAACAAGAAAAAATGACTCAATAGGTGATTCTGGAAAGTCTGGCTGTCCATTAGTAATTATAATTAAATAAATTTTATCTACCACTAAACCCCCAAATTATATATATATATATATATATATATATATATATATATATTGAGGATCTAGATGTTAGGATATATAAATATATGTGAAAATCTATCTAACATTTGAAATCTATGGCTGGAGACATGACTCAGTAGAATATCTGCCTAGCATATTAAGCCAATAAATAAACTGAAAATATTATTTGAATACTGTATGTTTTAAAAATTAAATAATTTTTCATCTTGGTTTTTTACAATGTGGATTGGGATATAAAATGAGAGGATGATTTTCTTTCTGACCAAGAAAAAAAAATTGCCCCTATAATTACACCTGTAATCCCAGAACCCGGGAAGGTGAGCAGTTGTAGATTGTCTTGGGCTTATATAATGAGACCCTGTCTCCAAAACAGCAAGCAACTAACCAACCAACCAACCAAATTTAAAATCTTACAAAGAAGAACACAAAATTCATTCTGTAATGAATAGATATAAAAAGCAAAGTAGGTATCATTTAAAAGAAGGTGAGTTTGTTACAGGCAAAGAGAAAAAGTATTAGGAAAATAGGAAAAATTATTCCAATTTTTCAGATTGCTTATCTTTTTCTAACTGCTCTTCTGAGACTGTTTATACATGTATCTGCATATGGTGTGTATGTGTGTATGTTTACATATCCATAAAACATGTAGTTGCATAATACATGATATCAAAGTATCACAAACATCCAAGGCCTGTCTCATACCCAGCACATTTACATTTAAATGTCAACTTCCTCTAAACCCTGTCCAAATATTTCTTACAGGAAGGTTTCCATTTCCCAACTGAGGAAATTTAGGAGGAGGGCTAGAGCCAGAATAAATGACTTGACACAAAATTCAGTTAGATGTATTATGAGGGGAGAAGAAGGGAGACATTCAGAGGTTCTGAAATGCAATGCTATTGAAGAAAGGGTTGAATGAGAAAATGGATGAAGACACAGTAGTTGTAATTTGATATGGTGAGTAAGTGTGCATCAGTAGGCTTACGGAAGATATGGACATCAGAGCTTCCAGCTTGCAAGCGCACGACAATGTGAACATTGGACTCCATTTATGGTCTTGATTATGATCCACTTCCTCATTTTCCATCCAGCTCTCTCCTGTGGACATTGTAGATATCCAGTTACCTATGATTCACCTAGAAAGCAGTCAGAGGACTCCTACTGAAAATGACCACAATTTCAAACACAGAGGCAATTGCCCACGAAACTTGTAGATTGAGCAAGAATGCACAGAATACAATCAGATAAACAACCTTCTCTAGCCTCATCTTGTCGCATCAGAATCCTGTTCCTTGGGTAAAAACTGGACCATTCCCCTGACTTAGTTTTGTCCCTCTTAAGTAAAAGGAAGACTTTCACTTTAGTTGTAATTTCAGTCATATAAAATATCTAGACCAAGGAAATGAACTTCAAGCTGTATTTTATGTTAAATCTTACTTCTTTCCCTTAAGACCCACTTTGTGCCACATTCTTTCCTCAGCTTACCAACTATGATCCAGAGACAGGGCACAGTGGTAGATACCTGTAATCCCTGCACTTGACACAACTCAAGCCCAACCTGGACTATGTAGGGAGAGCTTTTCTCAAGAAAAGAAAGAAAGAAACAATCATAAAAGAAATGGGGTTCTGGGAAATTATTGTTCAGTGTCTAAGACTTTTTTTTAATATATACTTGTATCCCCTGAGCTATTTTGTGAGCTATATAGCAAACTTCCTGCTCTGCTTCTCTGCAGTATGCATCTTGCAGTATGGTTAATTTCATTTCATCCTGTTTAACCTTTGTTTTGCTTTTGATGGTGGTGATAGTGGTTTAGGCCATGCAGAATTTCTCCATTGGTCTCCTTCAGCTCATTTTTCATTTTCTCCTTCCACAAGATTCTTTTTTGTTTGTTCGTTTGTTTGTTTGTTTGTTTGTTTTGCCAATCCTGGGGCTTGAACTCAGGGCCTGGCACTGTCTTTGAGCACTTTTGCTCAAGACTAATGCTCTGCCACTTGAGCCACAGCATCACTTCTGGCTTTTCTTGTGTCTGTGGTACCGGGGAATTGAACCCAGGGCTTCATGCATGCTAAACAAACACTCTACCACTAGGATATGCTCCCAGCCCCTACTAGATTCCTTTATATACCATTTTTTTTGCATTTCCTTCTCAGGCAGACTCTGAAGATACTGAGAGATCCAAAGTCAGAGACTATTCTTCACAAAGTGGTTGCCAGCATCTCTTGATATCTAGATTTGGGGGCAGAGACAGATATCCATTTATTTTGTACATCTAGCTCTCAGAATAGCTCCCTTGAAAGCTACTTTCACTAGTCCTCTTTAAAAGAAACTCAAGGCAATTAATTACTTCCTCCATGGCAACTTTCCTCATCTGTCTTTTTGATTTCTTTCATTTTTTTTTTTTTACCCTTGTATGAATCTGGTCTGTGGAGAATCCCTTAGGTACAAAGCCAAGACTTGTGTAGCCAGTTTTGAGCTATTTGTAGTGGGAAATGATCTTGATTGTCTCATAACTGACTTCTTCATGCCCCAGTTGTGAATAACCAAATTAAACATAGTTTTATACTAGTAGGTCACTCTTCTCAATTTTAATATGACTATATAGGATTTGGAAAAGATTCATTTGTGTAAACAGAAACCAACCTTCAAAATGGCCCCTGTCTCCTGGGATTTACACCAGAATGCCACAGTTCCTGGAGTGTCCCTACCTTGATTTGGCTTTGCCTGTGTGATCAATAGAGTACAAAGAAGTGATGGGTGGATATTCTAAGAGAAGATAATAGTATTCTTGGGCTTTTGCTTTGCCTGCTCTCCTTCTTCTAGAGATCTTCACTGTGATGTGTCGCTTAGAGAAAGCCAGGTAGAGAGGAACCCAGCCCTCCTGTCCAGGGATTCTTCCCTCTAAGAGAGAGTTCAGGAGTGGATGCTCTGTTTCTGTTCAGTTTTCAGACACAGCACCTCCCATAGACAGTTCAGTTGTAGTTTAATCAAAGACCCTGAGCCAGAACCAGGCAGTTTTCCAGAATTCCTCACCCCAGAAATGATTCCAAATGCAAATGTGGTGCTGTGGCTCAAATGGCAGAG
Organism: Megascapheus bottae; assembly: GCF_031878675.1. Lineage (NCBI taxonomy): Eukaryota > Metazoa > Chordata > Mammalia > Rodentia > Geomyidae > Megascapheus > Megascapheus bottae. The sequence goes on from NC_143528.1 coordinate 12,555,335, forward strand.
CAGCTAGATTCTGGCCCATCTTTTCTTTATGCAATAATCCACCACTACAATATTGTCTAAATAGTTAGGCCAATGTTTTTTCACTTTTGCAGTGTATGTTCATCCAACATTTTTTCATCTGCAGCTCTCTTTGTATTTTAATGTCCATATAAAAGTAAAATATAAATGTATTAGCTCCTTCACTTAAATAACCACTTATTCAATGATCTCATTAAAAATATAAGAGGGGTCTGGAAGTTTGACCTGGTGATAAGAGTGTTTGCCTAGCATGCACAAAGGCCAGGGTTCCATTCCTTGGTACCAGATACATAGAAAAAGTCGAAATGGTGCTGCGGCTCAAGTGGTAAAGCACTAGGCCTTCAGAAAGTCCAAGACAGTGCCCAGGATATATATATATACACACACACACACACAGACTTACTGTTTCTGTTTTTTAAATGCCTTAACTCAGGAAATTTAAATTTTAGGCCATGTTTCAAAAGTAGATATTGTTTAAATCAAATATAATTGTCCAACTACAGCTTCAAGGTTCAAACAGGACTTTAAGAGGTCATCCAAATTTCGTTAGTGGCTCCAGGAAGCTGTGGACCCCAAGCTCTAAGAAAGAGCTTGTGGTGGGCGTAGCTACTGGAACTAAGAGCAACATCTTGCTCCTTGTCAGAAGATTCTTAACCAGTAACTAAATCCTATATTCAGCTCATGAAGATGCTCTGTTTTTGTTATGCTTCATTTGAACTGCTTTCTGAGAATAAGTTTGGTGAACATTATTTAATATCTGGAAAACTGAGGCAGGGGATAATAAACGAACAAGCTTTCAAAGGACAAAGCAGGGCACCTGTGATAAAGATGCATGACATGTGATAAAGATACTTTATACTTTACATTCTATCAATACTTCAGATTTAATCACTGCAAATGCAGCTGAAAATATAAGTTCTATGTTTTGTTTTGTTTTTTTTTAAGGATGAAGGGTACAGGCTGAATTTAGGATACATCAACACATTCAAAGCAAAGACACAAATTGTATTTGGTGGTATGCAAGGAAACTGTCACAGCTCATTAGACCTCAGATGCTCGCAGTGAGGAAGGAAATTCATGTATGTTCTCTCCTTACCTAGCACTCTTTCCATGATGCAACCTGGATTCAGACACTGCATTTATAATGTTGAATCATCTTGCTAAAGACTTAGTCTTTACATATTTTACTTTCCTGGTTTTTGTAAAGTTTGGCCAATACGGCCTGTCTCCATCACAGAGTGAGATGCCATTTGGTAAACACTCATTAGTTTGTGTCAGAGCTATGTTTGAATTCCATACTATGTATAGCTAAGTGTAGCCATCTCTAGAAGAGTCCAACGTTCAGTGGTCCAGCCTCTTTCAGCCTTCCTCTGAAGCCAGTGGAAGGTTCATTCTGAGAGGCTATTTCTCATGGGAGGTGTGTTAGTATCTTTCCTCTCATCAGTTTGCACGTGCAGGTATGCACACAGGTTGGCTGCTTACAGCCTCAGATATCTCCCCTGACCACAGGGAGAAACAATTAAAGCACATTCAGAATCAGGAAGAGTCAGTTAAACTCGGGCTCAGAGATTTCTGACTCAATGCTTCCTTCCCGTGGTTCTCAAACTGAGATTTTTCAAATATAAAGGATATATTGAAACTATATATGAAATGCAGACTTAAAAAGTTTAAGAACCACACAACCATATACATAAACTAGTGTACATTTTTCATTCATATGTATGAAATGAGTTTAACTGAGGTAGTCTAAGTTCTAGTCTATTCTTTTTTTTTTTCTTTTGACCAGTCCTGGGGCTTGAACTCAGGGCCTGAGTGCTGTCCTTGGGCTTTCTCAAGGCTAAAGCTCTACTGCTTGAGCCACAGCACCATTTCTAGCTTTTTCTATGCATGTGGTACGGAGGAATTGAACCCAGGTCTTTGTGTATGCTAGGCAAGCACTTTACCAGTAGGCCAAGCTCCCAGCCCCCTAGTCTATTCTTATAGGCCTGCTGTAGCACTCAGTTTCTCCACTGGCAAAGCCTTCCCTTGCATGTTTTACTACAGGGCCCAGGATTCGGCCAAGTCCCAGTTGGTCTATCATGTCTTGGTCAAAGCCCATATGGGGGTGGGATACCTTTAACAAATGCAGAGAACATTTTCCCTATCTTGTTTGTAGCCACTGGATAATCACATGCAAAACACTGAATCTTTTAGAAATAGAGAAAAGAGTTTGTCTTAAATATCTGAAAGCAAGGGAACCTTCCTATACATGTATCCAATGATATACACTAATCATAAACTTAAAATAACCTGTCATATAGAACTCCTTTTAAAGATACCATCATATTAGAAATGTATTTCCACAATAAATCTATGTTTATTGAGCAATTGATAAATGAAATTCATATATTCCTATCCTTGTAAGTGAGAATTTCTCAGCCATTTACATGGATGGAGTTTCTGTCCTTGCTCAGGATGTTAATTAAGTGTTCACTTTTGATGGATGGATTCTCCTTTTGCTCATTGTGTACATGACCTCTAGATGACCCTGAACCAGCCCTTACCTATCTGGCACTTTATCTTGTCAAAATTCCTTGCATGCTTATCATTCCTATCTATCTTGACTCCAGTTGAGACAATTGACAGACTAGATATTTAATCCCTGAAGCCTGTCTCTCCAGATTCTTAACCATTGAACTTTGCAGAGTCTGGGTTTCTGGCAGTTCTGTGTACAAGCTTTTATAATGGCATGTTGACCTCAGCCACTCATGCTAGAGTTTTCCTAGCATTGACTGGGAGGCGCATGCGTCCTCAACCCTGATGAGAACTGTGTATTTGTGAGCAGACACGTCTCTTAGAAACAAGAAAGGACAGTCAAAATGGCAATAGCTTCTGCTGCTGAGGGCTTGTTTTGTCCTAGAATCTTTTCATCCACAAACCATGCCTGCTTTGTGCCCCGTTGAAAAAGAATTTGGGGAAGGAATGGAAAATGTACTAATTTTCATGTCAGTTCCACAGCATGTAATTTGAAACCAAGCCCAGCATATCAGCCAAACTAAATACCTGACAGCAGAAATGTCCAAGGGAAAGCAGATCTAAAATAAAATCTTATTGGGGGGGGAGGGGAGAAGGTGGGCCAGAGGGCCTATAGCCCTTCAGGCCACCTGAATGTGTGGAACACTGAGTCAGGCTCTCCCTGGGGTTGTAAAGTATCTGCCCTGCACCTGTCACTGGTATTAGTGCTGTCATTATCATGGCTGTAGATGGAGAAGGGGGTGTTGCTGGAGGAAGACATTGATGAACACTTCTGCCTATGTGTCTGGGTGTTACATTGAATGCTGCCTACATGCCAGGAATCAGGCCCAATTCTGGAAGTACCAACTTTCAATGATATAAATGTAGCACTACAGTTTCTTAGGTGAAAATACCGGGGCTTCAAGAGGATACTTTGTATGTCTGCTGCTCTCAGGACTTGAACTCAGGCCCTTGGGCTCTTACTTGGATTTTTCACTCAGCTGGGATTCTACTACTTGAGCCATACCTCCACTTGGCATTTTTGCTGGTTCATTGGGAACAGAGTCACAGATTTTTCTGCCCATTCTGGCATTGAACTCTCATATCTCAGCCTCTTGAGTAACAAGGATTACAGCAGTGAGCCACAGACACCGAGCTGAGAGGAATTTCTTTAAGATACCCAGCTCTGAAGCAGCAGAATGAGCATCTTCTGACTACACAGAAACACCACCCCCCTCAAAAGCAGACTGCAGAAGACACGTTCATCTCAATCTGGCTCCCCAGGACCTTGACTGAACCGCCTTCCACCTATAACTTCATAAGAAGTTCTTCAACCCTCTGTTAAGCTCTTTCAAAGAGAAAAGTTGAAATCTGCCCGTCTATTTTTTTTTGCCTTTTTTCAGGTACTTATTGAACTTGTGAAAGCCTATGTTCAAGGAGTTAAAAGCATGACTCTCTTATCAACATACTATAAACCATGCTGGTTTTGTGAGAGAATTAATAGGATAGTAAATCTGATTCTAAAACCATTCTAAGAAACTGAATATTGATAGGTATTGTGTGTGTGTATATTATAGGCAAAGGGAAATGACAAAATAAGATTCCCAGTATATTTGCAAAACTGTTGAAGCTCTATAGGACAATCAAGGTTCTCATCTCTACCAGTGGAAATTGGAAAAAATAACGGAATCTTACAGGGGTGCCTGACTCTAATCAAAGTTAATGACAAGGGCTCGGGGTATAGCTCAATGGTAGAGTACTGGCTTACCCTTTCCAGCTTTAAAAGGCTACCTGACTTCTTTGGCTTATGGCCTTCTTCATCTTCCGTGTCTGCTTTTTGCTTCCACTGTTATGTAAATCTCTTTCTGACTCTGAGCTTTCTGTCTACTTCTTATGAGAGCCTCTGTGATGACCCTGGGCCTACCTGGGTAACCAGGATGATCTGAGTCACCGGCACCTGGCCTCACCATTGACTTCTTACCATGAAGGAAGGGAAGCAAAACTGAAAGAAATCTACAAACCAAGTTATCTAGTCCTCCAGTTCACCTTTCCACTTGATTAGCTGCTTCTGCCCCAAGCTCCGTTGTCTCATCATGTTGTCACAATTTACTGATCTTTGTCCAGTTCTGTAGATAATTATTCAACTCTCACTGCTTCTGAAGGTCTTCATTTCCTTAAGAGAGCTCCTATGCCTTGTAAACCTGTGCTAAATAGGACTTCAGTTTCTTTTTCTCTTGATCTCTCATATGTCAATTGAGTTCTAAGACCTGCAAAAAAAAAAATACTTAAAGGAGTAGTGGTGAAATTTTGCCTCCTCTACATTTTCTTTGTAAAATAAGTGAGTTTTCTACTTAGCATATGCACAAAACCAATACAAGTTTTACATACTAATGGGGTTCCATGTTTGATACATGTATGCATTGAACAGTAGTCATATCAGGATAAACACATGTATTTCTATCCTGGTTTATCTTGGTTATTTTCAAAGTAAGGCCTCTTAATACCAAACCCACCCCAGCTTAGTTTTTCCTACTTGTGCTGTCCTGTGTCTCTGGGGATAACAGAAGCGTGCCATTGTATCTTGCCATTGATTAAGATAGCCTTTGAACTTCTATTCCAGGGCCAGCCTTGAATTGCAATTTCCCAGTGTCTGCCTTCCAAGTACTTAGAATTATAGGCTTCAGCCATGATGACTGCTCAAACATTTTAAAGTTTTTGAAGCACCGCCATTCTGCTTTTTATAATATCTGTATTAATAGACATTCCCACCATCTGTGTGCAAGGGTTCCATTTTCACCACGTTCCTTATTGTACTTCTTATCTTCAGTTTTTGATACTTGCTATTCTTACTGGGGTGACAAGATGTCTAATTGTGGGTTTGACTTGCTTTTGTCTAAGTGAGGTTGAGTATTTTGGCATGCACATGATAGCCATTGGTATGTCTTCTTTTCAGAAATATCTCTTTTACCTATTTTCTAATTGGGTTATTTATTGTTTTATTATTGAACTTTGTGAGTTTCTTATAGATTCTGGATATCAACCCCTTGCAAGGTCTATGCATTATAAATACCATGTGTTGTGCTGTGGTATTATATTGTGAAATACAAAAAGTTACCTGGAGGCTCATGTGGTGGATGCTTGGTTTGTAGCTCTGATATTATTTTTGGAGCTAATGGAAAATTAGGAGGTGGGACCAGCTGGAGGCAGTAGGTCACTAGAGGTGTCTTGCTAAAGGCTTTAACTGGTCACTTGGTGTCTTCAGCTCTCTTTGCTCCCTGTCTATCAGGTGAATAAGAGAAATCCTTCCTCCTTCTTATGATCCCAATGCCTTGATGCTCTACCCAAGCACAGAGGACTCAATACTCTGAAGCCATGAGTTACAATAAATCCTCCCTCCCTTAAAATTATTCTCTTGGGTATTTTGGTCATAACAACAACCACCCTAATTATATAGCGTGTGTGTGTGTGTGTGTGTGTGTGTGTGTGTGTGTGTACATGTGTATTAAATGTTTCCTTTGTGGTCTAGAAACATCTTACTTTATCTAACTCCTATTTGTCTGCTTGGATGATTTTTAAAAAATTCCTTGTTCTATTTCATTATTCTGTGGAGCCCAGGCTCATTGTATAGTCTTTTTTAAAAAATAAATTGTGTTTTATTTTTGGGATAATGTATAGAAGGGTTACAATTACATTTGTCAGGTACTAGGTGCATTACTTCTTATGTTTTTGTCCCCTGTTCTCTCCCCCACACTCTTCCAATCATCTTGTTTACCCCCTCCTTTCCCTATTTCAAATAAACATATATACAATATACCAGGTAACAAAGTCAGATATAGTAATCACATGAGATTAACCTTAAGGGAGAAAAGATAACTTTACCTAGTACACTAAGAACAACAATCACAAAGATAAACCTCTTGTTTCCATATTAGATGATGTTTTTCTTTACCAACCCCAAATTCATCAAGTACTTTCCCAACTCTTAAAGCTAGACTCTGATCAACATCTGCAATCATTTCTTTCTCTGCCTCTGAGCTAGACACTGCTCTTACTGTAACCCTGGCTCGTCTCTGTCGATTTTTACCACTATGCAAAATGGAGCAAGTGTAAGTCATTTCACTCAGGATGGTGATGACAGTGGGGGAAGGAGCAGGCTGCGTGATGGAGATGCCATCTGTCTGTGGGACTGCCACAAATCTCCGGAGCTGACTGCTGGAAGATGAAGCTCTCAACTCTCAGGTTTCCACCGCTAGGAATCATGACCTGGGATCCACAAAAGACCTGACTCATAAATACTGTTCAAATAATTAACATGAAAATAGCATTCACATGTGCCTACCCACCTATCGATTCTCCAATTATGTCTAGCAGCTGAAAGCAGAGGAAAGCTGTGAAAACAGTTAGGGAAGCCATAGCTGGAAATGTTGATAAATTTCCAGAACCATAAAACATATTGCAGTAATCCTATCATCAGTCTCACCTTCCTGAATTTCACCACAGCTGACCCCAGAGTCTCAGGGAAAACTTTACCCAAAGAAAATCCTGGGAATGAATGTCAACACAAACACCTGAGTTTGTTATAGTAGTTCTTGATGTTTGATTGAATAACCAGGACATGTTCAATATTTGCGATCATTAGCGGGATTTTTTTCAGAAACTCTGAAAAGTCTGGGAAATACTTTCTATGCTTACTGGAAGGAATGATTTGATCCTTAGGATCCACCCAGGTTCCATAGCCCCATACTGCACTCTCACTCTTTTTTCTGTCCTGTTCATTTGGGCAAATCTTGCCTTCCGTAGATTGAAGATTTAACCCACTTACTATTATCCATTTCCTCTCACTGCACAAGGTGAGTAACCACAACTTGAACAAGCCATAGCCCAGCTTTCCCATAACCTTGGTTTTCAAATCGCCTCAACCAATCACCATTTTTTTGTGTGTGGTGCCAGGATTTGAACTGAGCCTCATATTTGTTAGGCTGGTGCTCTACCACTTGAACCATTCATTCAGCTTTGTTTTTCACAGACTATTTTTTGAGATAAGGTCTCTGCCTGGGCTGGCATCCTCAATCTTTCCTCTCCCAACTTCCTAGTAGCTAGGATTACAGAACCAGTTTTTCAAATAAAATCCCAATAGTTGTTCTTACTATGCCTCCTCCTCTCCTTCTCTTCCTTTTCTTTCTCCTCTTCTTTCTTTTTTCCTTTCTTTTCTTTCTCTTCCTCTCCTCCTTCTCCTCTTCCTCCTCTTTCTCCTTTACCTCCATTTCCTCCTTCTCCTCTCCTCTCACTTCTTTTCTCCATCTCCTCCTCCTCTTCTTCCTTCTCTGTCTCCTCCTCTTTCTCCTTCTCCCCCCTTTTCTTCTCCTTCGCCTCCTCCTTCCTTCCCCCTCCTCCTTCTTTCTTTTGTCTCCAAGCCATATATTCTTGTCCCACTTAAACCATACCTCCAATTCCAGATTTTTGCTGGTTAACTGGAGATAATACTCTTGTGGCTTTAAATTTTGGTCCTCCAATCTCTGCCTCCCAACTAGTTTGGATATTAAGTGTGAGCCACTGACACCTAGCTGGCATTTTTATGTGTTTGAGAAAATGGTATACAATATCTTCTAATTATTTGTGAGCTCTGTGTGAATTTGCATACTTGCTAAAATTTATTTATAACACCCAAATCAATAATGTGTTTTTGTGTTTATCCCCAGACATCCATGGAACAGTGAGATAATTAAATCACCAGATATTCATGTTCCTGGATGAAACTAAATGAGGCAACACCTTGACTTTTTGTTTCAACCCCCAAGTGTCCTTTTTATTAATTATTTAGTGCCATTTCTTTCACTTTTTGTTGATACTTTTTGTTGATAGTTTTGCTGCTGACCTCAGCTTCTAGGAAAGCACTAAAAGTGCTTAATGCAAGAAGGCAGGGAGAAATCTTGCAGGAAAAAAAATTGTGTATACAATGGAATTCTATGCTGCTGTCAGAAAGAATGACATCGCCCCATTTGTTAGGAAATGGAAAAACTTAGAAAAAATCATATTAAGTGAAGTAAGCCAGACTCAAAGGAACTTAGGCTCAATGGTTTCCCTCATTCGTCATAATCAGTAGAAACCTTGGGCTCTACTAGCAGAGATTTGCAATAGAGCAAAATCTTGATACATAAGGACATATAATGTGAAGCTAATCGAAAGGACCTCCAGGATAGTGAAACAAAAGCCATATAATGAATGATTGTTGTCCTTAATGTACTATGTTGTCTCTCATCTCCTTTGCTGTCCCTTGGTTATCTCATATTGGTATAGTATCTCACTTTGTTATCTGATATATTGAATTTATTTGTATTTGGATATTTGAAATTTGATAGGGAAGGGGGGAAAACCAAGACAGGTTAGGGGGTGTGGGGGGGGGAGGGAAATGGGTACCAAGACATGTGAAAGGGTATCAATGTATGTGAATTAATGCACCTTCTATCTGGCAAATATCATGTAACCCTTTTACTAATTACAATAAAAAAAATAAAGCAAAAAAAATTGTGTATATTGGGAAAGCTCTATTTGAGGTCAGGTTATAGTGCTAGTGGTCAAGTGTTCAATGTTAACGAGTCAACAGTGTGTATTAAATACCATATCTTTAAAAAGCACACATAAAATTAGGTTATGCAGAGATAATCCTAGGGGAAATACTTCATTGCCATGATTTAAAAAACAAAACAAAACGTCCGTAGTACAGTCAACAGGATCCTCAGCATCTTTACTCAATAAAGTATCATGATGCTAGCTCTGGTTAGATGACGGTAATTTCCAAGGGCTTAGCCCAAAATCTGCTCCTACCAGGCTAGAGTGAGAAAACAAAGAAAGGAACCGAACAGGAAACCCAGGTAGGAAGAGACATATTAAAATGTCCCATGTCCCCTGCTTGGGGGCACTGAAAAGGTGTTAGAGAAATGGCTATTGGACTTGCAAGACTTTGGGCACCCTGTGACTCCCTCCTTGTCACATCCACTTCTTTCTTCAAGTCTGCTCTTCTTCCATCGATCTATCATGGCTGAGATTTTCTGAGTTTTATTCCCGCCCCCCCCCCCCCAGCAGCATGGCCAAGCATACCAGAGAAGCCAGTCCTGGACATGATTTGGGGAGCTTCTGTGCTTCTTGTGACTTGAATACAGCTCACAGTCTGGTGGCAGAGGACCCATCACTTGGCTTCCTAATTTCCCTGTGGAAATCCTGCAAGCAATCAGGCTCCCTACCCATGTGAGGTATTTCTTGGAGGATAGAACAAAGCTTAAGCAAGTCCACATATGTGCCAGAGATTCTTTTGCTACCCATGCCCTTGTACTTCTCCGAGGGCGGGTTGAGGCTAGGAGTGTCTGTAAGGAGGAAGAACGTGTCTCAATGGACACAAGATTCCTCTAGACCATCCATGATGTGTATTGGGTAGGAGAAAAACAGAAAGAAGCAGCCATCTGCCTGTACTTGTATACTTGAACTAAGGACCTCCTATTGACCTGGTCTCTGCTCCTGCTCAGAGCTCTGGAAGCCAAAGACTGAAAACTCTACATGCTGTTTCCAGAGCCTGGTATGGAAGCCTGGGTGACTCTATAATCACATCACAAGCATGTTTGAGTTTCCGGTATCTCCTTTTCTTTCTCCTTACCATTTTTTTTTTTTTGCCAGCTGGTAGCTGTTTTCTCTCTTGGGACTTCTGAGCCAACAGATTAGCAAAGATAAATATCTATGACTAGGAAAATGTACTTGCCTTGCATATGTGTATTGTAAGTAGGTGGTGACATTAAAAGAACAAAAAAGATGATAACTCAAAATAAGATCTGAGTAAGTCTTCCTACAGATTTTTACCAAGGTGGTGTGTTTTTGTCTCTTGATAATGTGAGCTGAGCAGACTGTTGAGTTGAATATTTGGTTCGTCCTGTAAAATATCTACTAGACAATGTGTTAAACTCAGAAGATGGCTTGATTCAAGAAGGATTATTTGGCTATTAACACAAGAGGAACAAGGACTGGCAAGGACCTAGATTCTTTATCTCATTATGTAGTCTAGTCAAAAGGTTTTATAATAAAACAGAGATCCCACCTTGTGCTTCTGTTCTATCCCTGGTCCACGCCAGATGTGTGAAATGTGTGGGATATGCGTGGGAGCTACTGGGTGACATTTAGGCCTGATCCTGTAGCTCTGGTGGTCTGATGACAAGTAATCAGCTGCTAATTGTGTAAGAAACAGTATGTTGGAAGGTCAGCCTCTGTGAGCCAAGGGTAGTGACTCCCCCCCCCCAACTTACTACAGAAGAACTTGGCTTTCATGGTGCTCAGGTCCTCTCTTGTCTAATTTAGTTCCCACATCCTGAGTTCAAGCTCCAGGACTGGCACAGAAACAAACAAACAATAAAGACTGCCATAAAATGGTAGTCTTGATGTACAATAGAGTGAGTGGGAGGGAATAGGAGAGTTCCAAGGGGAGAAATAATTAGCATTCACCCCAAGAGAGGGAATACTTTCTAAAAGGCAAAGTTCTTTTGTTTGGTGAGCGGAATTTATGTGTGTGTGTGTGTGTGTGTGTGTGTGTGTGTGTGTGTGTGTGTGTAATTTTCTAGCTTATACATGTGCTGCCCAGGATTCTGTGTAGGGTCTCGTTTTTACAGCATGCCTAGCCAACATCTCAACATTCTGCTGTGGTTCCTGAGCCAGACCAACTGCTCTAATCCCAGATCCTGAGCCAGTGTGACTGTTCATTTCCGACTTAGGCCTATAACTCTGGCTTCCTCAACACAATGGTGTAAGTAAAGGAGCCAGGCAGCTACAAAGCATTGTGAGGCTGACAGAAGGTGAAGCCTTCATGTACTGTGAAGTCAGACTGTTCTTCTGAGGACCATTGCATGAGAAAGCCCCATGAATAGAATTCTCAGAAACTTCCAGGTCTAATGAAAGGGTCCCTGGACTGCAAGTTCAACTGCTAGCATCCTGACATCCTCCATTGACTCCTGGTGTTATTGGAAAGAGCACTTTGTTCTTGGCAGTAGATTTCTCATCAGAAGACAAAATTTTTTGTTTGTGGAAATAAACTCAAGAAGTTCGGTGCCAGTGGCTCATTCTTGTTACTCTAGCTATTCAGGAGGGTGAGATTTAAGGATTGCATTTCAGAGCCAGCCTGTGTGGCTGAACATTCCTGAGACTCTAATTAACCACCGAAATATCTGGAAGTGGAGCTGTGGCACAAGTTGTAGAGCACTAGCCATGAGCAAAAAAGCTTAGTGACAATGCTCAGTGCTTAGGCATTTAGTTTGCCTTCTGCCTCTAGTTTGGAGCGCAGAAGCTTTAGAAGACTCTAGGAGGAACGCAATGAGTTGAAATAAAATAATCTTCAAATATAGTTCAAAAGAATGGGAGTTCCTTAGCTTTGAGACTTCCCATGTCTTTATGAATGAAACAAAATGTACATTTGCAATGTTCCTGTTTATGAACATGTATATTGAGTATTTAAATGCATTTTCCCCAGTTTACAATTAGATTCTTCAATTATTTTTAGTATGTTCACAATGTTGTACATGGACCACTTTTTAAGTTCTTTCTTTACTCTCTCTCTCTCCATATAGTTTCTTTTGCCTCTTCCTAATCCTTGCAAGTCCTTAATTTGCTGTCAGTCATTAATCTGCCTTTTCAAGACATTTCATATACATGGAACCAGATAGCATCAGGTCTTTTGAGACTGGCTTCCATTTAGCACCGTATTTTCGAAGTTTATCTAGATTGTAGCATGTGAAGGTACTTCATTTTTGTGGCTGAATAATAATCCATTGTATAGATTTACCACATTGTGTTTATTCACTGAGCAAATGATAAAAGTTCAAGTTGTTCATTTGTAAGGAAATGGAAAGACTTAGAAAAAATCATAAGTGAAGTAAGCCAGACTCAAAGGAACATAGGCTCAATGGTTTCCCTCATTTGTCATAATCAGAAGAAACCTTGGGCTCTCCTAGCAGAGACTTGCAATAGAGCAAAACCTAGATACATAAGACCAGATAGTATGACGCTAAATGAAAGGACCTCTAGGATATAGAAACAAAAGCCATATAATATGTGATTGTTGTCCTTGGTGATTGTTGTCCCTTGGTTATCTCATATTGTTACAGTATCTCACTCTGTTATCTGATATATTGGATATATTTGTATTTGATTATTTGAAATTGGATAGGGAAGGGGGTAAAATAAGATGAGGGGTGAGGGTGGGGGGGGAGGGAAATGGGGACCAAGAATGAGAAAGGGTATCAATGTATGTGAATTAATGCACCTTCTATCTGGCAAATATAATGTAACCCTTCTATCAATTACAATAAAAATATATGAAAAAAAGAAGTTCAGGTTGTTTTCACGTTGAGCTATTTTTGTGAATACTATAAGTGAACATTTGTGTATAAGTTTTGGGACACACCTGTTTTCAGTTCTCCTCAAACTAGGCTTTAACCGGATGTTTATATTTAAACTTTTTGAAGAACAGCTAGATTTTTCCACAGTGACTGCACAATTTTACATGTTTATAAATAGCATATGAGGGTTCTAATTTCTACCCACCTTCACAAATACTGCTCCTACTATTACTATTACTACTACTACTACTACTTATTATTATTATTATTATTATTATTATTAGCATCCTACTGGTATGAAGTGGTATTTCATTGTAGCTTTGACTTGTGTTTCCCTAGAGGCTATTGAATAATATCTTATTGTGTCCTTATCAAATATTTGTATATCTTCTTCACAGAAATTATTATTTGAATATTATGCCTAATTTTAATTCAAAGTTTTTCTTTCTTTGTTTGTTTTCTAGTTCCAGAGTTTGAGCTCAGGTAGTCACACTTGCTTAGCTAGTTTGCTTGACTGATGTTTTACCACTTGAGCCACAAAAGCTCTACTTTTTTGATAAAGCCTCGTGATCTTTTCTGCTTGGCATACACCAAACATTGATCCTTTAGATCTCAGTCTCCTGACTAGCTTGGATTATAGGTATGAGCCAGTGGCATCCAATTACTTATTTTTGTTGTTGTAAGTTATAATATTTTAATATAGTCTAGATACAAGTTCCTTACCAATATTTCCTCCTATTCTATGGAATATTTCTTCACATTCCTAATACAAAAAGTACAGGAATACTCCTGTAATATGAAAAGTCAAGAATTCAATAATGTCCAATTTATCTCTCATTTCTGTTGCATTTGTGATTTTACTGTTATAACCAAGGAATGGTTGCTTATGCCTAGGTCATGAGGATTGAACTCTATGTTTCCTTCCAAGAGTCTCACAGTGTTACTTTTAGATTTAGATATTTGGCTGTCTTGGAGTTCTCTTATATGGTGTAAATTAGGGGTCCAACTTCATTCTCATATCTGTGGCTTTTAGCTGTGTCAGGACTATCATTAAAATGGCTGTTGTTCATTGAAGAGGTGGATACTCTTTAAAACAGGAGTTGACCGAGGTATATGATTGTACTTTTAGGTTTTTAAACATATTTTGGTGGTACTGAAGTTTGAATTCAGGTCTTTGTGCTTGTTAAACTAAGGGGGTGTATGAATAAAGACAGTTAAAACCTGGTTCAGAGTTTACAAACAGTGCACCATGATCTATTTAGAAAAATTTCCTATGTGTTAAAATATTTTATTACCATTATAAAATTATAAAATAAAATCTTTAACTTTTGAAAGTTGCACTATAATCTCACTACTCAACCACAACAACTTTAATGTTTTCATAATTGCCTTTACTGCACTATATGTTTACATATTTTAATCATATATTTACTTTTCTTCCCCCTTTTCCTTTTCCTCCTCCTCCTTTTTCCTTTTCAGAGTTGAAGACTGAGCTCAGGACCTTGCACTTGCTGGGCAAATGCTCTTCTACTGAACTCTCCAACCCCTATTTTTCTTTTTTAAAAACTCACTGTTAGCCAGGTATGGTGGCTCACGTCTGTAATCCTAGCTACTCGGGAGGCTGAGATTTGAGGATCAAGGTTCAAAGCCAGCCCTGGCACAAAAGGACCTGAGACTCTTACCTCCAATTAACCACTAGAAAAAAGGAAGTGGAGCTTGGCTCAAGGATAGGGCTGTAGCCTTTAGCTGAAGAGCTCAGAGACAGCACCTAGGCCTAGTTCAAGCCCCATGAACTCACTGTTTACTATCAATACTTTTTATGTTTTCATATGGTATTCACATTTTAATGGCTTCTTAAAATTCATTATAAGTTTGTTGAGTTTTGCCTTTTCTTAAGAATAATTAATCTCTACCAATAATCTAGTGTTCCTTCCTTCTTTCTTTGGTAAATTATTTCCTTAGGATAAATTAGCATTGTATGTATAATAGATAAATGTTAAAAGCAGTTTTTCCTTTTTGCAATTTCTTCTCTGAAAACCTTTTATAAGCTTTTAAACTGTAAATAATAAACTGTGTCAGATTCAGATTTAACCTCTAAAGCATTTGAATTTGCTAGGATTTCTTTTTTTTTTCACTTTTGCCAGTATAATAATATATGTTTGGTTTAATTCATGTTTCAATTGTCTTAGCAAGCTTATGTACTTTTTATGATTATCATTTTTTTATGTTGTCTCATATGCCTTCCTGAAAGCAGCACTCTAAACTTATTCTTCTAGCCATTAAAATAATCTTTGTTGATTGCAGGACCCACCTGATTATTTCTGGAAACTAGAATCCTGATGCGTTTATATTTTTAATGCTCTTTTTTCACATCATCTCTCTGCATCTCAAATAGATTTATTAATTTTATGGCAGTTAAAAGTATGAAAAATAGGACACACACAGCTGAGACTGGCTCATGATGCAACTCCAGTACCTGAAATAGGTGGTGAAAGTCTCTGAACTGATTGGACCAGCTGAATGGTCAAGGGCAGAGTATCACTGAGTGCATTTCCTGTTTGAACTCTAAGTCAGTGAAGTTGGAAAAGGCTGCCCCTCAGCTGACAGTATTATTAGTTTTCTTGTTTCTCATTACATTTTTGACATCAACTTATCCTCTTTGAACAGCCTTGGTTGATAAGATAAAAAGAAAAGGAGCTTAACAAGTCACTTGACATTTGGAGTTTGCCATGAAGTGTTTTCAGTTTGGTGAATAAATATTTTATTGTCGTCACACTGACTCCAACAGCTGATTAGTCATTTAAAAATGTAATTAATATTTAACAAAGACTTTTTTTTGCTAGTCCTGGGGTTTGAACTCAGGGACTATGCACTATCCTTGAGCTTTTTCAAGGCTAGTGCTCTACCACTTGAACCACAGCACCACTTCTGACTTTTTCTGTGTATGTGGTACTGAGGAATCAAACCCAGGGCTTTGTGCATGCTAGACAAACACTCTACTACTAGGCCATGCTCCTGGCCCTAACAAAACTTGTGACTTGTAGCTGGTGCTTAGGGTTTCATTAAAACTTATAAATCTGTTCCAGATGTTATTTTATATCATTTCATCATTGTTGATTATAATTATATTTATGTCCGGGCCATTTATTTATCTTGTTAACAACAGATCAACGTAAGTTGCATTCACATCTGAGGAGGCTGAGAGTACCCCTCTTTTGTACCCCCAGGGTTCATTCAAGATCTAAAGTCACAGTTTGAGGAAGTAGCCAGATCTTTATTCCAATATTATTTTCCTGGACTTCAGGAGAGCCCTAACTCTTTGTAAATGTTCCTCCATTATGGTGCTTCTTTTACAATTACACACATCCCTCTTTCATATTGAACCATAGCAATTAACTCTAACTGAAGAGTTGAGATTTTTCCTTAGTTTGGAGCCAGGCCACCACGATAACTTTTTACGATTATAGAGATGTAGGTGTAATAGTTGAGAAACACAGAGATTTCAAGTTGATTACATGGGTCCCCAGTCATATCCAGTTGTGAAAGTCAAAAGTACTTATGCACACCGTGTGCAGAAAACTACTATATTCTACAGGGATGCTTCCCATGCTAGCTTCCAATTCTTGGGCTCAAAGAATCCTTTTGCTTCAACCTCCCAAGTTAGCTGGTCCTACAGGTATGCACTACCACATCCAACTTGGAAAAGTCATTTTAACTTGGTGGCTTTGCTCGATTATAGTTCAGTCTCCCAGAGTGAGCTGGGGTGGGGTGGGGTTGGGCGGGCTAGCCTTCATTCGTATCTTAATACTTCTAATGGTGGAGGAGGTGCCATCCTCTCTTTCCATCTCATCCCTGCCAGCTTGGTTGGACTGGAGTTACTGCCAAACCTCAGCCTACATAGCCTTTAAAGCTTTTTCCCTCCCTGGAAAGCTATAATTCAGTCTTATCTTCTAATACACTGTGCAAAATGCATGCCAATAATCTTTCAGATATGATCTCAACCTTCCCAATCCTGACTCATGAACTTAATAACTTTCAACTTATAAAAGCACAAACCATAAACTGGAAAGACCACTGTGCTACACAAGAAGCTCAGCTTGCCTGTGTCACCTGCAAGGCCTAAGGTACTCATCAAAAGGCAAGGGCATGCGCACCTCCTTCCCTAGCTGTCAGTTTAGTCGGTTTCCTTTTATCCCTCCTCCTGACTACAGGAACCTCCACATTAGCGAAACTAATCATCAAGAATCTCACATTTGATTCTTCTTGGCTACGTGGGGCTAACTCTGCTGCATCCCAGCCTGTGCTGTGTTAACAACCCTGGGTTCCCCCCTCATTTGGAGCTACCAGAGAGACGCATATATGATTTCACCTAAGAGTATTCTTGCCATGTACTTGCGGCTCACACCTGCAGTCCAAGCTACTTAGGAGGTTGAGATCCGAGGATCACAGTTTTCAAGTCAACCAAAACAGGAAAATTCTTGACACTTTCAAATCCAGTTAATCACCCACAAAAAAAAGCCAGAAGTTGAGCTGTGGCTCCAGTCGTAGAATGCTCACCTTGAGGGGGGAAAAAACAGAGCACCCCCCCAAAAAAACCCTTCAGGGATAGTGAATAGACCCTAATTTCAAGCCCCAGGACCCTGCCCTCCTACCCAAGCAGACAAATTATCATACGATGATAGGAATACATCAGATGATTCTCAGCTGGGCTAAGGGCAAATGTTATTGGAGTATAAGTCTTCAAATGGTAATGAGTGGAAAGCATATTTGCACAAATGTATTATTTTCTCACATCTGTGAGACTGAAGAGAGCACACAGATTGTGTAGAGAAGATTCCTGATGTGCTCTGCAGCCATGTTCTAGTCTTTTGCCCTTGAGAAAAATATTCCCATGAAACAAATCCCTGAGTTCCCTGATCCCCAGAGGCCCATGGAAATTTCTGGAACGAATCACCAATGCTCATAGGTAACTACAGGAAAGAACCTGGCCCTGTTGGGAACCTTCCATTTTGGCAGTTGTTTAGACCAGGCCTAAGGGGAGCTCCGGGAATTCTGGGAGACAAAATCATCAGTGTCTGTACCAAGTAGCTTTGTTTTTTTTTCTCACAATTTTAACAAAAGGTATTAAAACCTTCTTAAGTGTCCACATGGCTCACTCTTCTCCATTCAAATTCACTACAGGTATCTGTTAGTCCACAAAGATTTTCTTGGACTCCCAGATTAAATGAAGTGCTTTTAGAGGGATAAAAACTATGTATGGTTAATTTGGTAATCACAGTTTTGTACCCAGCCTGATATAAATGAGACTCTGGATAAGCCATTCTGGCTTTGTGCAACCAGACCAGCCCTGATCTCAAGGACATATTTACTTGTGGTGAATAGATGATATGCTGGACAGTTGAACAGCAAATGCACTGGAGCCTCACCACACAGAACCTGCTGTCAAACAAAATCAACCTTGCCAGGCCTGGCTCATATCTCATCCAAGGGAGATTAGTCAGTGGTATATCTGAACTACCTTCTGATTCTTGTTTTAATTGTTTAATTGTTGCAGCCTCTTAATAGAAGCCTTGTAGACCCCACCATGGAAAGCCTCAGGACCACTGACAAAAAATAATCTGTGTTCTTTCTTCATGCAGGTCTGAAGCAAATTCTCCCTCTAGGTCCCCAAGGTTGATAAGGCAGCTCCTGTCTCAAACAAGGTCTGCAAAGGATACTTCTATCTGGAGTTCGATTGCCAAAATTACAGCTAATGTAAGAAATGGTTTCAGGAGATTCACCAATGAAATAGTGACGTGGATTTCTCAGTGTGAAAATGCTGAGTATATACATGTAATGTGCATATGCATAGTTTGCTACAGCATTAAATAATAAGGAAAAAATGCCCTTGGCTAACATATACCTAATCTTACAGTGTGTATTTGCAGGCTTGCTCGTACTTCGTTTATTTGGCAATTTTTTTTGTTTTAACTTCGATTTTTTTGTTATTAAATGTTAAGTTATTCTACAGGAGATTTACAGAGGGGTTGCTATTTTATAAGTCAGGTGATAAGTACATTTTTTGGACAGTGTCACCCTCTTCCTTCACTTTCTCCCATAATATTTGTTTTAAAACCTGGTTGAGTGATAGTCTAAAGGGTGCCAATACAAAAGGTAATAATTCATGGGTAATTAAAGAAAAACATTTTGGAAAAAGATAGATGCACTGATTCACTTTGAAATTGACTTATGATCCAATCCCAATAATACTTTGACATTCTTACACTATGACTAAGTCAAATTTGGCTTCGAAAGGAATTATAATATTTAATATGAAATATGATCTTGTTCTGGCAAAAGAAATGAGTGCTGTCACTCCCATTTAAGATAATTGTGGCAGACAGGAGCTATGTGAATCTTAAATACAGCATCTGTGGTGGACTGGAACCCTCTTTCCCAATAGATTCCCAAACTTGTCTCCTATGTAAAATGATGCCATATTTGCACATACTCCATGCATACTGTCCTTTATACTTTAAGTAATCTCTAGATTACTTGTTAAAATAATCTAAATGCTATGTAAATAATTGTTTTACTCAATTTGTTAAGGGATGACAAGAAAAATATTTGCACATGTTCAGTTCAGACTCAAGATTTTTTTTCTAATATTTGATTGAACCTATGATTATGAGACTCTCACACTGTGTTTCTAAGGCAATCTTTCTTGGCCTGTTTCCCATCTCCTGTTCTCTTCTGTACATCATTTCAGACACAATGAGCATTAATATAAAAGAAATTTTATTGTCTGTCAGGTCCAATATATTTGTTTCACAGACATACAACCCCACAAGATTTAAAGATGATGTGTTTTGTCAGGGATCCTTAGTAAATTTCTCAGTTGAGATTTGAATCCAAATGCTCCGGTTCCAATGGTGTTCTTTTTAAACCATCACACACTTGTCAAAAGGTTGGTAAGAGAACTTAAAAATAAGAAAACCAAGAGTTTTATCTTGAGTGATTGTTGTTCTTAATATACTATGTTATTTCTCTTCTCCTTTGTTGCCCTTTGGTTAATCTCATATTGTTACTGTGTCTGACTTTGTTACCTGGTATATTGTATGTACATTTATTTGTTTATTTGAAATAGGAAAGGGAAGGGAGAAAACAAGATGATGGGGAGGAGAAAAATGGGGACAAAAACATGAGAAGGCGTATCAGTGTGAGAGAAGTAGTGCACCTACTATCCACTTGGGAGGTGGAGATAGGAAGATCTCAGCCTGAAGCCCATCTGAACAAAAGTACAAGACCTTATCTAAAAATAACATAATGCCAAGGGATTTGGACTATGTATGTCTCAAGTAGTAAAACACCTGTCTAGATCAGAGGCTGTAAATTTCAAAGCCCAATACTGGGAAAGAAAAGAAGAGTTGCAATCAGGTTCCAGTGACTCCATCTGAGACCTGAGGCCAGCCCTAGGCAAAAAAAAAAAATCTTGGATATTCCTTTTCCAATTAACTAGCAAAATCTCAGATTGGAGTCATTGCTCAAGTGGTAGAACACTAGCAAACAAGCTAAATGAACAAGCTCTGGTAGTAACCGAGAAAGAAAAAGGAGGAAGGAAAAAAGAGGAAGGGAGGAAGATGGAGGAAGAAGGGGGGAATAAGAAAGGGAAAAAGGATAAAAGATGAAAAATTTGAGAAGACCTGCACAAGGAGGTTTAATACAAATTTATTCCTCCACATTATGACACAGAACGCAAGGATCATCTCCAAAATAAAAGGCATTCCCAGAAATACTATGACCACTGATAGAATTCAATTAGCTGAGTCTCTTATACAATGATTTTATACGGATTCTTGAACCATTTAAAAAGTGAAAGAAACCCAGTATAATTGGTCTTTTTATATTTTTAATATAGTGGTAACATCACCAGATCCAGTTACTCACTGCCATTCTAGCTTTTCTTTTGTATTAGTGGAATATTTTAGTTTTGAATATATTTGGCAATAAGAATTCCCATTAGAATTATATGGAAACAAGAACCTACTGATAAATATCTGGCCTATTATCTGTTACCTCTGCAAACCATGGCTGAATTGATGATATCTCTGTTAGCAGCCTATGAGCTGGCACTTTCCATTCTGAAGTGGAATCTGAATAGTAGTCACTGGCAAATAACTCACTGAACCAGGATAGGCCTAACACAGAGGTAAGGTGTACTAGCAGGGCCACATGTGTTTTGAAATACATTATTTTAACCCCTTGGTCCCACCCAACAAGATTCTTCATATCCTATTAGCGCTAATCCACTTTTCTTTCTTGAAATACTATAGAACATTCTGAACATAATTTATATGTAAGAGAGATGCAGATAAGGTCTCACATGTGTGCCATAATATTTAAGTCATGGCAGTAAAACTTGACAGACTAAAAGGTCAGAATTCTGGCTTGCCTGTTGTAACAGCCATCTGTGTGCATTAATCCCATAAGAAAGCATGCTGAATTAATATTTCCGTGGGTGGGTTTCAACTGATTTAACATTTCAGATCGTACTTGAGCCTGTGGCAGCCCATCACCTCCTCTCTTTCGTCCTCAGCATTCTTAATGATGGGAGAGTTTAAGTGCCTAGCTTAGAAAATCACAGCATAGCAATTGTTATTCAGCATCGATCCACTCCTAGTGCTGTGTCCTAGAAGCATCTGTGTTTGTTTCCAGTGGGATTACATGGTACACACACCTCACACGGGAAGACCATTTTACCCCTTTTCCCTTCTCATTTAAAAAGTAAAGATGGAATAGCTGGGTCATAGGGAAGCTCTATGTTTAGCCTTTTGAGACACTGCCATACTGCTTTCCATAGTGGTTGAACAAGTTTGCACTCCCACCAACAGTGTAGTAGTGATCCCTCCTGGCCACATCCCCTCCAGCATCTGTTATTATTCGTTTTCCTGATCCTGGCCATTCTAACTGGAGTGAGGTGGAATCTTAGAGTTGTTTTGATTTGCATTTCTTTTATGACCAGAGATGTTGAGCATTTCTTCATGTATCTATAGGCCATTTTTGTTTCTTCTTCAGAGAAGACTCTCTTTAAGTCTTTGGCCCATCTTTTAATGGGATGGTTGTTACTTTGGAGATTAGTTTTGGAGTGATTCAATTTTTTGAGCTGTTGATATATTTTAGATATGAGGCCTTTGTCCATTGTTTGGTTGGTGAAGATCTTCTCCCACTCTGTAGGCTTCTTTTATACTTATAAAATATGAGGGTTTTTTGTATGTGTGGAGAGATAGAAAGAAAATTGTCTAATGATAAAGGAAATGAATGACAAAAATACACGGTAGATGTTTGGGTTTGGAAAGGAATTAGATGGAATTTTCTGGATCAGTTAGCATTTGGAAGAAGTATTTAAAAAGGCATCAGGAAGGCTCTAGGCAGCTGATAGCATATACAGCAGGCCTTCTCAGTTTGAGGTCTGTCCCAGTCCCAGCTTCCTTTATTCTCTTTGCATGTTTTTCTTCTGAATTTAAACAGGTGAGAGAGGGTGAGAGGAAATAGAAAAGCAGTAACAAGCTAAGTTTGGGAGAAATGATGAGACTGATGCCTTTCTGGGCTTTAGCCCTCCCCCAAGCCATCTCTTCCTTGAGTTTCAGGCAATGTGGTAAAGCAAAATACCATAACAAAAAAAGCTCTGGCTCTTGGCTCTTTCAGGACCTTCACACTGACCCCTAGAGCCATTTCATATGGTTCCTCTCTGAGCAAGAGTCAGGGCAGTGACTGCCTTTGATTGGGAAGAAGATAAGAGGAGCTTTAAGGCAAAGATAAAGGACTCCAATGTCTTTTATCATACACAGCTCTTAACCAATCTTGGAGACAGAGGCCAGGTCCTGAGTTCAAGACCCAGCATGGTGAACATACACAAAAATGACTCACCCATTAGAATGTTGGGTGTGAACAATTATCCAGGGCCAGGAACCCATTCCCTCCTGTTCAGTCTCCAATAATGTTGACCTTGGAGTCTATATAGCACGATTTTCATTTTATTCCCTGCGACTAAAGGAAACAACTCCTTCCCAAAGAGTGCATAAATGAAGGATTCCAAGGCACCCTGCTCTTTTGGTATACCCAAGGTCCCCTGCAAAGACTTCCCATCCTCTTTCACCATTCCCATCTCAGAGTAAATCCTGTGAATGAACTGCGCGGTGTTAGATTCACTCTGCCAAGGCATACCTCGGCCCAGAAAGGTGGCATTAGCCACCTCCTGGCTGCCTTGCCTTTGCAGTTACATTCTCTAGCTATATGAACTCTGTTACCCAGGTGAAGTCAAGTCCCAGAGGTTGCCAGCCTGTTATCTCCACGAAGGCAGCTTTGAGGCAGTGCTTGTGATTTGGGTGCCTTGAGGTAGTGAACAGATATTGGTCACTTTCAGTGTCTGTGTCTATCTTGTCCCTCTTTTTCTGTAACAATTTTAAAATTCAAGTTTAACAACAACCTTATGTACCTCTTTTTATCATGCATTAACAAAGAGGGAAATCCAATTCTTGTCTTCCACATCACAGTCGTGAGTGTTGCCTGCAGCAGATCTCAGTGAGGGTACGAGTTAACTGAAATACCTTAAGTGTGTTGTTCATTTAGTAACTTGGTTGTACTATGTAAACTCGTAAACTAATTCCTACTTAAATAGAGTCACTTCCCTGGTCTTTTTTATTTCTTTTCCTGGTCTTTGCATACACTTCATACCCTGCATCAGTTGAGTTTGCTCTCCTGGGTAGATTACATGCATACATTCATTTGTACCAATCTGATCTCCATGTGTCTTTGAAAACTTGACCTTGCTGCTCAAGATTTATAGTTATGTTATTTTTTCTATTTTGTACTAATGCTGGGAACTGTGGTATTATTACTATTATTATGAGGCTGGAAGAAGAAAGTGTTTGATAATTGAAAAAAAATCATACCCTTAAAGTTCATTGTGATAAACAATTTTAAAACAATATCCTAAAAGGTTAAAACAATGTTTTATTTTTAAGGCTTAAAATAACAGTTCAGCTTCAAACACTAGTATTTAAATTATTATGTGTTCCACAGTCTTTAACTTTGAAATGTAAAGGGTACATTACTTTAATATTAGTTGGCTAGTTACAAAATAACACTGACTTTTTTTTTTTGGTGGGTCATGTGGCTTGAACTCTGCCTGGGCACTGTCCCTGAGCTCTTCAGCTCAAGGCTACCACCCTACCCTGGGCCAAGTCCTACTTCTGGTTTTCTAGAGATTAATTGGAGATAAGAGTCTCAGGTCCTTTTGTGCCTGGGCTGGCTTTGAACCTTGATCCTCAGCCTCTGGAGTAGCTAGGTGTGAGCCACCACACTCAGCTTAATTGATGAGGACTTTTAAAAAATGTTTGACTGCATACCCAAAGCTATGGTCATGGTAATGGAAATATAAACATAACTATATAGACATAAAAACCTATGACTCTATAGACATAATGTTTTATTTCATAAATTAAGATGTTTCTATGACATACAAACCCTTAACTTAATTTTGATCAAGTTCTAAATACTAAGTCCCAGTGATTGTAAATAGAGATTCCCCCCTTGAACACTTGATTGTTAAACTTGTCATTTAAAATATGATGTAAAAATCAATGTTAATAAATACTTTAATAAAAAATGTTTGAAATTATTGCATGTTTAGGTAGTTGAAACAATTATTTGTGTGCTCTACCATGTTGAATTTCTTGGGGCTCACGAACTTTTCACAAAAGACCAAAAGAATTTTATAAAACTGTCAGCTGCAAATATGATTCTGCTTCCTAAATATTTTCTAATACTAATAAATGCTCAGCATTATGGAAAGGAGCCATAGTTTTCATTTTTACGTAGTGTCACTAGTCACCTCATTTGTCCCTAACAGTCCTTCAGTCCATATTCTTCTAGACCATCTGCTTAACTTGAGGTGTTACATTTAGTAAGAGAAGATGCTGCTGATCAAAACTACTGATCTTCAGGCTGGGAGTTTGGCCTAGTGGTAGACTGCTTGCCTAGCATGCACGAAGACCCGGGTTTGATTCCTCAGTACCCCACATACATAGCAAAAAGCCGGAAGTGGTGCTGAGGCTCATGTGGTAGGGTGCTAGTCTTGAGAAAGTCCAAGGACAGTGCTCAAACCCTGAGCTCAAGCCCAGGACTGGCAAAAAAAAAAAAACAATACAAAACAAAAACCCTACTGATCTTCATCTAGCTTATGATACATTCTACCAGACTTCAAGCAAGACTATATGGTCATTTGATACAACACACAACAGCCTTTAACTGTGTGCACATACATGCTGGGGGAGGGGGTGTCAAAATTATGTGAAAATCAAAGACCACAGGAAATCTTTCTCCCTACCCACTTGTCTTGGCTCAGTTCACCCTTGCAGATTAGCTGAGAAGATAAAGAAAGTCACTGAACATAAAAATCTGGCATTCTTATGTGTCTTCAAATTGTTTTATATTTGTATATATTATCACCCCAACAATAGACTATGACTACATGTAACATTCCACACAAATAATGTTTTATATAAGTTATTCATTGTACTTTTTTTTTTTTTGCCAGACCTGGGCTTGAGCTCAGGGCTTGAGTACTGTCCTTGAACTTTTCTCAAGGCTAGAGTTCTACCACTTGAGTCTCAGCACCTCTTCTAGCTTTTTTCTATGTATGTGGTTATCAAGGAATTGAATCTGGGTCTTTGTGGATGCCAGGCAAGCACTCTACCACTAGGCCAGACTCCCGGACCCTTCTTGTACTTTTTATGAATTAACATATAGGTGATACATGTATTATATTACCTATATATAGGATTTCTATAATAAACACAGTAAATAATCATGAAATAAATATCCCACTAAATAATAGGACTAAATTAGAGCAACCCCATGTGAGGCAATGAGTGTTTAAACTAAGCCATTAGAAAGAAGTACTAATAACTAAAAAGTAATCAAGCGGCTGCTTGATAACTTTTATTACTTTCATTACTTTCTGAATAATAAAGGCAGTGCATTGTATAAAAGTACAATCTCAAGTATATAGAAATAATGTAATGAAACCCTTGGTATAATTAATTTTTGTCAATTTAATAAAAATAAGTATTATATTCCTACCTCACACTATCTACAAATATTAACTCAAGCTGGATTGCCACTGGTGATGTAGCTCAGTAACAGCATACTTGCCTAGGAAACAAAGGGTCCAATCCCAGCACCACAGAAAGTAAAAATCTAAACCAAATCATAAAACACCCAAAAGACAAAAGAGCACAGATGTGTATCTTTAAAACATTGGATTGATTAGGCAACAATGTCCTAAATATGATACCAAAAGAGAAATGGAAGAGTTGGAGGTGTATTTATATGTTTTGGTATAATTGGCAAGTAAAAATTATATACATTTAATTTAAGTGTAGTATTAAAGAACAAAGAACTGCTTTAGAAGGAGCAGTAGGAAGTTAACGGATTGGTGGTAAAGGAATTGCCTAGCCCAGGAACTGGGAAGTCTTGGCAGAGAATGAAAAGTATTTGACAAAGAAATCTACAAAGCCAGTCACAAGGTCTGTATGAGCTGTCATTGCTGAAGGAAATACCGAGAATTGATGCAGTTTGGTGAATACAATCTATGAGCAATTTAGAAATACAGAATTTGACCTAAAGGACAAAAGGAAAACTAATAGGCAGGCAGAATCACAGCTAATCTGACATCCTATATTTACCCGGTAGGAAGCAGATGGCAGGCTATTTGCTGAGAGCATATCAAGAAGTGTGCCTCTGAGTCCATCAGGGTCTGAGGTTCCTACCTCAGGCCTCAAGGGAAGGCAGACACACAGGACAGCCTCCTTCCACTCACTTCCTTCTCATCACTAAGGATCTCTTGTGCTGGTTTAGCTCAGCTCTGCCCCTTTTGAGGGCAGCAGAGTCCAGTCCTCAATGGCATTCCTGGCGGTCTGAGAATTCCTTATGGCTTCCTTGAAACCATTAGTAGTCATCCATTGCCCTCTGTCACCTCTAGTCTCTTCTGTCTTTCAGGAAGTCTTTGAAGCTTTCTCTGCCTGCTTTATTTTTAGGTTCCCCCCATACTGTTATCCATTGATACTGAACTTGACCAGACTCAGTTTTCAAAGGCTCTGCATTGTGGCTATTGACCAGAGCATCATCATG
The DNA here is from genome assembly GCF_031878675.1 of Megascapheus bottae. NCBI lineage: Eukaryota > Metazoa > Chordata > Mammalia > Rodentia > Geomyidae > Megascapheus > Megascapheus bottae. The sequence goes on from NC_143528.1 coordinate 12,582,388, forward strand.
GGGGAATTCTCGGCCCATCTGCTCCAGGCTATGGCCTCTGAACCCAGCACCGAGGAGGCGATGAGGACATGGGGGGAAGTGGTTGGACGTTCAGCCCTCTATGCTGCAGACACATTGCATGGGTAGCACTTAGAGTGAGTTCTAGTCCTCTGACATACGCAAGAATGTTCTCCCCTGACCAGACCCTTTGGGAAGATAATGGAGCTTTGAGCTGTGGTAGAAAAGAATAGAAAGCACATGCCAGCGGGTGCAGCCTTCCAGAAAAGCAGGCAGTGCTACAAGTCTGTGATCTTCAGACTCTGAGACAGCAAAGCCTTCCAGATTAGCTCTTGGAACCCATGGCAGCTTGCAAAGAGGCATCTCATTTTTTCCCCAAGTGAGTCAAAGGAAACAGATTGTAAGCAACGAGTTCTCCTTATGACTGCTTGACTTCAAATGAAAAGATTAGTTCTGCTGTACTGGAGTCTGGGGTGAATTTGCCTCTTGTATCACACATTTATCTCCCCCCCCTTTGCTATTATTGCTTTGTGGGAATTTCAACTTTCCCCTGGCTCTTGTTTTAATCAATTGTTGTCTACCAGAATGATGGAGATAAACAAGCAGAGTCCCCAAGGAGAATCTGGAGAACTCTTATATCTAACAGTTGAAAAAGGATGTTTTAAAGCTTCATATCTTGAAGTAGGTAGTAAATTTCCACTAGAGTGAGAAGAAATGAAGTTTTTTAAAATAGCAAATATAATTGAAATCTTCCTGTTTTCCCCACTTAGATGATATTGAAATTACATATCAAAGTCTTGCATTTGCTAGGGAGGTACTCTAACATATTAGCTGTAATACACCATGACTTCAGCCCTCCTTCCCTTCTTGAACAAGGCAATCCTAAAGCCACTAGATGTGAGTCTATGAGAAGGGACAGAGGCCACAGCAGCCCAGAGAGGTGCGCCAAAGCTGGTAAAAACATGAATAACCTGATGTTATTTGTGGAGATCCCACAGGGTGAGGAGGAAAATGAGGCAGACAAGCACACAGCTATTATCAGAAGACAGAAAATATTCGCTGGGAGAAGAGTGTTCCCCAAGGGAAAAGGAAATGTGGCTTCGGGTGGCAGAGTCCAGGCAGGGAGTAGAAGCTGTCTGTACAGGAGAGAGGGCAGCAGTGATGAGTAATGGGAACACAGGGAAATTGTTCTGCATGTAATGTTAAGAACGAGAGAAGCCAAGTTTCTCAACAGTCAAGAAAGGAAGAAACTCAACAAAGAGGAAGAAAAGAAAAAAATGCAGTCTATGATGTTAGATTGGAACTGAGAGACTCCAGGATGAATTCATCTTTTTAAATATTTTAGATATATATGAGAATAAATGGGTAACTGTATGTGTGACATGCTTATTTTCTAGCTGTTACTCATTTTTCATTGTCATAACAAAACACTCAAAGTAGGACAAGACAGAAAGAGGTTTACTTAGTTTACAGTTGTAAAAGCAGCTCCATTGATTTAGCCACTGATGATGACACAATAGTAGATAGTAGCTTAATGGGAGAGAGAAAATGGAAGAGGAAAAGAAAGAGGAGGGAGAAAAGAGGGAGGGAAGAGGGAGAGAAAGAGAGAATCACATGGCTAGGTAGGAAGTTCAAGCTAGGCTTCATAGCAATTTTCTTATGAAAGGATTAAATGATTATAAGAAAGCACTTTTGAAGGAAATGTTGATGAGTATGAAGACAGATATTCAGTGAAAACATTTTCTTAAATAAGTACTAAATGTCTGCAGGGGACCGGAGTACACAGGAAATAAAATGTGGTTTTAAGGACATGGGGACACAAAACAAGTCACTTGCTTAAAAATAAAGTCTGCCGGGCCAGGAGTTTGGCCTAGTGGTAGAGTGCTTGCCTTAGCATGCACAAAGACCTGGATTCAATTCCACGTACATAGAAAAAAAACTGGAAGTGGTGCTGAGGCTCAAGTGGTAGAGCTCTAGCCTTGAGAAAGTCCAAGGACAGTGCTCAGGCCCTGAGCTCAAGCCGAGGACTGGCAAAAAAAATTAATGATAATAATAATAAATATAAAGTCTGCCACAGCCAATGGGAAAATGTTCAGACTGTCTTAAAATCAATAATATTGTAACTTCTAGACCAAGACTTCAATAAAAATATGTGAACCACACAAGTATTATTAACTTTACTAGTAACCGCACTACAAATGTGAAAATTTATTTTAATAGGATGTCTTATGTAACCCAATATATCCAAATATCATTTTAGCACTTACTCAATGAAAATTATTAGTGAGTGATGTTTACACTCTTTCTTCACACTACATCTTTAATATCTGGTATACATTCTGGATTTATGTATTTTAATCATTTAAGAACTGGTAGTCACCACACTGGGCAGCAGTTCTGCTCCAAATCTCAATCTCTCACTTGACTCAAATGTGATTTTTCTAATTGCTGCTCTTCAAATAACCCCACTGTGCTGCTTGCCTTTCCACATTTCTACAAATTGAAATCTCTTATACCTACCTCTAGAAATAGCTCATGATTCTAAGCAAGTCCAGTTGGCAAAAATTCTGGAAAAAGTTCTTTATCCATCCATCAAATTCATTCCTCTCAGAGTCACATCTGCCTTTTATTTGAGTTAGTGATTTATTTACCTTTCTCTTCAACCACACTGGAAGCTGTTGGTGGCAAGTACCTCTGTATTCGTGTCCACTAAATACTTAGCTCAGTGAAAAGAGCATGAGGTAAGTCCTCACGAACACAAAGCAAATTGGACGAAAGAAATGTCTATAATGTGGAACTAAAAACAAGAAGAGTGTGGGGGACCTGGAATGAAGGCGTACAGCCTGGCTGAGGATAACTTCCTGTCCGGATGAGTTGCTTCCGGAAGATCTGAACTCTGGGTTCAGCTAATAGCCTCAATCCTTGGTCTTCTGTAAGTCCTGGATTTCTGTACCAATGCTTTTGTTTAGTGTGCCAACTTTTCCTCAGGGCAGAGGTTTAACTTTAGGATTAAATGTTGTGTTTGGCTCTGTTGTCTCATAAAACAATTGAGCCAAGTCTAATCCTTACAGAATGAAACAAACTTGACTGTAAACAGCTCCCACCTGTAAACGGATAATTTGTGAAACAGGTGATTTTCACATCTCTGTGCCTCTCATCTTAAGAGCTTCTGAAAGAACAAACTTCCCATACTTATTGATGTCTGAATGTCTTTAACAGGATCAAAGCCATTTCTTCTACTTGGAATACAACTGTCCATTGAAAGGGGTCTTAAGTTCATACTGAAATGGCCTAATGTTAAAATATATGCTATTGTATAGGAAAGAATGCTGACCTTGAAATTTGAAGTTATCTCTATAATATTTGGGGGAAAAAAGCCTTGGCCAAGTGACAGTGGCTGTTGAGATCTGAGGATCAAAGGTTGAAGCCAGCACTGGCAAAACCAAAACAAAACAAGAAAAAAAAAAGTCCATGAGATTCCTATTTTTAATTAACCACCAAAAATCTAGAAGTAGAATTGTGGCTCAAGCAGTTGAGTGATAACTCAGAGCCCAGAAGCAAGGACAGCAGCCAGATCCTGAGTTAGAGTCCCCCAAAAAGCCTAGGGACAGTACCCCAGTGGTTGAAGCTACAGAACCAGCATCCACATATGCACAGAAACTTCCTTTATTGATAGAAAACCTTATCATCCTGTAGAACTCAAAATCTTGAAAGCAACCATCCCAACTATCCAAAAATTGGAAATGAATATATACATATATATGTACATTATGAGGACAATCCCCAACCCCTGCCATCCCCCCCCCCACACGCACACCCTGGCCTTGGTGAAGAAGGCTCTGAATAGAAGAAGACTGCTGTTACTGGAACTGCTCAGGGTAGAAGCTGGTGGAAACTGGGAGTAGCCAGTCCTGCTTAGACCAAAGAGAGCCTCAAAAAGAGGGATCCAGCAGTGAAGAGCCAGTGCTGCTCAGTTCCAGGGCTTCATTCACACTTAACATAGTCAAGGGAGAAGTCTTTTTTCCTTTTCATATATTTTTATTGTAATTAATAGAAGGGCTACATTATTTTCATCAGATGGAAGGTGCATTACTTCACAAACATTGATATCCTTTCTCATGTCTTGGTCCTCATTTCCCTCCCCCCACCCCCATCCCTCATCTTGTTTTCCCTCCTTCCTTATCCTAGTTCAAATAACCAAATAAACATATATATATATATAATATATCAGATAACAAGGTAAAATACTGTAACCATATGAGATAACCAAGGAACAGCAAAAAAGATGAAAGATAACATAGTACAGTAAGGACAAAATCACTCATTATATGGCTTTTGTTTCTATATCCTGGAAGTCCTTTCATTTAGTGTCATACTGTATGGCCTTATGTATCTAGGCTTTGCTCTATTGTAAATCTCTGCTAGGAGAGCCCAAGGTTTCTACTGATTATGACAAATGAGGGAAACCATTGAGCCTATGTTCCTTTGAGTCTGGCTTACTTCACTTAATATGATTTTTTCTAAGTCTTTCCATTTCCTAACAAATGGGGCAATGTCGTTCTTTCTAAAAGCAGTATAAAATTCCATTGTGCATAAATACCACATCTTATTGATCCACTGTTCAACTGAGGGGCATCTGGGTTGGTTCCATATCTTTGCTATGGTTTGAACATCGCTGTGCTAGTGGATTTAGTATGTCCTTGTTTCTGGATGATTGGGTAAATGCCAAATAGTGGAACTGCTGGGTCATAGAGGAGCTCAATTCTTAAGGTTCCACCTCACTCCAGTTAGAATGGTCAAGAAATCTAATAACAACAGATGCTGGCAGGGATGTGGCCAGGAGAGATCACTACTACACTGTTGGTGGGAGTGCAAACTCGTTCAATGGAAAGCAGTATGGTGGTTCCTCAAAAGGGAGAATTCTTTACTCACTTCCTCCCCTCCACTTTTATTTCCTTTCTCCCTTGGTTTTAATTCTAAGAGAGGTGGAAGTGGTAGTTAGCCAATCTGTAATGAGGGGGAATAGAAAGAAAATGTTTTTCTGGGTAATAGGTATGGAAAAATTAAAAAGTGTAAAAGATCATATACTTGAATTCCTTGAAGTTGATTTCAAATTGATTGTAGGATCAAAAGCCATGCGACCACCCAGGGGTCTACAGGGGCAGACCCTACAACAAGCTGATCCATGGAAGATCTGAGGGAATTCACATTATACTTATTTTGAATGTCACACTGCATAAATCCTATTTGTTCAATTATTGATGACTATCAGAAAGTAAGTGATCAAAAACCTTGCACCTTAGAGATGCTAATAAACAGTGGAATAAGGTAATGGGGGAATCCATGATTTATCCTCTGTGAGTCATTGAAATGCATAGGAAAATTGGTTACTGGAGGGGAAAGTAAAGTAGAAGAAAAGAATCAGAAGCTGAGCTGCAAATGCATGAGAAAACTAGCTTATGATTCAGAGAGACTGTGCTGATTTTAAACTCTTCCAGGAAATATTTTAATTTACTACTGGATGAGTAACAAAGAAATAAAGTTCTCAAAGGGGGAGTAGAAATGCCCTGAGAATTCCTGGTGTTAAGCATGGCATCTTTACAGAGCCAGTACTGGGGTGTGACAAAACATTGTGCAAAGGGCTCCTTCTTAGAACCCCCTCTACACTTGAGTCACCCCTGACAAAGACTAACCATCAGGACCCTAAATAAGAAGGTTAATTAGGGCCCAGTGTTTTATACCTGGAGGAGGAGAGGTTTACCCTAGGAAACTAATGCATTGAGCCTGTAAAAATGAAAGACTGAAAAACAGTGCAGAGGGTTCAACCAGAGAATGCAAATCTGTTGTCACGTTTAAGACATGAACAAGGACTGGGGAATGCAAGATTCAGCCAGAAGGACAGGACCAGTGCTGACTCAGAAGGAAGACAGGAAGTGACTGGCAGGGGATGCTTTGCACTGACTTGGGAACAGAATGGAGAATAGGCACATACTCCCTCGGGGAATGGATCCTGTCTGCATGCTCCATTAGTCTGGAAGGTACAAATAGAGCAAATAGACTCCCAAGGCCTCCATTTCCTCATCTGTAATATAGAAATTATATCTTCCTTGTCTGGATGTCAGAATTAAATGAAGCTATTGTTTGCAACGTCTCTACTTTGTAAGATTCGTATAGTCCTGGTCTCATGGAATGTTCAAATACACTAACTTAAACCCAGGGTCAGGGATCTCTGGAAATTCTTTTCCATTACTGTAAGGCTAATCTGGATTCCAGACATTTTACATCTGATCCTGTGAGTGAATAGCCACCCTGGGAATATTTTAACATGTCTGCTTGTTCGCCAGGGAACTAAATAAACGAGCATTTTGTTCTCCAAAATGCAGATGTCATGAACATAGGGATAGATGCGTGAGGGATAAGAATTAGAAGTTTTGAAAGAAAGAAGAGATGAGACAAGAAGGATGTCCAGTAAAGAATAGAGTGAAAAATTGGATCCAACTTTTAAAAAAACAAAGAATGAATTCCATGTTCAAAGTTTTATTGTATTGGTGAATTTAAGGCTTAGTTCTTCTCTTCATGACAATGTAGTTCTCGGAGACAGAAGTGGCCCTGACCTTGTAACCTGCCATTTTTTCCTGATGCTTATGTTGGATGACTGCCAGCAAAGGCATCTGAAAGGCAATCTCTGTGAGATGAGAAGCAAACTTTCTAGTCACCATTTCTTGATCACTTCATCACTTAACCTCTTATGCGTTGGTTTTGAAACTGAAATAATTAGTTTCTGGTCTGCTGTCAACTCTAAAAGTCTTGCTCATTGAAAATCACCTAGGGCTACTTTGTGATGAAAAGCTTTCCAACATGATGATTGGAAAACTGCTTTTCAGTCTCAGCACAAGAAATTGTCTCAGGGGAAGCTGAATGCAGAGAGACCTTCTGCCCTACCTGGCAACTTCTGCGCTTAAGCTGGTAACTGCTGGAAGATTGCCGGTCTTCTAAAATGAAATGTGTATACATGCGTGTATAGGGTGTGTGTGTGTGTGTGTGTGTGTGTGTGTGTGTGTGTGTGTGTATTCTTTTTTTTCTTTTTTTTCATTTTTTTATTGTAATTAGTAAAAGGGTTACATGATATTTCCCATTTAGAAGATGCATTAATTCACATACATTGATACCCTTTCACATGTCTTGGTACCCATTACCTTCTCCCCCCACACCCCCCATGTGTGTGTATTCTTTATTCTTAGAGTGGGGTAAAAAGTATTCTCTTTCTTTTTAACCAGAGCTGTCTCTGGAGGCTGTTTCCTAACATTCATCCACCTCTGTGGATGACATCTTAATCTAACACCACTTGTCAGAAATGTCAGCAGCATCACTGGACTCAAAACACTCAGCATTACATGTGTCTGGTGCCCAGTAAGCATTTTTTCTTCCCTGTGTCTCTGTGTCTTTCTTTCTCTAAACACTCAGCATTACATATGCCTAGTGCATAGGAAGCATTCTCTCTCTCACCTCTCTCCAAACAAACAATGCCATAAATATGCGCTCGAGCACACACACACAGACACACACATATCTTAAAATCCATCTTTTTTAAGCCCTTTGTAAGGCCTCACTGTCTTCTCACACATTTTTTTTTTAGTCTCTACTCTTTCAGTGATAACTACAAAATCAAAGGGAGGACACCACATTGTACATATAACCTGGCTTCTAGAATTAGAATGCCTTTGTGTAACTAGTTAAAAAACAATATATATGGGGCCGGGAGTTTGGCCTAGTGGTAGAGTGCTTGCCTAGCATGCATGAAGACCTGGGTTCAATTCCTCGGAAGCACATACATAGAAAAAAAAGCTGGAAGTGATGCTGAGGCTCAAGTGATAGAGCTTTGGCCTTGAGAAAGTCCAAGGACAGTGCTCGGGCCCTGAGCTCAAGCCCAGGACTGGCAAAAAAAATATGTATGTATGTATGTATATATATATATATATATGTATATATATATAAATAGTACCTATCCTATTTTTCTCTTTTAGTGCTTTTTCAGTTATTTGTTGAGTTTTCTTTGTCCAAAGCCACCTAACTCCTGTTTATAGATTTCCACGTGGTCTCTAGAGAATATCTTTGCCACAGAAAACAGATTCTTTTGCTTTTGACCCATCTTAATTCTTAGACTTATTGTATCTCATTATGAAAGATAATTTAGCCTTCTCATTAGTTCTTACATTTTGCTAATTTCTTGTTTTTTTTCCTTTAACCTCTACCTTAAACAATGTTTATTCTCTATTCAAGAGAGATAGCCCTGTCCCCTACCCCATCTTACACTCATATTCATTAATTAGAGGCTTTAAGCTTCTAATCTGTCTTTTGCTGAAATTTACCCTCTTGATCAGGGTTTACTTGAGTCAGATTGAGAATCTCAGGTCAGAGGAGACTTGCCTGAGGGACAAGAAAAAGGTTTTGAATCCTTGCATCTGAGATCTCAGTGGTTGATCTCCCTATATTCCCTAGTATGTTCCCATTCCTTTCATTTAGTATAAGAAGTTGGCTTATGTTGCATATTCAACAGGCAAAGAGGCTCGAAACATGATGTGCTTGCCTAGCATGCATGAAGCTCTGGGTTTGATTCTTGGGTACCATATACACAGAAAAGACTGGAAGTGGTATTGTGGCTCAAGGGGCAGAGCGTTGGCCTTGAGAAAGAAAAAAGTGCTCAAGGCCCTGAGCTTAAGGCCCAGGATTGAAAGGAAACAGGTAAAACCCATAGCCTGGCTTATAGCCTGGTACCTGTGGGATTTTGTGAAAAACCCACAGGAATCCTCAAAATGCGTCCTTATGGCTTTATTTTGTTGGCTCCAGATGCTAGCAGCTAATATGATAGCTTGCTCTTAGACCAGACATACAGGACCATACCCTGTGTGTATGGGTATGTCATCCTCTCTTCACCTGCAATGCGTAAAACAAGAAAGGTAAACAAGTCTGGTGATTCAGAATAATTAGGATTAAAGTCTTCGTTGTGATACTGACTAGCTTATGACTTTGGGAATGTTGCTTAATTTCTCTGTGCCTCTATTTCCCCATATGTACTGTGTGCTTATGGAGCATCTTGTCATAGAAGTAGCAGGTAATGAGCACTCAAATAATCATGCCATTATTAATATTACCAATATAGGTGGCAGTGATAATAAGAGTAATACCTTGAAGTATACATTAGCAATCAGACATTTTTATTATAGTAGATATAGTTGTAATCAAAATTTTCTGCCAATGCTCAATATTAATGTATATAGCACTCCACATAGCACAAAGTCAGGAAAAATGTCCCTGGTTGGACAATTATGTCTGGAGCCTGTCCAGTGAGCTTGTGTCCCAATCTGAATCTCCTGTGCTCCACCCAGATGTAACCAGCACACCAGATGGTGAGGTTTATAATTAGCTTGCTCATCTGAGATCACTATTAAACTCCTGAGAGATACAAGACAGGTAGGTCATGGTCAATCAAATATCTTCATTTTTTTTCCTAGCTAAGTTTGTGTCCCAATTTATCTAAACTGCTATATTAGATTGGCCACAAAAACAAAACAAAACAAAAAACCCGCAAGGCCTGCTTGTTTTGGCTTCCCAACTCTGAATTATTCCAGAGTCAGCTTAGACTCCATGTCTCATCCCTGGACTTTGTTCTGCCTCTAAGACACCTGAATGAAAGCACACAGCTTTCCCTTCAACAAGGAAATGAAGACAAAGATATTTTAAAAGATCCTCAAGAGTTAGAGCGAAGGACAAAGGGCATCATGCAAGTCCTTGGAGAGGTAGAGGGAAAGGTAGAGGCACAGCTGATAATAATCTTTGTATCTGGCTGCCTGCCTGGGTCCCTGAACAGCCTGGCAGCGTCTTTTGCCTTCACCTGTCATCTTGGCCTCCACTTGGGTGGAAGTTTGGTTTACCAGCCTTATGAGTTCATCACAGAAATACATACAGGAGTCAACTGCAGTGGCTCAGGCCTGAAAATCTCAAAGAATCAATAAGAAGAGACTAAGGAGCCTGTGGCCTCAGGCCAGCCTAGGCAAAAGTTAATAAGACCCTGTCTCAAAAACAAGGACGCAGGGGCTGAGAGCATGGCCTAGTGGTAGAGTGCTTGCCTATCATTCATGAAGACCTGAGTTTGATTCCTCGGTACCACATACATAGAAAAAGCCAGAAGTGGTGCTGTGGCTCAAGTGGTAGAGCTATAGCCTTGAGAAAGCTCAGGGACAGTGCTCAGTCCCTGAGCTCAAGCCCCAGGACCGGTAAAAAAAAAAAACCCAACCAAACAACAACAACAAAAAACAAGGATGCAGTGATGCACCCTTATTATTCAATGAAGTATAAGGTGGAGGCAGAAGGAATAAGGTCCCAGGAATTATATAGGGGAAATCCTTAAACAATTTTATTCTAATGAATCTTAAAACATTTTTTGTAAAAATTGTGTTGACATGGGAAAAAAGATAACTAAGACCCTTTGAATTGTTGATTGGTGTATTATGTGGTTCACCTTTACAGATGACAATTAGTAACTTTCTAAATCTTTCTGATTTCCAGAGTGCCTATCTTAACATGTGAATTTTATTGACATTAACTCAGAAATTTATATAAAATTCTAGAATACTCTTCTGTCAAATATCTGTTTTGAATTTGATTCTGAAATTATTATGTACTAGAGTTTATTGATTATTAAACTTTTGGGATATTAATAAAAAATATACTTTGGGATTGGAGACTATAGTAATAAGCTACTCTAATTTTACTAAAATGTTAGTCTAATGTTTGAAACGTACTATACTAAAAAGTTAAGAAAGAATAAAGTAAAATAGCAATAGTAGCTTATTTACTTAGAAGAAATATCGGTTGTAAAAAAATTCTATGGATTTTGGCATTAAAAAACAATAAAATATCATAGAAAGGGATACTCATATTTTGTTATTAAAAATAATCACACAAGCAACTTATAAATCACCTTTGATAAATTTTCTTTTCCACTATTACCTTCCAGGTCTCAGAAAATGGATAGAACTAGTGATGCGTAAAATATACCATGAAGGTGATTCAGTGTCCAGTTTTTCTAAAATAAACTTAAAAACAAACTAAACCCTGTTCACAGAGAAGTTCAAATCAGTTCACAGTAGAATGTGTGGTTTTGTCTTATTAGCAACAAAGAGTTGACCATTTCATTCACTTGAAGGAAAAAAAGGAATATTGTTATATTTGCCTATGGATTTAAATAAAAAGCAGGATGCTATTAATAAGTTGTAAGTATGAGATTAAGTAATTGGCATCTTAAAAGTCCAACCTCAAAACTTTCCTGGAATGTTCAAGGAAGTTCAGTGCTGGTAGAGTACCAGATCAAGAGTCTATTTAGTTAAACCGTTAGAACCAGCAAATACTGAATTACTTACCAAAGAGCTTTAAATTTCTCCCTAATCTTCAGTACAAATTTAAGTGACATCTTGGTCAAGGAAAACAGAGTTCTGGAATATTATCAGATTATTACAGCACTCTGGCAAAATGCACCTATTTAGCTTCATGTTCTTCAAATGAATGAAAACAGATTTATCAAGAGTGAGAATGGCTCCTGAGGGGGCTGAGACACTTACAAGAAGTGAGAGAGGGCTACAAGTATATTGCCTCTGATAACAGCTCTCATTTTATTCTTGATCACTTTGCCTAGGAAATGAGCCTAACTATGTAGCTATAAACTATAGTTTATGCTGAAACAAGAATGGAAGACTGAGATTTCTTCCTCTTTTCTTTTTCTCTTCTGTTCCTCATGTCCTCTTACTCCTTCTCCCTCTCCTCTTTCCTCCCTAGCCTTTCTTCCTCTGCCCACAACCATTCTGTTTCCCTTCTTTTTCCCCCTCCCTTTCCTTCTCATTTTTCCTTCTCCCCTTCTTCTCTCTTCTTTCTCCCTCCCTCCCTTCCTTTTTCTTTCCCTTCCCCTCCTTCTCCCTTCCCCTCTCCTCCCTTTCTCATTCGCCCTTCCTTTTCCTTCTTTTCTTCCTTTGAATAGTTAAGAAACCTAATTTATTGTATTAAGGAGTTTGAAAGTCTGTTTCCTATTTACTTTGAGGATTTAAATTTTAAGAAATTATTTGAGCTGGCTAAACACAAAGTTCTAATCCTCCCCAATTCAGTAAAGATTGTCAGAGGGGAAAATACTTGAATTGTAAACAGAGAAAGAAAATAGTACAGTTTTATTTTGTTTACCAGTGCAGTGGTAGGCCTGGCTTTTCTATTTCATGTCTTGCTTTTGCTAGATAGAAATGCAAATTATTTCCCTCTGGTAGGACAGATAACTCCAAATGTTACTTTTAAATTGAATTGGACATTAACTAGCTTTACACCTAAACTAAGAATTTATTAATTCATCCATGTAGCTTTCCAAATACTCTTTGGCCACATTTTAACATCTTTCTCTTTCCCTTATTAGTACATGAGCTAAGTAGTGATTTGGGACATGCTCATTTTTAGCTGTGAGAGTCCTTTTATATAAATTATACTTATATAAATTGTATTTCATTGGAATTACTGTGTTCTTCAAGCAAGTGTTTTGACAACTGTCTTACTTTGTCCCATCTCTCAAATTTTAATATTAAATTCAAAGACAATTCAAAAGTATCTAAAAATACATCCACTAGAGCTGATGTATTATTTCTTATGTATTACCATATCACATTAAGCCTATTAAGTAATAATAATCCTTACCTTTATGTAGTCTATTAGGAAGTTTACCCTTTCTTTTAAAAAATCCCCATTGTGTTTTAATATAATTTACTTGATTGTAAGTATTTTTAAAATAATGGCCTTTTTAACAATCAGATTGGAGGGGAAAAAATCCCAGTTTCACAGATCAAGTCTAAGAAATCACTTATCTCTACTCATTCAGCCCTAAATTCCCTCACACCCTGCAACATCCGAAACTTCCCTTGTGGCTAAGTACGGTCCCATTCGTACTGAGCAGCCAGCGATAGTGAGAAGACCTCATGTGCCTGGCTGGGTCAGATGTGATCACTTTTCAGTCTGCCTGGTGCAGCTATTTTTCTTGTTTAAACATTTGCAAGCCTTTGGTACAACTGGTCAAATTACCAGCTCTGCCTATGAACCCCATTCCAAATAACTCCACTAATAATAACAAACCACCCCAATACCCACCAGGCATGTACTAACACTAACCTGTCTTTAAACTTGGACACTTTCCCCCAATTAGCATAAATTAGTTGTTCAAGAGGGCCTCAGTTTAACATGTCCTCTTACACATCCAGTATATCCTTATCAAAGTCACCCCCTCTTCATCATTCTCCCTTTTTCTCCTCTCTCCTTCACCAGGAATTCACTTTGTCTGCTTATTAAATATGGGATATTGTGATACCCACTGAATGGTACTATCTTGATCCTAGCTTCCAACTTCTAGGAATTGTGTTACAAGGGGTAGCAATGGAGATCATAGTTACCATCAGGAAGAAGATGCTCAGTACTGTTACCAAAAGAAAGAGTCTTTGCTATCACAGACTTGGGCCACAAACAGGCCTCCTGTCTGCTTGCTCTCATGAACTAGCTGTGAATTCTTGCCAGGATTTTCAGAAAAATGGAAAGTAAGAAAAAAAAAAAAGTATTTGTAATACTTTTGAGGCTCAGCCCTTATCTGAGTTCCCAGGGCTGGATTGTCCATGGGAAAGCAGCCATCCCCTGTTTCCAACCCCTGGCTGTGGCCTCAAAGGCTCCAGTTCAGCGCCCTGCACCCTGTTTTCACATGTTACAACTTGGTGAGGATTCTCTGGTGCCTGTTTTCTTTGGGACTTAGGATGACATATTTGATGTTGGCAGTGTTTCTAAGCACAACACTGTCCCTGCCTCTTAGCAGTGAAGAACTGAACAGGTTTGGCAAAAAAATATTTTGAAAAACAAACTTGGAAACCCACTTGGTTGTCAGGTAAAGAAGCATTTTTATCTCTTCATTGATTTTTTTTTTGTGGTTTTCTTTCAGGAGTTCTTCCTTTGGTTTTGTGTTCTCTTTGGTAACCAGATGAATCCTAAGATGATAACCAAAAACAAAACGAAACAAAATCAGAAAAGCCCTAAATTTTCCTTGGATTGTAGGATTCATGAGTGAGCAAAAAAAGGACAACTTACCAAAAATGTTTTGTTCTGATAATAAGGTGATTGAGGGTGGCAAATGCAACCTCACTGAAATTTTCTCTTTAAATACCACATTCAGCTCTCTTACTGTCCATGTTTTCTTCTTGTCCTCATCACAGGCAGGAACAAGAGGACATGTGGGAAGATGCCTGGAAGCTCCGCCTAAGAGCTTGTCAAACACTGACTAGAAATACAGGCTACCAGATTATAGAGATCACAAGAATCAGGCCATTATTTTTCCAGTCCTTAGCTGTGATGTTTCAAGAGAGATAATGTTTGCTAAGTGAACTGGGCACATTCTATGTGGAAAATCATATTTATTTCACAATCACAAGATAACTAGAACTATAACTAAATTTGACTGGTGAATGTCTTTAATATCAAATCACAATAAATTGAACTGCCATCTATGTTAGCATGAACACTAACCCTGTCTAAGGAGCACATATACTCTTGTAAACGAATAGCTGTCTCAGCCAATGACAGGTAAGCAACTGTTCTGACAGTATTTAAGTAAAGCAAATGCTGGGATGCAACTAATGAAGCTATCTCTGAAGCTGTCTCTCCTGTCTACTTCCTATACCTTACTTGCGATTTCTGCCATAATTACTAACTGACTTCTTTTCAGGCTGGGGAGTTTTGGAACCTATTCTGATTCAGAGGGATTCTTTAATACATTCCAAGCAAAATAACAGCCAATTCAGTCTCCCAGTTGGTTGCGACTTTGGCAACCAATGTGCTTCAGACATAGTAGGAGAAACTCACTTAGCTGATGCTTGGCTTTGTGGTTGATGCTTGGCTGTGTGGTTACTGCATTTACAGACTCTGCCATTTGTAAGTCATTTCACAAAACAGCCCTGGCAGCTTCTGTAGTGGTTGGAAGATCAACCTGTTTTTATATCTAAACTATTAGAAAGTAGTAGTTTATAAAATGTTCAGCCTATTTTGACTGAAGTCTAAAGTAAGCTTGTTCAATTTACAATGGAGGAATATTTCAGCAATGATTGTTTTATATCTAAATAATCATATGCAAATTCATGTGTTAGTCATAAATGTGGTTTCTTTTAATTCCAAGTCTCATCTCATGAGCTTCACTCCAATGTTGATTAACATATTTGTTGCCGTATATGACAAGCCCAGCTGTGCATCTGAGTAAAAGGGGGAGATGCCCTTCATTATGCTTGCAGTTTGAAATATATACCAGCATGATAACATGCAAGCAAGTTCTCTGAATGTGGTCTAGAATGTAATCCAATACTGGGTAGGTGATTGAAGCTCTAAATTATTTTTTATTAGTCTTCAGTTTGTAATATGTTTGAATACTTTGAAATATGAACTGGTTTCTGCCCTTAAAATATTTCTTTCTCTCCCTTGATCTTTCTATGTCCACTCAGCATGGTCATTCTGTAGTCCTGGCCTTGTGAGGGAAAGGACATCACAGAGCAGACCCACCTAAAGTCAATTCAAGCCTTTGGAACTACAGAAGTCCAGGCCTACTGGGAGGCGGGAAAGATAGATGTAGGTAAGCAATGAACTTGGAAGAATACCGTTTCTACCTCAATGATGCCCAGCCCTCCTTGGGAAATAGGAATTCTGGTATGAGATGATAAAGTTTTAGAAACTATTGCTTCTGGAACACGGCACTATGCTTCTGTATTATGTCCAACTGAGTAGGTGGGCTAGAGATAAAAGTGAAGACTCCTGATAGAGTTGGATTGATATTGGAAGTAGAAAAACATGTGTCCTGCCCTGGCTAGAAGGCTAGTTAGAAGACCAAAAGAATATAGGGCTACTAGACAGATGGAGCAGAGTGTGGGTGAGTTCCCAGCATGTGGGTAGAGTAAGCCTGAAGGATCCATCCGGTGACTCACCATCGACCTACATGTACTGATGACTTATGGCCTGCTGTGGCAGGATCCATCACTAGCCAGACCTCTGCACCGCTTAGTCACTGTGGAACTCACACCCAGCTCCAGGAAATGGGGAATGCTGAATTGGCTGCTTATGTGACACCTCAGAAGAATGAGCTTTGAAAAATCTAAAGATCCAGAAAGTAGCCACATTTTATTTTTTTGAACACTGAGTTTTTTAAACTGAGTTCAGAACAGACTGGCCTATTTGTGTTTTCAACTGTTTCTGGGTGTACTTTTCCTCCATCCTCTCCCCTTCCCTTCTGTTCCATTCTAATTTTGTTTTAGAAAGCAAGTGACAAAAGAACAGGTTTGGAATTACCACACCTAGACATATTTGAGCTTTGATGGAGATTAGAAACTCAGACCACAAGAAAAGAAATTCATCATCCATAGAACACCTGTACATTTTCATTCACAGTGTGAGAACAATGTCTTTCTAGCAGGGTTATCTCTTCCCAGGTTCCTTGCACACCCTGAAGCTTCCCTCACACATAATGGAGAAAACCCATATTTAATGACAGACTTTACACCTGCTTCACACAAAGCAAGTGCAGTGTTTCTCATTAGCTTTCCTCTAAAAGACTTGTTCAGTTATTTTTCCTCCTCCATGAAATTTTAATACCATAGTAATATTATGAGCAAGTCTAGTCTCTCTGTATATATATATATATGCACATATGTGTATATGCATGTATATATATGCTTTGTACATAAAGAAGAGTAAGAGAGTATTGTTATAGTTTGGATATTGGCACTGCCCAAAATGCCATTAGATGAAGCCCTCAGTAGGTAGTTGGGGCCTTTAGGAAATAGGACCCATGAGGAGGTCTTTAGGTCATTGGAAGTATCTCATTGTAAAGGACTGTGGGATTCCAGTCTTTTTATCCATCTCTCCTTTGATTCCTGGCCAATGAGAGGTTTTATTCCATGACAAACTCCCACTATAGCATGCTGCCTTGTCTCAGGCACAACACAAGGGAAGGAAGCCAATCAAGGACTGAAACTTTTAGGATTGTAAGCCAAAAGAAACCTTTATCTAATAAGTTGTTTATACTGAGTATTTGTTATAGTAACAAAAAAGTGACTGATGTACCCTAAGAACCAATTATTCTCCTTGGGGGACATATTAGCCTCATCAACAGTTCTTTTCAAGTGTCTATGCAAGACTAGAGTTCATAGAACCATGAATACAAAGGACCAATTGTCCCCCTCTCCTTCCAGCCCTGTTCCCCAGCTTTGAAATAACTCAGGCTCTGTGTAAGTAAGGCAAAAATCTTTCTCAGGCTGTGGTTATTCACAGTTTCAGGAGACACAATAAACAGATTCCTGGGAAATTTAGAAGAGCTGGGTTTTATTCTTTGAGCTTGTTAAAAAATTGACCTATGTTAAGCCCAGCCAATGGAATCTGAGGCACCTGACCGACATCAAAGTGTTCCTATAAACAGCCAGCCAACCAAAATCCCTTTAAAATGGCATCCTGTGGTCTCACTGAAACTTTTCAACAATTGCCTTTTGTTAGATCAGCATGATGGGATATTTTCTATGATGGAAGCAAATAATGAACAGTTATATACACAGGCTGTAATTATAGGAAGCATAATAGCATCTCACATTTTTATTACTTGCTTTCATCTTTGTGAATCCCAGGCCATTTTGCACATTATATCATTAGCAATAAAAATAGACAAATACATTAATTATGGCATTCTTTGTTTTCATCGTATACATTATAAAATAGGCTGCACAAGTAAGTCTGTTCCTATGGAAAACTGCAATCTAGTTAACTCTTATAGAAAGGTTGGGCTTTCTCATACTCAAGACTACCATAATCTACTTGACAGACTATACCTTCATCCATTTCCATCTGGAGATGTGCCAAGCCCAGGAGCAGTTAACTCATTCATAGTCATTCATTCATCTGTGAGCTGTCAGCTGAATGTCTTCTATGTATTCCTGCGGTACCCAGAGCTGTTGCAGGTAGGTGCTGGCTTTCTTTGTCAAGGATACAAGCAATGAGTTAGATGATGATCTGAAGCCAGAGAAGCTGCAGGGGATGGGCAATGCCAGGTTTCCTTCCTGGCACTCACTTTTGTTTGGGCTGTGACAGTAGCTTTAAACATAGACTCATACGTGCCTGAAGCACAAAGCCCTTTTTCTCCAT
Organism: Megascapheus bottae; assembly: GCF_031878675.1. Lineage (NCBI taxonomy): Eukaryota > Metazoa > Chordata > Mammalia > Rodentia > Geomyidae > Megascapheus > Megascapheus bottae. Next base: position 12,600,616 of record NC_143528.1, read on the forward strand.
TAAATAAAGCAAAGATAGTACCTTCCTTCTGCTTGATGCCTTAGTGTATTCTGCAGTCCCCTGAAAAGACTTGCATGTGTCCCATCATAACAACCACACTGGCAGTTCCTTTTCCTTCAAGAAAGTTTTATATGGTTCCCAAAGAGGAAAAGGAAGAGGTGGTCTGAACAGCTCAGTAGCATGAGCAACCCATTATCTTTCTAGTGATGTATCCGAACTACTTTTGCTTAGTCTGGCTTATTTTGTTCATCTTACTGGGGATGGTACAGCTAACATCTGAGTAGGATCTTGGTGAATGGGTTCTGGTACCCAAACAGGCAAACACTTCAGAAAACAATTGAAAATGAGACCAGGAGGTTAGAGAGCACTTGCTTCCCTGGAGAAGAAAGGAGATCTTCAGATTGAGGCATCAGGAATACTGAGAGAGATCAGGGAAGGGTGCAGGGAAAGAGGGCACAGGGAGAGAGGCTGGCAGCAGGAGCGAGACAAGGCCTAGATTCTACAGGCTCTTTCGGTAGCTCTCACTTTATTTTTTAAGCATTATAGTAATGTAGTCCAAAATGATTTCTTCAGCAAACTAGGGGGAAACGCATTGGATGTAAATAGCAAAGAAGAATGAAGTCAGGTACCAGTGGGTCATGCCTGTAATCTTAGCTATTCGGAAGGCTGAGATCTGAGGATTGAAGTTTGAGGTTTGAAGCCAGTAGTTTGATGTCAGTGAGACACCTATCTCCAATAACCAGCAAAGTATTGTAGATGCTAGCCTTGAGCAAACACATCAGGGACAGTGCCCAGACCCTGAGTTTGAGCTGAGGATAGAACAAAGGATAAAGATAAGGCAATGGAAAAGGAGACTACTGTAGTAGTACTAAAACAAGTAATATTAAATACTAAGACAAGACTGTGATAGTCAAGAGAATCTGTATTTTGGAGGTGTAACTTGTCATTCTTGGCACAATACGAGGAGTTAAGGAGAATGAGATGTGGTAGGTGAATGCTGTGTTTCCAGCTTGAGGCTGTTTGTTGAGAGGGTAAAAGCTGAGAAAATAATTTCTCTGAGTCCCAGAGGAGTGTGGAGGTCAGAAGTCAAAGTCTAAGTATTTGGAGGATAAGAATTATGTTAGAATCTAAGGGCTAATATTAACACTATGCAGGCAGCAGCATGGACATATACTGAGGAATTGAGACACTCTTCCTTTACAATGCAGTTTTGCCTAAAATCAGAATTCTAGGAACCAGAGGGATGGAGGTGGGAAAGACCACCCTCGCTGTTGTATGTAATGAAATGCTTCATACACTTTGCTTCCATTCTTTTCTTTAGTGTTGGTACTGTGGTTTGAACTCAGGGCTTTGTGCTTGCTAGGCAGATGCTTTGCCACATCAGCTGCATCCCCACTTATTTACTTCCATTCTGAATTCCTACTTACACTCTTCCTCACCAAGAAGAAAATGTTTCTAGATGATTCCATAGAGTCTGAAGGGGACACTTCTGTATGTTTCTGCTGCGATAAAACTACAGCAATATAGTGAGCAGTGATCTCTTCACTTCATTGGCAGTGTACAGGGAGGGGGTGGTAAGCCGGCAGCAGGGAGGGGTGTCTGGCTTCAGAGAAGCCCAAAAGCTGAGGGGCAAGTTGGATTAGTAGAGAGATAGTGGTGTTTTCTGGACATAAAAGGGCATGGGGAAGGGGGTAAAGGGGAAGATCAGAGTGGAGTTTGGGTTCCGAATGAGAAAAAAGTTACATTGCTCTAACTGGATAGGGAAAGCTGGACCAAAACTTTGACCTGTGATTAAATTCATCAGGAATGTGAAGCATGATGTTGAGATGGATGAGCTTGCGAGGTCAGTGTTTCTTTCTCCAACAGGTCACTTTGTGGTATAGAGCTTCCAAAACCTTTGTTCCCTCAGGCATTGATAAGAGTTGGAATGCAAGACTACATTCTGGTTGGGGTGGTCTCATATTACAGGCTAGCCTTGAGCATCTATGAGTTCATTTAGGGGATTTTCTCATTTTTTACCCATCTAGAGGGATTTATAATTCTAATAGCTTTGAGGAGAATGATATTCTGAGATCAGCTGGGTTAGATGCGTGTTTCTTATATCACTTTATATCACCCATGATGTATCTGTATATTACTGCTCTCTGGTCTCCTTGAGGGAAACATGTGACAATGTCTTAGATGAAGAAATTGCTTCCACACAGTCCACACCAAAGCTTTCTATCTTTTAATTCTTACCGGTTGTTGTTGGCAGGGAATTGATCCTACTATCTGTCCTTTTAAATGACCTTTCTCTGTTTAAGACTATGTGGTGAGGGCCGGGAGTTTGGCCGAGTGGTCAAGTGCTTACCTAGCATGCACAAAGACCTGGGTTCAATTCCTCGGTACCACATATATAGAAAAAAGGCCAGAAGTGATGCTGTGGCTCAAGTGGTAGGGCTCTAGCCTTGAGAAAGCCCAAGGACAGTGCTCAGGCCTTGAGTTCAAGCCTCAGGAGTGGCAAAGAAGACTACATGGTGAATAGCTAAGATATGGAACCAACCCACATGCCCCTCAATAGATTATTGGATCTAGAAGATGAGGTACTTATGCGCAATGGAATTCTATGCTGCCATCCGAAAGAATGACATCACCCCATTCGTAAAGAAATGGAAGGACTTGGAAAATATCTTATTAAGTGAAATAAGCCAGACCCAAAGGAACATAGGCTCAATGGTTTTCTTCATTGGTAATAATTAGTACACACCTAGGACTCTCCTAGCAGATGATTACAATAGCGTAAAACCTAGATACATAAAGTCATATAGGATGAGACTAAATGAAAGGACCTCTAGGATATATGTGATTGTTGTTCTCTTAATGTACTACGTTATTTCTATTCTTGTTCGTTGCCCTTTGGTTAATCTGATATTGTTACTATATCTGACTTTGTTACCTGGTGTATTGTATATGTGTTTATTTGTTTATTTGAAATAGGGAAGGGAAGGGGAGAAAACAAGATGATTGGGAGGGGGTGGAGGGAGGAAGACGGGGACAAAAACAGGATGAGCATCAATGTGTGACAAGTAATACATCTACTACCTGATATATATAACTGTAACCCCTCTATACATTATCCTGACAATAAAATAAAATTTAAAAAGGATTATGTAGTGAATAAATGAGTTGTTTATGAAGCAGTAACAACTAATAGTATTGTGTTAGGGCTGGGGGCAGAACACGTTTAATGTACATTAAGGCGGGTCCTTCCTTATTCCATTTCTTTTTATCCCCTTTCTTTTATTTCTCCCAATAGCCAAAGCATTGTTTGATGAGACATGGGAGATGGATTTAGAGATTCATTCACACATCCTTCTCTTATATGCTGATTACACAACCTACTCTTCTGGGACTGCTTATTTGTAAATATGAGAAATCTAAACTCCCTGTACTAAGTATGAAACCATAACAGATGAGATAGAAGGCCAAATATGCAAACAGGGCCCATTTTTGTTGTTGAGGAAAAAATAGCTATGGAATCATTTCCACTTGTCATCGCCAGGTGACTATTTCATGTTAGGCACCCGAGCTAGGCAACCCTGAGAAGATTTACAGGACAGCTGGATATGCATTTGCGGGGCATTATGGATGCTACCTACAGTGCACTGCTGGCTACTGGAACACAAGGCTGGGACAGCTGGCCTAATTGTTGAGGTCAAGGTAAGAGCATCTAAGCATAGGCCAACGGCTGAAAAGTTAACCAATAAGAATGGGAAGGCAGAACATCCTAGGAGACAGAATAATAATGAAGTGTGCTCTGGTGTCTCCTTCTTGGGATAGAGACAGGAAGTGGAGGATGAAGGCTGAAAAGAGTTGTTTATCCATGAATCATGCATACTTTTGAGCCAGGATCCTAGCCTAGCCTCCAATTGCTCATCCCATAGAACCCACAGCTCTAGAAGCAAAGACTCTGATCCTGGTAGAAGACTGAAATCTAGTGTTACCTCAGGGGGAAGCTAGATAGCAGGTAAGTCCTCAGGTACGATCAAAATTGACCAGAGGCTGACAGGACCTCCCTGGTGTCCTGAAAACTGTGAAGAAGACTTTGGGGTGGCCTATGGACAAATGGAGAACTAATTCAGCAGTGATACTCACTGTACACTTGTTGGGGGAGAGGAGAAAGCTTGGAAGGGAAAAACTGGGACAAAACAAGGGAAGGGGTGACACTGTTCAAAGAGAAATGTGTTCATTGCCTGAGCTATGGAACCATAACCCCTCAGTTCATCGCCATCACCTTTATTTTTTTGGTCAGTTATGGGACTTGATCTCTGGGCCTAGGTGCTGTCCCTGAGCTCTTCATGGTGCCACAGTGGTTTTCTGGTGGTTAATTGGAGATAAGAATCTGATGGACTTTTGTTTCCGGGCAGGCTTTGAACTGTGATCCTCAGATCTCAGCCTCCTGTGTGACTAGGATTAAAGGCATGAGCTACCAGCACCCAACTCAGTTCATTACCTTTACAATAAAAATAAATTTAAATTTAAAAAAGAGAAATAACAGTATATTCTATTGGCCAAGGACATTGTTTATGTATGAGTTGTTCTAAGTCTTCAACATAATTCACCTTAACTTCACAGTAACGCTATGATTCAAGATGTAATTACTTCTGCTTTATACAGGAGAATAAATAGGGCTTCAGCACTGAAGATCATGAGTTTGGAGTCAGGTTGGTCTGGATTAAAATTTGAAACCAGGCTGAGAGTTTGGCCTAGTGGTAGAGTGCTTGCCTAGCACGCACGAAGACCCGAGTTCAATTCTTCAGTACCATATACACAGAAAAAAAAAAAGCCATAAGTGATGCTGAAGCTCAAGTGGTAGATAGCTCTAGCCTTGAAAAAGTCCAAGGACAGTGCTCAGGCCCTGAACTCAAGCCCAGCACTGGCAAAAATAAAATAAAATTTGAGCCAAGTAATTTAGGTATATTAACCTGAGCAGGTTGCTTTTCCTTCTTATCTCTGAAATGTAAAGTTTTTTATTGTTGCCACTTATCATTGGTTCTGCTGCATTAAAATAACAATAAGTTTTGGAAACCTGCTTGTCTTAGCACTACAACTCTATAACCATTCAGCATCCAGCACAGTGCCTGGGTCTTGAGAAGACCCCATAGATATTTGTTCAATGAACAAATATGTCAAGCCCCCATTCCTAAACTTGTAGTCACACTGTTGTATCATCTCTCAAAAGAGTATGAAAAGAGTGTGTGTGTGTGTGTGTGTGTGTGTGTGTGTGTATCTGTCTGTCTGTCTGTCTATCTGAAAGAATCGAGATTGAGCCCAGGGTCTCATGCATTCGAGGCAAGTGCTCTACCACTTGAGTTATATCCCCAGTCCTTTCCGTTGTTTGTTGTGGAGATAGTCTCATTAATTTTTCTCAGGCTAACCCTAAACTTAGGATCCTCCTGTTTCTTCCTCCCAAGAAGCTGGCTCATTCATGTGCATAACTACAACCCTGATTGTAAAAGGGATCTTCTATGTGATGAAGCAGAAACTTAGGTGAAGCCATTTTCCCAAGATGCTACAGTGAGTTCTTTACAGTTCTGTGACTGTTGTTTATCCCAAATCTACCTTTTGTTTCTTTTTTTAAATCTGCACAGCATCATTCATCATCACTACGGTCATTGTAGTTCACTGTTGTCAATGTATGTCAATATCCTAAACTCCAGACCGGCATGGTCTAAGAGGATATGGGTTAAGGGCTTTACCCAATTCCTCACATTTAGTGTACTATACATCTATAATTCTCTTTATTAATTTAATAAAATCAGTAAAATACAAATGTATTTGTATTATTTATTTGTATTTATTATTTGGGTAATATCAAGGAATTTTTGACCTATAGACTCATCCAACAATAAAGAAGCCAAACCACACAATAGCCAGAAGGATCTGGGTCTTATACATATTTTACACTTATCTCCTTATCTCCTTATCTACCTTATCTCCTGCAGCAGACTATGAGCTGAGGGAAAGGTGATCACTGTTAAGTTCTTAAACTCTGCATCTCACACCAGTTCAAAGATTCTGGCAAGCGTCCTATTGGCTATGTGGTGGACTGTAATCAAGAACAATATCATATAATCACACACCCACTTCTAGATGGCCTTGTAGGTAGCAAAGAGCAAATGGAGCTAGAATCTTGACTGGGAAGTGCAAAGCACCCTGCTTCCTGTCTTGTTTCCTGTTAGTTGCCCTGGACTTAGAGACCAAGATTATTGGTCTTTTTCCAGTGCCTATGCAGAACAAGTGATTTATCTGTGTACTTATTTGGTCAGCTTGAATCATGATTTGGGTCTGTTGTAGCAACCTGTCCTTCCTTTCCCTGAATCAAGAGTGCATGTTTTTTTTTTTTCCCAGAATATCTTCCTTCCTTGCTCTGCTGCTGTTGCTGTTTTGACTCTGTTAAACACCTACTCATAATAATTAATGGTAGACAGAGAATTCAGAGCCTCTGCTTCTTGAAATGATCATTTCAGTTATGCATGTCAACCTGAAATGAAGCATTCATTACTCATTGAATGGCTAATTCTGAATATGTAATGCATTTTCGTATATTTGTTCATTCATTTATTCACTTAGGCAAGTAGATTTTGTAAATATATGCTATGTACCAAAGGATGTTTTAAAGAAGTCAACTTTTGAGCTGCGTGTGGATGGCTTTTGCCTGTAATCCTAGCTATTCAAGAAGCTGAGATCTGAGGATCACAGTTCAGTGCTAGCCCAGTCAAGAAAGCCCATGAGATTCTTATCTTCAACTAATCAAAAAAAAGGGGAAGCTATAGCTCAAGTAGTTGAGACTAGCCTTGATGAAAAAAGTTAAGGGGTTGCATCATGCCTTGAGTTCAAGCCCCAGGACTGGCACAAAGAGGAATGGGGAGGAAGGGAAGGAAAGAAAGGTTAAACTTCTTAAAATGAACTAAGCATGCTATCTCTGTAGTTCAAAAATATTTCCTGTGAGTCTTAGAGATGTGGGCACTTTGTTCAAAGTATTCTGTCTTCAGCAGTTCCAACACTATTGCGAGCTCATCAGCTGCAGTATCTCAAGTCTATCCCGAGCTGTTGAATCAGTATTGTACATCTCAACAAGATCCCCAGATGACTCAAACACAAATTTAAAATTGAAGACTGATGTTGAGTTTTTAGTTTTTATCAAACAGGAGATTCTTTCTTTGCATCCTATATTTTTTGCCAGTCCTGGGCTTGGGATCAGGGCATGAGCACTGTTCTTGGGTTTTCTCATAGCTAGAGCTCTACTACTTGGGCCACAGCACCACTTCTGGCTTTTTTCTATATATGTGGTACCAAGGAATCGAACCCAGGTCTTTGTGAATGCTAAGCAAGCACTCTACCATGAGGCCAAACTCCTAATCCCATTTATCTTTCTAAACTTCCAGCAAAAAAGCCTGTGCTGTTTCTGTTACTTGCTAAACTTAAGGTCTGCTGGAGCCATCACTCTGCCCTGAGATAGCAAAGTCCTTGAGGACTTTTACCAACTCCTGCTTCTAAGAGTCAGCACACACTTGCTGACCCTAAATCCCCTACCTTAGAATGGGGTAGACTGTGGCTAATCTACACTCAGATCATGCCATGGCACTATTAGCAAGTGCCTTGTTATGAGTTCCTACCAGTCTTCCAATTGGATTTCAATCCCAAGCAGCTGTCTACCCCGTGGCCCTACCTGCTTGGGTTTAGGGCTCAGAGACTTGCCCTTGGCCTTTGTCGTCTGCCTTCCTGAAGTGGGATATAGAATGAATGTTTCAGGCCTAGTTCGTTTGCAACTCTAATCATGGTAGAAAAGTTAGCAGCAATACAGACAGGCTGGCCTCACTGTGCTACAGGTCTCTTCCAGAAACATGCAAATTTGATTTTTCCTCCTTTGCTGGAAGTGCACAGCAATGCCCCTTTCCAGGCTCCTATTCTTGGCTACCCAAGGCTGTTATACCAGCATTGATAATCCCTGTCTTCTTCTAAGTCCACCCCCACTGAAGAAAAGGTATACTATAGGCATAGGATGACACATATTGTGTGGCAAATGCATGCCTTCCTTTTTCTAATCTGGTAAAATCATTTTTCCTCTTCTATCAGATTCCTTCCACCACTGTATTAATTCCATACACAGTAAAATGATTTTTCCCTAGCAACTTTATTGGGACCATCTAAAATTTATTCAAGTTTTTATAGGGACTACATTTTATCTTCCTAAAAATATTTTAAGGCACTTAAAATCATTTCTCATTCTCTCCTATGGGAATCTGGCTAGTTCTAAGGTGAATTAAGAGCAATAGACTCATAGTTACGAGTCCACTGTAGAGCTTCATGGTAGGTCTTGCAAATAACCAATAACTGTTTCAATAATTCTATTCATTCAGGTGGAATAAAAATGCAACATGGCAACCAACCATTCACCTGTGGAACCCATGCTGCTTTGCAGTCCTACAGGTGAAGCTCTGCTCATATGGAATCTAAACTAATGAATAGCAAACAGCAAACTCATCTCGGTTTGGTTGGCAGTTTTGTTTGTGTTTGTGTACATAAAAATGCAATCAGAAAATCTACTTGTTCGTGTAACTCATAGACAATGGGGACATTTGATTGGCACGCTGAGGTCAGCTATAGCTAATGTCAAAGAGCAAACAAAGCTTGGCTGCCTGCTCCTTCTCCCCCAGACCATTGCTTATCCCTAATCTGGAAAATATCTACAGTAAGGAAGGTATTATTACTTTTAAGCACTGGAAAACACGGGCAGATGATGATGACACTTGTTTTGCCTATCAAGGAGTATGGCATGCTCTTATTAGGAAGTGCTGTGCTAATAACCTACTCTAAAGTTGGGGCACAAGTCAGAGCCAACTGCATTCACTGTCATCCAACCTGATGTTTTGGGGTAGTAAGAAGGTTTCTGGTCATAGAGTCTATTGTCTAATTCAGTGGATGCTTTCAGAACAAACTTTTTTTTATATATAATTTGTATCTGTTAGGCGCTGCCAGAGAACTGCACAGACATCCAGGCACCTAAAACAAAGGAAGGTTTATTGCCAGCAAAGGGATGGGCAAGGCCCCCTCTCAAAAGGAGAAGAACCCATCAGTGTCTGAGGTGATCTTTATAACCTAAAGGGGCTAGGGAATGGGGACTCTGGTGTGGACGGGTTAGCCAGTGGCTTCACCATAGTGAGCTAGGATTTATGGCAGTTGTCCATGTGGTAGATAAGGGGACCTGCAGTTGCTCAGACAGAAGGTCACTTTAAGGGGTCCTGTTGCTTTATATGGTTGTAACTGCCCCCAATGGAGTGTCATCTGAAGGTAAAGGGCTGGGGGAAGGCTGATTATTTACTGCCAGCACCAAATGGGCCTGATGCTATATTTACTAGTTGGACCAAACTGGCCTAATAATGAATTCTCTGGGAAAGGTGTCTGCCAAGTCCTGGAAAAGGAGCATAATCTATGTGAAAGGGGAACTATTGGATTAATAGGATCAGTCTTGGAATTTCTTTCCTATGTGTTAGATGTATGTACAAGTATCTGGTTGCATGATCTAGAATATTCGCCAATAAAAATTCTTTTAAAGAATGAAATACCTGGGGCCAGAAGTTTGGCCTAGTGGTAGAGTGCTCGGTGCTGTGGCTCAAGTGATAGAGCTCTAGCCTTGAGAAAGCCCAAGGAGAGTGCTCAGGCCCTGAGTTCACCCCAGGACTGGCACAAAAGGAAGGAAGGAAGAGAGGGAGGGGGGGGGAAGGAGGAAGGGGAAGGACTGCGTTTATCCATTGTAAATTTAAAAAAATAGATTTCCATATCATTAAAATGCAGGGAATATGTTTAGTTATATTTCTGTTTATTTAACAGTAAAACAACTTTTAGTGGAGTGCTTTATGTCTAAAGTCCTAGGCTATTGAGATCTGAGGATCCCAGTTAAAGGGGAAAAAAGTTCTCAAGACTCCTCTCTAAAAATAAAAGCAGCACAAAGCTGAGCTGGAGGCCTGGCTTGAGTGGTTGCCAACTAAACAATGAATCAAGCTGAAAAACAAGACCCTGAGTTCAAATCCTGGTATAGCTTTTGAAAAGAAAAATATGTTTTCCAATAAAATTTAACTCTTAAAAACCCCAAGGAATGGTGGGATCTTGGTTTTGACAAATACTGATATAAGGAGCTAGTTTATTTTAGGAAAATACTTCTTGATTGCAAATTGTCACTGTAGAATAAAGTGATTTTCTGTTTTATATTATATTTTTAAATATCAGAATATATAGTTACAAAGGTAATATAAGCTGTCCTTACCCTTACCCATCACCCAACCTCAATAAAGATAAAATCAATTCACAGCCAATTCTCTTTGGTCTTCATTGTGCCCATAGTAGAATTATGAATAACTCCCAGACATCAACTCAACCAATTCACAGATATTCAGTATGTATGTCTAAATGAAAAAGACTAGTATTTCACAAAGAATAACTTGTGATTTTAATATTACATTTACTTTTTCAATATAATCAAGTATCTATTCTGTATTCTGATTTTCCTACATGTCTCATACATAGTCTACTACAATGGAGTTAGACAAACAAGATCCAACTTTTTTATCTGTACACCTACTAAATAAGCAAGTGACAAAAATTACATTAGAATAAAAACATAATTGTTTTTTTCAAAACCTAAGTTGTAAATTACTACCAGCTATTTGACTCACAATAGGTGGACCAAAGTTTGAGAAAAATTAGTGTGCAAATAGACATAAAAGTAAATTGTAATCCTTGCTACTCAGGAGGCTGAGATCTGAAGATCAAGGTTCAAAACCAGACTGGGAAGAGGAGTCTGTGAGTCTCTTATTTCCAATTAATAACAGAAGAGGCTGGAAGTATCACTGTGATTCAAGTTGTAGGGCATTAGCCTTGAGCAAAAGATGCTTAAGGACAGTGCCTAGGCCCCCACCTAAAAAAGTAAATTGATAAACAGACCAGGTTAGGATTTGGGGCCTGAATTTTGAGCACTATTTACTACCTGAGTGACTTTAAGCCACTGTCAAAGGATCTACAACTTATGTAAAAAGAGTCAGGACAGTTAGGAACTCTTCCACAAGGATGCCAAAGCACAGTATGCTTAGCTAACTTTGAATTTCAGAAAAACAACAAATGTTATTGCAACCATTCCCCAAATAAAAATTCAAATTAATTTGGTTGTTTGGGTATGTGACAGTACTGGGACTTGAACTCAGGGCTCATATTCACTTAAGACTAGTGCTCAGCCACTTGAGCCATAGCTTCTCTTCTGCCTTTTTTGATAGTTAATTGGGGATAAGAGTCTCACAGTCTTTCATATCTTTGCTGGGTTCCAACTGCAATACTCAGATCTCAGTCTCCTGAGTAGCTAGGATTACAGGTGAGAAGCACTATCCCTCAGAGTATCCCATTTGATGATGTGACTTTCATGAATGCTGTCAGGATTCAGTGGAATAGCACATGGAAAGTGCTTACCACAAGCCTGACAATCACAACTACCTAGTGTTTGACAGCTGCCCCTCAAGTCCATGGTTAGAGAGCAGAGGAAGGGAGGAAGAGCTGACCCTCTCATTGGACTCCAGTCTGCTCTGTGCTTTGTCTGGGTACCAGTTCCCAGTTGGGCGATAGCAATCTTCACCACACTCAGAGTCTGAGTTTCAGTCAGTAATTAGCTTGTGCTAGTTTCCAAATGAAGCTGAAGAATTGTACAAGGTTTGGACAGCCTGCGATGATTCTGATAACAGAGACGTTTCTGGCTTCTTCTTCTTAAAAATGGAGAGCTCTGGCAATAATAAGGCCCCACTCCCACCTGGCACCAATCAGGACTGCTGCCTAGCAGCTGCTCCCTTTAGTGAAGTCTGTGCTTGCCAGTACACCATCTGGCCTACTCACTTGCTTAGATCACCTGCCTGGCCCCTGTGGGCATGAAAGAGCCCTAGTTCATGCCTTCTCTTGGCTCTCTCCCACTGCTGGCACTTTGGCCCCAGAGAATACTGCCTAAAGTAAGACTGGGGGGCTGGAGAGAAGTGTTTGCTAGAAGGAAATGAGAATAAAGGCTCCGAAGATAACATCTTTATTGGTCCGAATTCAAAAAAACCAGAATTGAGTTTCTCAAGATGCAGGAGAAGGGGGGTGGGAGGTTGGTACAAACAAAATGAGGACCAACAATAAACAAAAAGACAGTGTAGTCTATCTGACAGGGTTGAAGAAGCTCAGGAAGAGAGTTGGAGAAGCAGGTGAGAAAGACAAAGAACAGAAAACTGGAGAGTGAAGAAGATCAAGGGGGGGCGAGAGGGAGAAGCAGGAAATAGCAGATGGATAGAAAATATTACAAATGGACTTTTGTTCTAGTGGATTAGAGCCCCTTCAAGTGTACTCCCCACCTGTTTAGGAGTTTCTGAGGAATTCTTAGGGATATGCAAATAGACTAACCATTTCCTTTCTTTTCTTGTTATTTTCTCCTGCCCATCCACCTGCTCCTCCCTGTCCTCCCTCTCACTCCCTCCTTCCTACACCCCTTCCCTGCTTCCTCCACCCCTGTATCCTCCCCACACCCTGTACAGAGGCGTGAACACTGAGCCTGGGCACTGTCCCTTAGCTTTTTCTGCTCTTTGTTTGTCATTTGTAAAAGTCCATGCTTTTGTTTTGTTCATCAAATCCCAGTAATTTTTTTTGTTACATTCTGTAACATTTTGCTGAATTACTTGGCTTTTTCAGGACTTTTTTTTGGTTACCCTTCTGAGTATTCACTAGTTTATCTATTTTCAAGTCTTTCCTATTGAATTAGACTTTTCTCTATAACATTTCAGTTAGAGGTGCCCCACTCACCATTAAAAGGCATCGTGTTGGAGTGGCTCCTGGGACATACCCTTCCTCATAACAATGCTCTATTTCTCTTGTGGTGCTGAGGTGGGAGTGCTCTGCCTGGATCCTAAAGGCAGGTGACCATTATTTTGCTACCATATGGCAGCATGAAAGCAACAGAGAAGAAATCAGAATTGATGACACAGTTTGAGCACCTGAATCCAGCCATAGCTGAAGGCTTACACAGGACGTTGCCCTTATATAAGTCACTATATTTTTCCATTTGGGTGAGCCATTTGCATTCAGTTTCATACCCTTAAGACTAGGAGATTTTCTTCCAATATGAACATTTAGATCTGTCTATGGTCTTCTTTAAATTATTGAGAGTATGTTGTTTTGATATATTTTTATTCTTGTACTTCATTCCTTTTATGGTTTGGATTGTAAGAAAAAGACCAAGAGACTATGAGGTCCTCAGCTGGAACCAAGTAGAGAGAGTAGAAACTTTAGACAGTGGGGCTTAGTTGGGAAAAAATTGACTAGTAGAGGAATGCCCTTTTATGGGTATGCAGATTCCTTCTTTTCCCTCAGTGCTTCCTAGTCACTATGAGGTGAGCAGTTCACCTCTCCTACCTGCTCTACCTCTGATGTTCTGTTCCACCATTGCCCAAAGCAATGGAAACAGCAGACCAGGGACTGAAATCTCTGAAAACAAGAACCAAAATAAATCCTTATTCCTTTTAGGTTCATCTCAGAAATTTTGATACAGCAGCACAGAGCTGACACCTTTTCTAAACAGATAACAGATTTCATTTTAACTTCCCCTATACTGGAAAGTTGAGAGTTTTCAAATTTTGAATAGCTTATGTATCTTTTTTATTTTAAAAATATTAATTACATTGATGAGTGTTGGTAACACCCACTTATAACCCTAGCTACTGAAGAGACTGAGATCTGAGTGTCAAGGTTGGATGCCAGGCCAAGAAGGAAAGTACATGAGACTCTCGTCTCCAATTAATCATCAAAAAGCTAGAAGTGAAAGTATGGCTCAAGTGGTACACTGCCAGCTTTAAGCAAAAAAACTTAAACAGGGTCCATGCCCTGAGTTCAAGCTGTATATATCTATAAATATATCTATATCTATATATGTATATATATAGTATTGCAATACAATATTGACTGTGGATTATCTATTATCTATTTGATTGGGAATTTGAAAATTTATGAAGACTGGGGCTGGGAGTTTGGCCTAGTGGTAGAGTGCCTGCCTAGCATGCACAAAGACCCGGTTTTGATTCCTCAGTACCATATAAACAGGAAAAGCCACAAATGGTGCTGTGGCTCAAGTGGTAGGGATCTACCCTTGAGAAAGCCCAAGGTCAGTGCTCAGGCCCTAAGTTAAAAGCTCCAGAACTGGCAAAAAGAAAAAAGAAAAAGGAACCCTTCTTAAAACAAGGATAATTTTTAGGAATTTTCCATGTATGTACTCTGACTACACACTTTTGGTGTATAAATACTATTTTGTAATGAAGAATTAGATTGAGTATATCAAATTTTAGGTCATCCAAATTTTAGGTAGCTATTTACTGGGACATACTTTAAAATCTCCTTTAAAACTAAATTTGTTCATTTTCCTTTGGGTTTGTGCAGTTCTTATCTACCGTGCAATTTGTTGGCAATGTTAGGGTTCAGGGTATAATTTCCAAGATAATTGAACCTCTTCCCAATGAAACATACTCTCTTTGTTCTTTTTAATTCTTTCTTTTGCCTTGAATTCCATTTTATCTGGTATCATTGTTGTCATACTTACAATAGGGGTTGTTGTTAGCATCTGCTTTATAAATCTTTTTAAACTTTTTAGATTTGTGATTATGTCTTTAACAAGCACTAAGTACCTATTTTATCTTTTTACCTATCTAACAGTATTTAGCAGGTGAATACAGTCTACTTACTTTACTGTAAGAGCTGATTTAATTTCTGACAGTACAAATAAAATGTAGCCAATTGCTTTTATAAGTCTGTCAAGGAAGTGTTTTCTTCCTGTCTTTGAGATTCTCTTTCCTCTTGTCTCTCTGTTCGCTTCTTAGATCTATGTTACAATTTTTTGAAACTGTTCTCCAAAATTTCCATGCCGTTTTTCCATGATCTTTTGGGGATTTTTGAATTGCCTTTTCAGAAAATAACTACATTTCCCACCATGATAGCTTTTTGTGTATGCTTACTATTAATTCATCTAAGGGAAAAGTGTTAGTCCAATAGTCATTTTAATTTTTAAATATTTTTTATTTTTCTTCCAATCTGTATTTTGCTTCAGGGATGTGTGATCTCTTACTTCCATTAGATATTACTCATACTACCACATCTTCTTATGATCCAGTTTTATTCCTCCATCAACTCTGTTTTCATTCATTTCAGTTATTTTGTTTATAAATTTGGATGTCTGTCATAGGTAATGGTATTTTGGGCTATGGGCTCACATTTTTCCTTGAGAGTTTCTCCTTTGAATTTGTAGATATTCTATTATTTTAGTATAATTTGCCCCTGTGATGCAGGATAGAAGCAAGGTGTTCTGGGAAGATGTTGAGCTAACCAATAACTGGTATCATAACTCCTGGTGGCTTTAAGTTACCTCTGGGGCTTTAGTACCCTGGTTCATTCCTCTAGCACTGGAGCAAAGGGAAATGATCACACTGTCATTCACGGTGGCCTAGCCTCTTATCCTGCTTTCTCTCCATCACTTGAGCAAAGGGACCATCACAGAGCTGCACCCACCATAGACAGCTGATTTGTCTCTGTGCTTGGGCTGCCTTTGTTTTCCTTGGTTTTGAATATCAATCTAAAACTTGGTTTTATTTCTAAAATGAGTTAATAAAATGGACTCCATTTGTAATGCAGCTTTCATAATTTAACTTTCAGAAAGTCTCTTGCTATTGTCTATTTAAAATATTTACACATTGAATTGTTTTGGACTGTCCCCTTAAGAAGCAAGAAAACATTTTCCAAATTAAAATGAGATGTTTCTCAGCATTATCCTCCTCATTTCAATACATTCCATTAGGTTTATAATAAGAGTCAAAGCAGCACCTGTTCTAAATCTTAATTGCTTTTTTTCCTCATGAAAACTGATGCTGGGGGTGTTGGTGAGTTGACTTGTACTACATAATCTGGCTACAAACACAGCTCTGAAATACACAGTGCAGAAAAACTGAACGCAGTATTGGAAATTTTCCCAAGGAAAAACTGTAATTGAAGTATTCAAGTCTAGTACTTGGTAATGAATGGCTATGGATAGAAGTACTATTATTTAACATTTGGTGTTGGGGATGTATTAGATGATTACATGTACATTTGAAAATCCAAAGAAACTAATAGGATAGTACCATCTCTCCTATAACAAAAGAAAAAGTATAGGATCAGTTTTGCATTTACTGCCTACAAACGACTGCATGTTTGTGCTTTCTCCAGTTTTTATGTTGAAATCATAATCCACTGTGTGATGGCATGAGGAAATGGAGAATGATTAGATCAAGATGGTGGACACCTCATGAATGGTATTAGTGCCCTTATAAAAAGAGATGTGAAACCTAGCTAGTTTTCTTTCCATCAGGACAGGATGCAAGAAGAAGACAGTGGTCTGTGCCTCAGAAAAAGGGCTATCACCAGAACATGGCTATGTAGGTATCCTGATCTAACTAAACTCCAGGATCCAAGACTATGTAAAATAAATGCTCGTTGTTTCTGAGCTTTTTTTTTTTTTTTTTTTTTTTTGCCAGTCCTGGGCTTGAGCTCAGGGCCTGAGCATTGTCCTTGGACTTTCTCAAGGCTAGAGCTCTACCACTTGAGCCTCAGCACCCTTTCTGCCTTTTTTCTATGTATGTGGTACCGAGGAATCGAACCTGGGTCTTCATGCATGCTAGGCAAGCACTCTACCACTAGGCCAAACTCCCGGCCCCATTTTCTGAGCTTCTTATAGTCTTTTTTTTTTTTTTTTTTTTTTTTTTTTTTTAATAGAAACTCCTGCTGAAACAATGACCCAACTTCCCACACATTCAACCTCAGTGTCACTTTTATTCAGTACAGCCCTCTGTGTGAAGCACTCCTAGGCTTTGAGCCCATCTGTGCCAGATGAGGAAGGGACTATGCTATCCTCATGCCTTGGCTTTTGTTTTTAAATCCCACAAGAATGATGAGTCGGATACAAACAGCACTCAGCCCCTATTCACAAGAGAATCTGGCACCAGCTCCAGGGCTTTGAGTAAAATTTACTTTGGAAAAGATTGGTAAAAATGTCACTTTTACAATTAAACTTTTGGAAATAGCTTCTATTATTCTTTTTTTTTAGACAAATAAGACAAGATTTGTTACAGGGGGGGGAAATGGTGAAAGACAGGGTTAGCAATAAAGAAAATTCCCTGCCCTGTTGTGAATATGGTTTTCAATGCTTAATCAATTAGATTTTAAATGTCTAGAGGAAGAAAAATGTTCTGAGACCCATAAGATAAATTCTTTTGTAATGGGTACTTGATTTATTTGCTCAATTTTTCATGTCATAAACTTACTGTAAAAACAGATTCACTGGTATTTCCTATAAAATGTTTGTTTATTCATTCAGCCACATTTCTAGAGCTCTACTTTAAGGCTATCTTGCATATATGTTACATGGGTTGGGGGGGTGGTAATTATTCCTTTCCATAGATAACTGTAGTGATTTAGGGTTAGTTTCACACTGTCAAGCCCTCAGATCCTGTGATTGACTCATCATTCGTGCATTTACTCACCCTAGATGATGGAGGCTTTCATGGTTTAGTGTAAACCATGTGATTTCAGTCTATCTGATTTTTATTGCTGTTATACTATACTTTCATGCTCCAAAAGATATGCTCTCAAAACATGGGTTTTTGAGGGGGATGACTTTGTTATTTTTCCTTGGCATCTTGGATGGAGAGAGTGAGGGGGGTAGAATAAGGAGAAGACAACTCCTCCAGATGCTGAGAGAAAGCTGCAAAGAGTCGTGCATTTCATTATGTGGTTCAGTGTAGGAATCAGATTCAAACAGACTAATATGATGCTATGGAACTTGAAAGCACATAGGTCATTTCACATCCAGGGCTCCCTGTAATTGTGGCTTTTGTCATCCATCTCTGAAGAACAGGGAAACCCATTCTTGACATTCTCTGAAGAAACCATCATCATCAAAAGATGCTAGGCTTATTAACTCAGCCACTTTTTCAGATTCCCAGGTCAGCTTCCTGTGTTAATGAAACATACATCGTAGTTGACAGTTGCTGTTGAAGTTAACTCTCATAGTTATGGTTCTCCAAAGCCTTCTCTTCTGAGATTTCTAACTAATAGACAGGGATTCCCTCGTACTCAATTCCTTTATTTCTCTGGGCGTATTTGAGATGTCAGTAAATGCAAGATGTGAGTTAAAAATGTGTATTTTTTTTTTGTAGAGGAGCATTTGATGCTCCAAAAAAGACTCCTCTTGTATGAAAAGATAGTTATGCATAGCACTGTCTTATTATTCATGTCATGTCAAAGTTTATTGATTAGAACAGATAATCTTTACAAGTGACTAAATATATTCACAGTGTGTATATAGGCATATGCATTATATTTCTCTATATAAATGATATTAGTTCTAGGCATAGATATGTTTTGAATGACATGTTATTTGCTTATCCCACATTTACAAAATGTCCTGAGAATAATAAATTGTGTGTATTTATAATTCCTAACCTTTTCAAAGCTAGCATCACAAAGATGAGGGGACACTAGTCTATGTGAGGTTAAAAAAAAGGAGCTTATTTCTCACAATATGTCCATGGGTGAATCCTCATTTAGTTTCACAAAGTAATATTCTGACCAGTAATATAAGGACAATGAATGAATAAAATATATTTAATGCTTTAAAAATATGCTTACAAGTCACAACGGGACAGTTTCCACTCATATATGCAATGAACACTAAGCAAATTAGGGCAATTGGTATGTCATTTACCATTCTTTGTGCTGACAGTATTCAAAATCATATTAGCTATTGTCAGATACTCAGGTATTGTCAAATAGTTACCCTACTGTGCCACAGAATATTAGAATTCATTCCTCATGTCAAGCTACATTACTACCTGTAGTCACACTTCCTCCATCACCCTTCCCTTCTGCTCCATCCTTCACAGCCCCTGATAATATTTATTCTACTCCATAGTTCTATGAAGAAAGCTTCCTAGTCTCCACATGTGAATGAGGATGAGGTCGTGACTTCCTATGTCTGACTATAGGTTTATCCATTCTTTCCTTAATCAATAGTTAACCTCATTCTCCATCTTTGTTAGTGTTAAAGTATTACAATAATGTGGGAGAATAGATATTGCTTGACATACTAATTTCATTTCCTTTGGATATGTATATCCAATCATTTTTATGCCTATAAAAATAAATTTCTAGATTTTTAAAAAAGAATCTCCATACTGTTTACCATAATGAGTATATTCACATTTAAAGTTATTAATGATTAATATTTGCAATTATTAACTAAAAAGAAATAATACAGCAGGGACTTTTTTTTTTTTACCAATCCTGGGCTTGAGCTCAGGTACTGAGCACTGTCCTTGGACTTTCTCAAGGCTAGAGTACTAACACTTGAGCCTCAGCACCACTTCTGGCTTTTTTCTATGTGTGTGTGGTACCTAGGAATAGAAGTCGGGTCTTCGTGCATGCTAGGCAAGCACTCTACCACTAGGCCAAACTCCCGGCCCACAGCCATGATTTTTTTTGTGTCTGCTTTTCTCAACTATTTGCATTTTGTTTTTCTCAGCAGTTTACAGTAGTGATTCTCAACTCTAGATGATATTGGATCCCAGGGAACACTTGGCAACATCTGGAGAGTTTTAGTTCTCAGACTCCAGGAGTGAGATGGTCTCACTGGAATATGAGGCTGGGAAGGGCTAATAGACACCCTGTCATACATAGTGCTGCCCCCCAAAATCAGTGACCCAATTAAAAATACAATAGTACCAAAGCTTTATTAGTTGATAGCAAAATCCTTTTTTTAGCATGAGGCTAGTGGGATTGCTGGGATTGATGGAAATAATAATCCAGATGGAAAGGGATCTTTTTCTAGAGCTGAGTCCTTCGGCTGTCAAATCTTAGTGATACATCCCTAGACACCTCTAGCAAATCTGTGAAGAGAGGAATCATCAGCTTGCCAACCTCCATGAGTACATGTCTGCAGATTACTGCTCAGTGGACAAGTCTCCTCCCCTACTTCCTAACATTTCTTCCCACCCCAATCATCTTTTCAGGTTTATACTTCCTCTCTCTCCCAGTCCAATTTCTCTTCTGCTCTTCATTGTCTACTTCTCCTATGGAGAACCTGGGTCATTCTTAAATGCTACCATTCTTAATGGTACCTCCTCAGGAACCACTGCCCACAAGACATACAACCCTTGAGTCTGCAACCCAATTTAGACAGCTAAGTGCTTCTTTAAATTAAGGAATTTTGATGACAGGAGCTGATAATAACTGTGTCCATTTTTCCCCCCTGGCATTCACAGAAAGATCTATCTTTCAAAGAGTTGCTGCTTCTTTCCACTATACCATTAGAAGGAAAGTATGGCAATTTTCCCTTTGAAGTCTTTTCATTTAAAAGGAAACAAGAGAAGATTGGTGGAGATAAAGAATGCAAAAAGGAGCATTCCTTCAAGGAAATATCCCAGACAGATGATTTGACTTAGGGCCCTCACATGCAGGCAGCCTTTTAACAGCCTGAATAATTTAGCAAAACTGAAACCAAGAGGATTCTAAAAAAAGTAACTCATGATGTGGGCAATGAAATTTGCTTTGAACAATGTGACCACTGTATGTGAGAGTTTCAGATGATGACCAGAACACATACACAAAAATCTTTGTGCCATTAGTCGTGTTCTAATCTTAGAGGCAGATTAGACCTTGTGTGTTTGCCACCATTGAATTTTACTTCTTGTGGAATTACCCACTCCTTCTCTAAGATGACACAAAACACAGCACTGCAGATGCTCTAAGCCAGACGTGATGAAGGTGTACTCCATATCTGGCATGGCTGTGGATCTCTTGTCTGTTTTCTTTCCCATGGCCAACACTGTTCACTAGCCAATGCTTCTTTCTGCTTGACTCCATTATTTCATTCACATGACATTCTTTCTCTTCTAAGAGACCTGAAGAACAGAAGGAATGATCATGCTACAAATGGCTAGGTCTTTGGTTCAGATTTTCTAGCGTTCTCTTTTCCCAACTACCACCACTGGCAAAATTCAACCAAGAAAATATGCTACATTTTCTGAATCCAAAGTACATGAACAGTCAAGTGGGTTACTGGGTAACTATAGTATACTACCTGTAAACATGGTTCCAGTAGTTTCTTTTATTTCATACTTATATCAAACAGGGAGTATGAAATGCTTGAAGAAGAACCAATATGGCTATGCTTAAGACCAGAAAGATGGCACCTGTGACTAGCAGGGAACCAAGTGGGAACAATAAAGACAGAGTCAGATCTAGCTGCACTGAAACCCAGGGGAGGACACTGGGCTTTTATGCTAAGTGTGCTGGGAAAGCACCAAGAAAGTATATAGCATATCTTCAGATTTAAGAGGAACTATGGGTCTGTGGGCAAGTGATAAAAGGCCAGACTTAATGCAGGTAGACATATCTGAGGTTCTTGTAATCCTGACCCAAGGCAGTGTTTTAGACCATGTGAGATGATGAAAAGTGATCAGATCTGGATATTTGGGGAGTTCAACTGACAGGCTTTGCTGCTGGCTTTGAACAGAGTTAAGGGAATGGCAAAGGAAAGCAAGTAACCTTTATATTTGGAAATTTTCCCTGCAAGTACTGAGAATTGAACCCAGGGCCTTGTACAAGCTAGGCAAATACTTTACCACTGGAGCTATACCTCCCAGCCCTTTTATTGGTGTTTTGCTCTTGAGACAGAGGCTTGATACCCTGGAACTCTTTATCCTCCTGCCTCTGCTTCCCAAGTAGCTGGGATTCCATGCACGTGCTGTCACACCCAATTTGGATTTGGAATTGGAAGGACTAGGTGGCTGGAAATGTGAAGACTTAAAGGAGGAGCCATTTGGGGCATTAGGGTGAATAAAGTGAGTAGAAATCTGCCTGTTCTAAATAGTTAATACTAAACATAGCTAAACATAGCTAGCTTTGTTCTCTACTGACATTATATTTACATATGTAAAAAAGTGATCACCTTTGCAACCATGTTTTGTTTTGTTTTACCAGTCCCGGGGCTTGAACTCAGGGCCTGAGCACTGTCCTTGGGCTTTCTAAAGGCTAGAGCTCTACCACTTCAGCCACAGCACTATTTCCAGGTTTTTTGTTGTTGTTGTTTGTTTGCCTTTTCCTATGTATGTGGTACTGAGAAATCAAACCAGGTCTTTGTGCATGCTAGCCAAACACTCTACTACTAAGCCAAACTCCTGGGCCTGCAATAATATTTTTAATGTAACCATGACTACAACTGCTTCTTAAATAAGTTGGTAGGAACTAACATTTGGTAGAGTTTTCTTCCTCATCCTCTCGGGTAATGAGGAACTTCGTTTCAAGATAAAAATGGAAGAATAAAAGTCACTCAAAGGAGAGGGGAAGGAGAAGCCTTTAAATCTCCCCTTACACCATAACAGTCCAGACTAAGTGTAGATCCGCTAGCTTAGTCTCATACCTTTTGACACACTCAAATGGCGGCTGACAGTTTGAGTATTTGTTCCTCCTTCTTTCACTTTTTGTCATGGCCGAGGGCTTGCATGATGTTTGCATTTCCCAGAAGGGAGTGGCTCCACAAAAGAGACTTCTGCCAAGCTGTGGGGAGACAGATGAGCCCTGGCCTGCATGCTCTGCTGGTCAGGTTACTTTCTCACAGTTGGCTAGTTCAGCAGCCATTTGACCCTCTCTCTGGTATGGTCCTGACAATAAATGGTAGTCACCCTCTTTGGTGGTAGAAAGATATTTTTCTCTCACCTTTCTATTTTTAAGAAATTTATTTATTCCCAGCCACCTGGTACCATAGTGGCAAGCCAAGACAAACAGACACAGAGACAGACACACAGACAGACAGACACAGACAGACAGAGTCATACATGTACTCACATTTTATAAATATGGTATGGAATTCATTTGAATTGTGTTCCTAAGTGGATATCAAACCCATTGGGCTCTCTTCAGGTATTTGATACCTTACCAGTACATTTGATAATTGCCTATTTTTGTTTGAGTCTTATTAATGTCCACAAAGATATCAGTTCCCTGGAACTCCAAGAGTCTAAAATGTGTCCTATAGGTGTGAAGAGCACATGCATTCAAACAAAGCTCATCATTCTCAAGAAAACAGAGTGAGGGACAGTTATTTGACCAGGGTTAGTCAGTTAGGAATAGAAAGCAGCTGGGACAAAGGCTCATCTGACAGGAAACTAAGAAAGTACATAAATCACCTTTCTTGTCCCTGCCTGAGGCAGCAGGTTCCAAGTCTGGGCACCTATGTTTAGACCAGAAGCAAAAGCAGAAAGCTAGCCTTTCCACTTTTACTGAGGATAGGACAGGTACAACCAGATAAAAACTTACATCCAATCAGAAAGGCCTTTGGCAGTGAGTGACCACTGCTTAACAAAACATTCTGAAGATTCATTCCCAGAGAGGGAAGGGACTAAGGACCAAATATCTTGTAAGATCAGACAAAGGTTTGGACTTTTCCTCCTGGGGTGACAAGGAGGTTGCCTCCTCACTTGAGGAGTCTGCTAATTCTTCCCACTTTCTTTCATTGCTCTCCTTTTACCTTCAAATAAACTTGCTCTGTTTACCTTAAACACGTCCTTATCTTTTTATTCCTTAAAGGGCTGAGAAAAGGACTGGAATTGCCCCCTAGAACTTATCAATAGTGTGAGTAGTTCTTGGGGCAAAATTGTATATTGCTTGTCAGGTATCAGGAAATAAAGGACAGAGGCCTTAACATTCTTTATAGCCGTTGATGTTAAATTCTGACCGGCTGCCTGTGCCCAGGGCAATAGAGAACTAAGCCTGGTAACTGCCTCAGGCTAGGAGTACAGATTGACAGAGACATGGGGTAACACAAATTTGAAATGGAAATTAGGCTTATGATTACCATCTGGCAGTCCCTGTTACACACTGTAGTCCACAATGCCACAGAACAGATCTTTTCACCTAAAAAAAAGCATTTGAATCAGGAGCAGCTGCCTGGGATGTTTGTTCCTCCATTATAAAACTTAGTCTCATAACCCCTCATCCTAATGTGTGCTTCATCCTCTAGAGAGGCAATGCCAGGAAGAGCAGACAAGACAGCATCAATGTCTTGCTGTGTGAACCAGACAGCCAGAGGTCTGTAGTATTCCTTTGTACTTGAAAAATAACCAGTTCTTTTAATCTCCAAAGCTAGTATTGCTAGAGACCTCCATTTAGGACCATAATACCAGGCCTTTGAACTCCAAAAGGCTCAGTTTTCAATCCCTGATGATTGCAAAGTATTCCTTCACTCATCCAACTCGTGGACAATGAGATTGTGTCATGGAAGATGAGGAGATCAGTGGGTAGCTGACCAGACAGAACCTCTACCAGAACCATACTGTCTTTTACCTGGGTTCTCTTACACTTCCAAGCATCTCAGCTTGGATGGTAGTTGGTTTTACAGTTAGATCCTTTGATGTGGTACATAACTGTTTCTTCGAAACAATCATAGCGCATTCCACTATTTAATAGGCATATAGCAGGCAGCAGAACAAGCCTGTACCCATCCCTTCCTACCAAAGGTAGCATTAAGCTGGTGAGGATTTCAACAGCCTCTAGCCATGACTCCTATGACTTCTGTACAGGACCAAACAAGTAAGAACCAAATCAGGAGCAAAAAAATAAAGAGCAGGCTCACATATAAACCTATCACGTATAAGGAGCCAGAAGGAAGAGAAATTAAGGAGTAACATTGCTCAGAAAGTCATTAACTGTCTTAAAGACTTTTTTCTGTTATTTTAGATATTTTTGGTTGTTGAGCTGTAACTAACAGTATGGCCCACAAGTCACAAGTGCATAAGTCAGTGGTGACAAATGCATACTCGGATATAGCAATTATCCAGTTAATTATTATTTGTATGTAATCAGATGTCTAAAAGGAACACTAATAGGCTAATCTAGTTTCTCCTTTGTTTTCAAGTAAACCTGAAATCTTCTGTTTTAGAGCTCAGTCCTTGGGGACATTTAAAGACAGAAGAGCAAACATCTAATTCTCTCATGGCCAAAGAGATTATGGGTTTATATCGAAGTAGAAGGATACCCATCAGCAAGAAATAACATCTCTGGGGAAGAAGTATTTAATTTGTTTTAATATTATGGAAATCTTGAAGCAAATCATTTTTAATATAAAATGTTTGTTAAAATTTTAATAATTTGTATTAGGCCTATCCCCACTCCCATTAAATAAGCTAATGGGGTTTTGCTTTGGTTTGGTTTTGATTTGTTTTGGCACACATCTGTAATCATAGTTACTCAGAGATAGAAGCAGGAGAATTGTAAATTTAAGGCTACCTAAAGCAAAACTGTGGACAAAAGATTTTTTTCCAGTGTCAGGACTTGAACTCATGGCCTGGGAACTGTCCTTGGGCTTTCTCAAGGCTAGCACTCTACAACTTGAGCCACAGCACCATTTCCAGCATTTTCTGTCTATGTGGTACTAAGGAATCGAAACCAGGGCTTCATTCATGCTAGTCAACCACTCTACTAGGCCATCCTCCAGGCCTTCAAATGACAAGATTTGTCATTTGTATGTGCAGCTCAAGTGGTAGAGTACTTGCCTAGCAAGCCTGAGGCGCTGGGTTTAATACCTAGTACTGACAGGAATAACAATAACAACAACAAAACTCTCTGACATCAGTTATCAAAAAGTTTGAAGCATTTTGAATGCTATTACTTTCACCTTCATCTCTGAGAATGAACTTGAGAGTAGTAAATAACCAAATGCAGTGCCTGCCATATGGTGGCTATTTAATAGGCCGACTGGCCTTCTTGACCGCTGTTCCCAGTTATTTTCAGATGTGAAGTTGATTCTTCCACAGAATTTCTGAGCCTACTTTCTAGCAAGATGGACAGTACCAGTCCATTCACCGTTTTCTCCTCCTTCCACTGGTTTAGTTCCCATATCTGGTATAGGAGATAGATGCCAGGCTGTCTGTTCAATCTCACATTCCACATGGCTTCCACTGCTTCAGGAAAGCAGGCTGTGTGGTTGGTTTGAATTTGTACCTGGATCTAATGCCAGCCTCCTTTAGCATCCTGATCTGTAGGCACCAGAGCTCAGCACATGTCACGAATGGCCCATGAGGAGTGTGGGCTCCAGTACACAGGTAATCATTGTCTTCCCAGCTGCATCTGGCACCAACTAAGTCTTTCACAGAGTCATCTCCACACTCCCCAATGCCCCTGTTTAACACAGTTTAGGATGCAGACCCTCTCAGGGCCCTAAAACAACTCTGGACTGGAAAGTAAGCTGCCCTTCCTGAGCTGGCCTACTCATCTTTCTCATCAACTTTCCTCCTGTGTCTAACACGCCAAGCCTGTTCCTTCTTTCTGGCCCTGGCTTTCCTCTGGGCCTATTCCTCTATCCCATCTCCACAGTTCAAGTTTGTCTGCAGCTTATTTTGGTACATATCTATCTGTCATGCATGATATTACTGAATCATGACTAAGGGCTCAGTAAGCCCTGATGCTTTTCTGATTTTATTTGAATTATTTGGTCATTAAGTCTCAAAAAGATGGCATTATTCAGGTTCAGGTATGGTAGAACACTTCTGTAATCCCAACTGTTCAGGAGGCAGAGGTAGGAGGAGGATCTCAGCTTGAGCTAGAGGCCAATCCAGGAAAAAAACAAGAGAACTGAAAGAATAGTTCAAATGGTGGAGTGCTCACCTGGCAAGAATGAGGATGTGAATTCAATCCCCCAATGAGAGAGAGAGAGAGAGAAGGGAGGTTGTGGGGGAGAGGTCAGTTCCCTATCAGAGTCCAGTAGTAAAGCCTCAGATGCCCCCTTCTTTTTTCTTGACTAATGTTCACTTCAATCGGTGTCCAGGATTGATTGAACTTCAGTCTTGACCATTAGAAGTCAGGCACCTGTGATCATTCGTTAAAGGGCTTTGAAGTCAAGTGGAATTTTTTTCTACCCTTTCAAGTATGATCCACTACCATTTTCTACCTTGATTGAAGCATGAGGATGGTATGGTCAGACAGTAGAAAGCTGAAAAGTGCCTCAGTCACACACACACAGTACCTGACATTTCTGGGGTATCTGTGTTGTACATGGTTGTGTTTTACATGAATAAACCCATGTCATCTTGTTTGTAATAAGGCAGTTAAACAGAATCAGGATTAAGTGTCATCTTCATTTTAGTGATGAGGATACTGATGTGTGTGTGTGTGTGTGTGTGTGTGTGTGTGCGCGCGCGCGCACATGTGCGCGCAGTTCCGGGGCTTGAACTCATGACCTCATCCTCTTAGCTTCATTTGCTCAAGGATAGTACTCTACCACTTGAGCCACAACTTCCCATCTGGGTTTTTGCTGATTAACTGGAGCTAAGAGTCTCACAGACTTTCCTACCTGGGATGGCTTCAAGCCACAGTCCTCGAATCTCAGCC
Source organism: Megascapheus bottae (assembly GCF_031878675.1). NCBI lineage: Eukaryota > Metazoa > Chordata > Mammalia > Rodentia > Geomyidae > Megascapheus > Megascapheus bottae. The sequence goes on from NC_143528.1 coordinate 12,628,123, forward strand.
TCCTGAGTAGCTAGGATTCCAGGTATGAGCCACTGGTGCTTAGCAGAGGATACTGCTTTTAATTGGTGGAGGAATTCTACCAATTAATTTCACAAGATCTCAAATGTTAAAAAGAACCATGTTCGGATGAGAATCCAAGCCAGACATTCCCAGAACCAGGATTCACAACTCCACACTACACTGGGCTCCACAATAGCCTTGTTTTCATCTGAGCAATCATTGATTTCTGGCAGTTCTTGTGACCCTGGGGGCTATTAGGAGGTAGATGGCACCAAGCTTGCAGGCACCCAGTTACCAGCTTCCACTGACCTCACCAGATGTCTGCTACAATCATAGCCCTCTGACTGCTAGCGTAGTGCACTTCCTGAACAAATGCCTGAGCTTGAAAGAGGTGATCTCAGGAAACATGCAACTCAGCAGACTGTGCTCCATTCATCAGGGATGGTTTGGGTCTTGTGCATCTCTCCAGCACCTCGCAGGAGATCTGGCATGTGGTGGATGCCTAACATTTGTTTGTTGAACAAACTGATAATGTTCTCACCCTCAGTTTCCTTTCCTTTTGGAGATGAAGGAATCTACACAAGGAGGAGATGAATGATGGGGTGACAGAGTTAGCCTGGCCTTGGAAGGGACCCTACACTGGACCCACTCTTCATCAAGTGGACCTGGTAGGTCTCAGGGGCTTTACTTGCAAAACTCTAGGAGATGGGATAAGAAAACTTGGAGTTTTAGAACTCTAGGTTTCTGTGAGTCAGTGGCCAGGGGGCCAGGACTGAGAACCAGCTCAACATCAGAAGTATCAGTCACATGCCTAGCTCTTATCTATAACAAGGGAATGTCCCTTTCTCTGTAGGAAGCACACAGGACAAGTTGTTCTGTGCCCGCTCTGGGAATGCCCCTGGGAGAAAAGTGTTATCAGAGTTCTCAAGGAAAGAAACAGACATGTAGGCTGAGTGAGATGACTCAGGCTTATAATGCTAGCTACTTGGGAGGTGGAGATGAGAATGATTGTGGTTAGAAGCCAGCAGGCATACATGTTCTGAAGACTCCGTCTCATTCAGTGACTGAGCATGTGCCTGTTACAACAGCTGGTTACAGTGATTTTTCTCTGTCATCCCCAGCAACACAGGAAAGCACAAGAAGGAAGATTACAGTCTGAGCTGGCTAAGGCATAAATTGAGACCTCAGCTTGAAAATAAAAGGAAGTGGGGCCATTGCTCAAGTGCTGGAGTACCTGAGGCACTCAAACAGGAGGCTTTAATTTCAAACCCTAGTACTATCACACACATACACACACACACACACACACACACACACACACACGTATCAAACATGTATGGTGTTCTTAAAGAATACTTGTCAAAAATGCTATATGAGAATAATACCTTTAGGAAAGTTCTATCTGACGAAGAAAGAATTGCAGGCCAAAAGTTACTGAGTCCTAAAGGAAAAGGGGAAGAAGTAACAATATGGATAGCCTACCATCAAATCATAGTCCTTGAACTGATTTAGATGCTCTAAAAGGTAAGCATATCCACAATAAGCTGCAAAACAATCTGCAAAAGACATATCCAGCTTTATAAGGGTATTGAGATGATTATGATTTTAAGCATATTATTATGGATTTAAGCACATTATTTTAAAAATATTTTTATTATCTTTAAGTCGTTGAACAAAGAAATTTCCATTCAACAAGACAGTTGATGATCTTAAACAATGTCACCTCTTTCAATATTTTCACCCACCCCTCCCAACCCACCCAATCCCTCACTTTTCTTCATTTTTAGGTTATGTATTGACTTTTTCTTTTTGCCAGTCTTGAACTCAGGGCATGAGCTCTGTCCTTGGGCTTTCTCAAGGCTAGAGCTCTACCACTTGAGCCACAGCACCACTTCCAGCTTTTTTCTATGTATGTGGTACCGAGGAATCAAACTCAGGTCTTCATGCATGCTAGGCAAGCACTCTACCACTAGGCCAAACTCCCGTCCCCCCCCCCCAACACACACACTTTTTTCTTTGTCATTTAACAAAGACGCGTGTGTATATAGTGTATTTTCATCTGTGCCATCCCTTCAAGATCTTCACTCTCCTTAAGTCCACCCATGCCTCCCCTTATTTTTCTCAATTCTGTAGTAAGTAAAAGCATTCTCGCCTGAATTCTCCCCACTCCCCCTTGCACTCTTCTACCCTTCCCCCTAGACCCCACCCTCCCCTCTTGCAAGTACTCATTTCCTGGTGCTTATTTAGTTGGTGAGGTATTTTTTTTTTGTCCTTCTTTTGGGTTAAGATTCATCAATCTCTTGTGGTTGCTGTGACAAATTACCTCACGTTGGGTGGCTTCAAACAATAAAACAAAAAACTTATTCTGTCCTGGTTCTGGAGATCAGAAATTTCAGATCAAAAACTCCAGGCTGCAGCAGAAGTATCTGCAGAGCCATGAGCCCCTACAGAGTGCGGGGGAAATCACTCCTCCATGCTTGTGTCTGTACCGTTTGCCTCCACGGCCACTTTTATTTCCTCTTATTCATCTTTCCGTTACTATGACCCCCGTCCCTCCAAAAATACAACCCGTAGAAAGGCAATTTCAAAAGAGAGGAAATTTGTTCTAGCCCAGTTTTTGAGGTTTCAGTCCACAATCAACAGTATTGCTCTGGTCTTATGGCACATCCTAATGCGTTCTTTAAGAGTGTGCCCCAGCCATCCACGCCCTCCAACTACTTCCTCCTCACATGTCCCCTACCTCCTAAAGTTTCTCTCGCATCCTAGTAGTGGCACTCGCTGGAACCTGGCCTTCAACATAAAAATCTAAAGCACTTCCTCTTTCGAGTGTCCGCTGTCCCTCTCCCTGTCCTTGTAGAGATATTTCTGATTGAGCTAAAAACCCACTTTCTCAATCCAAGAGAATGTCACATCAAACTCCTTCGTTTCACTACATCAGATTTTATCACCCACCTACATATACAGAAGTGAACACAAAAGTGCTGGTGGGGACAGAGTCTGGGGCCCATCATCAGGACCGGTTTCTTCATGAGAAGGGGCCTTTCTTCCCCTCCATTGTAGTGTTTGGGCACAGATCCCCATCTTCACTTCTCTTTCGAGAAAGTAAAGGCAGAGACTGTGACTCCTGGCTCAGCAAGGAAATGAGATGGGACAGGGAGGAGGAGGAGGAGGGAGAGGAGGAGGAGGGAAGGGGGGACAGAGTGGGAGAGAGAACAAAAGGGAAGGGGAGAGGAAGAGAGAAGAGACTACATAGAGTAGACTTAACTCACTGGTGATGGGATTCATCATGGAAGACCCAGATGACAAAGATGGCTCTTTTGCAGTATGACAGTCTGGCCAACAAGCAGGGACCCCAAGCCCCCAAGCCAGAGAAAGGAGCCCTCACTTAGAAGCCATGAGAGCATCAGCATGTCCTCATCTGAAATGCCCCAGAGGAAAGAGATTGGATGAGTTGTGACATATCCATGTCTAATCTAATGTCTGACTACATCTGTGAACACCAGCGAAGTACCAATTCTTATCTATTTCTCCTTCTCCTCAACCTCTGCCCCAGAAGGATCAATGGTATGAGACCGGAGGACAAAAATAGCAATGTTAGATCTTAAGTCCCAGCACTTGAGCTAGAATGAGAAGAAAAGGTAAACCTTACTTTGGGATTTTCAGTTATATTACACTCACCATTTTATTTTTAAAATATTTCATTTGTGACATTTTAATTCTTGAAATAATTTGTTTCTGCACTGAGACTTATCTTAGGACGTAACCCAGAATATTTTTTTTTAAATAATTAACACTGACTAAAACCTTGAGCTTGCTGGAGTTTTCACCCCACTCTGGGGAATTAGAGAGTGTGTGATCATGTTCCAGAGAGAGAGACAGAAGGCAAAGAAAAAAAATAATGCGGGTTTTTACCTGCAGCCCATCAAACCCATTCCATTCACTGTAATATTTGCATTTCCTTTAATCATTTAGTCTCTTTGTTAATTAGGCTCCAAAGCTGGCTTTTACTAGAGCTCCTAAGGCAAAGGCAAGGCAACCACAGGTATGTGGGCTACTCAGAATGTACAAGGTCTCTTTTTCTTTAATCAAAGATCAACAACACCAATCACCTTCACAATGTGTGTCCTTAAGCCCCTGACGGAGCAGGATTTCTGGGTCAGCCAGGAATGCTTGTGTTTCTGCACTGAGCTGAACCACTGATCTCATAACTCTGCTTAAAGAGCTGTCAGGGTAGAGCAACCCTTCCTCCAGCCTAGGTACACAGTTCACAGCTTTCATAATTCTTTTCTGGCCCAAGCACCCCCTGCCTTTTCATCTCCCTTTGTAGTTCCTTACAAATAGTCTCTGTATTTATTTGCCCCTGGTGTGAAGCTGCCTTAACAGTTGGAGCTGACAAAGAGAGGTAAGAATGGAACAAAGAAGTTGGGTGCCAGCCTTCTCTCTTCTCTATCTCTAATTTGTAGAACCAGGCAGTGAGCCTGAAAGGTGAATGGAGGTGATGAATGGAGTAACAGTTTTGCATACTCTAGATGTGGACACATAGTCCTTCCAGTTTCAGAGTCATCACGGTAGCCCAGGAACTACATCAATAAATGGAAATGGCAATGGATTAGAAGTCTGGTAGTTATATATGGACTTGGCTATTGGTTATAGTCACAAAAAGCTACCCAACACCTGACCCATCAGAAAAGCTCACCGAAACATAAGTTTTCTAAATTGAAGCCCATTTGCTCACTCAACATCCATTCTGCCAGGAGAATGCTGACGCTGAGATGCATTCAAACTTAGGCTGTAGAATGAGCCAGATGGGAACTCTTTGAAGGTTTGAGCAGCAGAGTTGCAGGATAAAAGGAATATTTCAAAACTCCCTCGCCAAACAATCAACCACAACAACCCATTTGCTGCACTGAAAATAGATGTGAGCCAAGTGCTGGTGGCTCATGCCTGTAATCCTAGCCACTCAGGAGGCTGAAATCTGAGGGTTGTGGTTCAAAGACAGCCCAGGCATGAAAGTTAGTGAGACTCTTACCTTCAATTAATGGCCAGAAAACTGGAAGTAGCACTGTGGCTCAAAGTTATAGAGTGGTAGCCATGAACAAAAGAGCTGAGGAACAGCACCCAGATCCCAAGTTCAATCCCCATGACTAACAAAAGAAAAGTAAATCAAAAGAAAATAGAAAAAAAATAGAAGCAAAACAAAAGAAAATAGGTGTGTGTGTGTGTGTGTGTGTGTGTGTGTGTGTGTGTATGCCAGTCCCTGAGCTCAGGGCTTTTGTACTCTGGCTTGGCTGAAGAAAGAGTAGAAGGCCAAGTAAAAACTCATTTTCCAATTCTCCTTTCTCCAGTTGTCAATCAAAGGCTGTTGTAGTAGAGCTGGTGAGATGTCATTATTGTATCAGAATCCGGTTTCCTTGCCAACATGAAGATGGAAGATTCACAATGGCTTCCACTAGGGATGAGGAAAAGCAAGGCTGTGGTTCACTCCACACACCCAGGGTTTTGTGTGCCCACCTTTCATCTCTGCCACCTGTCTTGTGGTTCTGTCCAAGTTTCCACATGTCTGATAACAACATGGTATTGGTGTCCATGTTCACAAGCCGTGGCTAGCAGCTGTGGAAGCTTCTTTCATGTTCATGGATCAAATTATGACAAGTTCCTGCTTGGTTCAGTCTCCAGATCAATCACTCCTATCAGGTGAGCCCCACCCTCAGTCCTTTTGATATTTCAGTTTGTTTTCACATGGGTTTTCTTCAGGCCGGCCTCAGACCTTGATCCTCCTATCTCCACTTTTGAGTAACTAGGATCACAAGCATATGCTGCCATACCAGGCTTGTTTTTTAGCTAAGACCCACACTTTTATGCATTCCAGTCTTAGACTGCAATCCTCCCATTGCTACCTTCTGACTAGCTAAGACTACAATATACAGTACCATTTAACACCAGAGAAGCAAGGGAGGGAGGAAGAAAGGGAGAAAAGAAGGGACAGAGGGAGGGAGGGAGGGAGGAAAGAAGGGACGGAGGGAGGGAGCGAGGGAGGAAGGAAGGAAGGAAAGAAGGAAGGAAGGAAGTTAATTACCACAGTTTAATCCCTAACTACAACCCAAATTGTTCTTCCTTTTAGTTCAGTTCTCTTCTTTAGTCCCTGAAGATATTACCTTTCAAAAAAAGCCAGAACAGCTTCCTACATGAGACAATCACTCCAAAAAGACTATCAAAAAATTAGAGATTACATTAAAAGTCTCCATAATCCTAAATCTGGCTTCAGGCTTCATGTGTGCCTGTCATTCAAAAGCAGCTGGAGTGGAGAAGGGGCAGAAGGAGGGTGTTCCTGCTGGATTGCTGGAAAGATTTTCCAGTCCAGACCAGCTTAGATATTGAAAGAGAGCGTTCTGCATGGAGAAGCAGTTCCAACCAGAGCTTTGAACAACCTGAAATGATTTAGAGCAAAGCCTGCCTACTCTAATACTTTGGGCATTCTTTGACTGTTGGGGATACTGATCCCCAAACCAGCAGCACCACTAGCAGCTGTATGTTTCTTTAGCAGGGGCATGGATTTCTCTGTTGAAGAATTGAGGAAATAGTTTATGGTCTCAAAGTATGTACACAGTGTGGCAATATGGGATCTGGAGATGTGTGTTCAGAAAATAGCAGAAGTGTACTGTGGCGTTTCCATTAGTATTTTGTGTTAGTCTTTGTCATCAGAGTCTGATCACTGATCCCACCTCAGCTGCCATCCTCAACTGTTCCTTTTACAGCACCTGTTCCCACAATCCCTGAGAAAAACTGCTGTGTCGTCATTTTCCCCTACCCCAAACACCTTGAGCTGTTGACAGTAAATACTGCACATTAGCCACGCTTGATTGATCTCCTTCTCCCAGACATCTCTCCAACACTTCCTGTCCCATTCTCCCATTTCTGTATGTCTGCCACCTTGATGCAACAAACACAGCTCCAGTTGCTTTTCTGAATACTGGAGACAGGGGTAATGTCAATATTGGCAGTTAAACAATCTCACTGGAAATAAATCCTCACAGCACTGGTGTTCAAAGGTTGCTGAGATCCAGGGGAGCCAGAAATGGAAGTGGTCCTCCTTTCCACACACCCAGAAAAAAAAATGTTCAGTGCTGCTCTAAACTCTAGGTATGGTTCTAGGCGGAGGCCTCCAGTTCAGCCATCTGGAGCATAGTAACCAGGTTCCCACAAAATGGAGGTAAATGTACTTCTAGGCACTCAAGAAAAGACCAGATCTATGGGAAAAGAGTGATAAAAATGATTGGCAGATCATATTGAAATAGATCTCCAAAGTAGAATTCATGTATCCCAAAACAAATAAAGGCCACCGTTGAATGTTCAAGAAGAAAAATATAGCTTTTCACTTTTTTTTTCTTTGTATGTGGCACCGAGGAATTGAACCCGGGTCTTCATGCACTCTATCACTAGGCCAAACTCCCAGCTCCTCACTTTGTTTTTTTTTCTAAACATAATAATTTTATAAAAGTTTTTTAAATAGTTGCATGATACAGAAGTATCAGTATGTATTTTAAAAAGAAATATCGAGGCTGAGAATATTACTCAGTAATAGAGATGCTTTGGTTTCAGTCCCCATCCCCGGTAAGTAAATAAGCAAACAAATAAATGGCGTATTTCTAAGTAGAAGCCACTTTTTTGCAAGTTATTTTTACTGTCAAGGATAACACATAAAAACAATTTGAGAACCATTAAGCTAGCAGATTAGCTAGCTTTCCTCACACTGAAATTATGTGGCTCTACAGTGTTATGTCCTAGGACAGATTCTTCAAACATAGACCTGACCCATAGACCTGACCGAGGGAGGGAGATGAGAACAGACAACTGGTCTCCCACTGGTGGCCAAATTTCATGAGTTTCTTCCCTTTGGGATTCTAGATTTTTTTACCTTTCAAGAGGAAGCCAGATCAGAACCCACTCACAGGATGTAGGAAAGTGTAGTTCTAGGCACAGGACATAAGATGGTATGGTTGTTGCTCCTTGAGCCATCCAAGCATTGAGACCAATCTGATAAAGAGAAAATGATGTCTTCTTGTCTTTGTGAATTTGGCAGCCTGGATGGAATCATCTTATCCTTATTCAGTTCAGGATTTTTGTCTGCAATAGGCTGCATCATCTCCAGCTTTCAAGCAGACGTTCTATTTACCATCCACCCCCACTCTGGCCACTTTGGGGTTCTTCGTTTGGGGTTGAATGTAAGAATTTTGTTTTAAATCTTTCCACTTTGCTGTATTTCTTTCTCTCTTAGGTTTTTCTTGTCTTCCCATCGCTTTCCTTCTTTCTATTATTATTTTTTAACCTTCTTCCTGCTTCTGGGGATACATGGCAAACCACCCTCTCTTTTGCTCCAAACAGAACAAGTTGCCAGAGGACCAGTTCCATTTGGCAGTCCTTTTGTAAATACCTACAGAGAGCTTGAGCCTTCACTTGAGCTGCCTCTGTCTCCTATTGTGCTTCTAACCAAATCACCCAAACTCTGCTGGATAGGTAAAATGCCCAGCGCTTTTATAAAAAAATCATTACTTAGGGGGCCAGGAGTTTGGTCTAGCGATGGAGTACTTGCCTAGCATGCACGAAGACCCTGGTTTGATTCCTTGGTACCACCACATACATAGAAAAAAAGCCAAAAGTGGTGCTGAGGCTCAAGTGGTAGAGCTCTGGCCTTGAGAAAGTCCAAGGACAGTGATCAGGCCCTGAGCTCAAGCCCAGGACTGGCAAAAAAAAATCATTACTTAGATGCCACCTCTGCCAACAAGCTATCCAGGGTCCCTTAGCATTTAAGAAATCGCACTGCAATAAGATCAAAAAAAAAAAGAAATCACACTGTGCCCTTCATTATTGTTGTTTTTTAATATACTTTTATTGTAATTAATAGAAGGGTTACATTATATTTGCCAGATAGAAGGTGCATTACTTCACAAACATTGCTACCCTTTCTCATGTTTTTGTCCCCATTTTCTTCCCACCACCCCCTCCCCTCATCTTGTTTTCCCCCTTCCCTACTGTTATATACAGTATAACAAATAATAAGGTAAGATACTGTAACAATATGAAATAACCAAGGGACAACAAAAGAGATGAGAAATAACATAGTACATAAAGAACTTGTTTTGTGTGTGTGTGTGTGTGTGTGTGTGTGTGTGTGTGTGCGCGCGCATGCGCGCACCAGTATTGGGAATTGAACTTAGAGCTCAGGCACTATCCCTTAGTTTTTTCATTCAAGGCTAGCACTCTACCATTTGAACCACAGCCCCATTTCCAGCTTTTTGGTGGTTAATTGGAGATAAATATCTCATGGACCTTCCTGGTAATCCTCCATGGATTTGAACTGTGACTTAGATCTCAGCCCTTGAGTAGGGTTACAGGTTTACAGATGTGACCCATTAACACTTAGTCCTTGATTGTACTTTTGGATCCTCAAAGCCTATGTACTGTCCCTGAACACTTTTACCCAAGGCTAGCACTCTATCACTTGAGTCACAGCTCCATTTCCAGCTTTTACATTGTACTTGTTGCACCCATTTCTCCCACAGCAAGTAATACAACACCAAGTACACAGAATACTTTCATGCCCCTCTCCCTCTGTAGTCTATCAACTCACCCAAGGCCAAGGTCGACATACTTCACACTTAGTACAAAAATAAGTTCATCTTAATACATTGAGTGGCAGAAGGAAAGAGATCTGAGGCCTTTCTTTTGACCTACTAGAATGGAACCAACTCCAGCAGTGTCAACAACAGTAGCAAGAACAACAACAGAGCACAAGTCTATTTCATGTTTCCATTTGCTTTCAGTGAGAAATCAACTATGTCTTCTAATTGGCTGAGCAGAGACCAATTAATTATAGGCTGTTTGCTGAGAAGTATTTCCTTCTTCCCCCACACTTGGAAAAATCTGTTCCACTCTAATGTTTTCTGCTTTCTTGGCTCACATTGCAGGATTATTTCTTAGACTCATGTCTATCTTTTAATCAAAGTTCAGACAAGAACTGTGAATCTTGGAGGTCTGAACTTTGCACCAGGAACATTCATGTTTTCTTACTCCTAGATATCAATTGGAAACTTTCCAACTATCAATGTGCCTGGTCTTTGGCTTGTTGCAAAGATTTTCTTGTATTGTCTACCTAGCAAGGGAAATCATCTTTTAAAGGCTTCTTTGGCTCCTGTCTCTTTATCTTAGCTACTGGGATGGCTAAGATCTGAGAATCACAGTTCAAAGCCAGCCCAGGTAGGGAAGTCCATAAGACTCTTATCTCCAATTAACTACCAGTAAAGCTCAGAACAGAACAGCTCAGGGATAGCACACAGGCCCCCGCGTTCAAGATCCATGACTGGAACACACACACACACACACACACACACACACACACACACACACACACACAGAATCATGTCAACTTAATTCCCAGGAAATGAAGGCTTCTATTTAAGCTGATAATGACCCATCTCTTCTATATGACTATAGAACCCAGGGCTTATTCGTACCATCCAAAAACCAATGCACCCAAGAAAGTAATACATCCTGGCCTGAACTTGGGAAACAGCCTGACGCCACAGCCCAGTCTTCACTCTTAGATCCACACACCCATTCCATCAATGTGTCTATAGAGAAAATTTCTAAGGTACCAGAAGTCCATTCCATCCTTCAGCTTGAAAAAAATATGTTCTTTTCTCTTTGTTAGGAGCCACAATCATATTCTTGTCTAGAAAATAAAACTGAACTAAGAGTCAAGTAATCAAATTCTAAGATTATCTATGCCTTGATACCCATAAGAAACCCAGTGGTGCTCTACTTCTCTGGATCACTTTTAAAATTGAGAAGGAAATCACATTTTCCTCCCATTTTTCTCTCTTAATTTTTCTGCTATTCTATTTCTCTGCTTCTGCAAGAAGAAACATGAAAATAGGTATAAAATGCCTCACATTCCTACAAAGGAGGCTAATAAATTTCAAACATCACTGATTTCTAACTTGGGGATTTTAGTAAACAGAGCTCTGTGGTTGATTCATGGGGTGGAGAGTTTGATAGAGTGAAGGTATTTAATTATGCCAATTTTATAAATCACCTTTCCATCTGTGATTGAATTTCTGAGGAAACCAACTATCAGCAAGAAAAGGTTTGTTGGGTCTCCATGGTTTAGTAAATTTTAGCCATGATGGGCTGGCTCCACTGCTTTTGAGTCTGAATCAACACATCGTGGTAGAAGTATGTGGGAGCAGAGGCTGCTCACCCCATCGTGGCCAGGAAGCAAAGAAACAGAGAAATGGAAAGAAAGCAATAGAACTACAGAGGGAGGTGGCAGGAGTGGAGAATAGAAACAGAGAGAGAGGCAGAAACAGACTGATAGACGAATAGGCAACCAAAGATTTCCTTCAATACACACCTTCAGTTACCCACTTCCTCTGAATAGATCTCCCCCCCTAAAGTTTCTGCCACTTCCCAATAACTCATTAACCTATAGATGAAGTCAGAGTCCGCATAATCCAATCCCCTCCCAAATGCTCCACTTCTGAACACTGCTGCAATTGAGACCCATGCTTCCAACACCCAAACTTTTCAGGAGACGTCTAAGACCTAACTGTTCACTTTAAAACAACTAAGAGCAAATGTTATATTATTTACATTCTGCTATCAGATTATATCACTTTTATTATTTTAATTAATTCATTTAAAATAGATTATATGTAAAAATAACATATTATATGAATGTATAATATATTATTTATAACAAGATATCATAATATATAATACAATTTATCTTATATATTCATATAAAATAATATAACATAAAATTTAAATATATTATATGCTCCTTGTTCACCATCTCTCTCTCACACACAAACATAATATAACATATGTTAAAATATATTGTATACAATTTATATATAAATAACCCTCTGTATTATTTATATGGAAAATGGGTTTCTTGCACTCATTTCTCACCTGTGGTAGGTTATAGAATTCTCACAAGGGACTTCAGGGTCTACCTCACCCATCCTTTAATGTGACACATGAGAAGTGAGGCCCATTTAAAAGAGAAGGTCAACCTCAATATTAGGTTCCTAATTCGGGTCAAATGTGGTTGTCTTAGAGGAAAGTAGCATGTCATCCTATGTTACTAGCAGCAATGACCCACCGGATTAATAACTGTCATGAGACAATCCATAGGGACAGCTTCCTATAACACATTCCCTGCTGGCATCAGAACATCACAGAGCTTGAACCCAGCTTGGCTCAAAAAAACCCTCTATTTCCTCTTGGGAAGACCCACCCCAGGCTGTAGTTCTGACACTGACACTAAGGCAACACTGATTGTTCCCCACCTCTCTTTCAGATTTGAAAGTGACCAGTCATCACTCCTCCATGATCCTACAGAAACAAATGCCAAGTATTTCCGGTGAATGGATATTTTACAGCTGGGTTATAATTCCTAATCAAGATGCTCTCAGGAAGGTTGACGTAATCTCCAGTCACATGGCTGAGTGGCACTTCTGAAACTACATGTGACTCTTTCTAGAGAATGTGTCATATCTGCATGGGCAGGGCAGAGTCCAGTTCCATCAGTCCAAAATGTTTTAGGGGGTCAGAACAGGAAAGGCCTTTTATTAATCTGGTCAAATCCCTAATTTCATAGAGGATATCACAGAAGATGACATCAAGCAAAACCTTTGTCCAAGGCTAAGGACCAGCCAGTTGCATCGGGAAATAAACACTTCGCCAAGTCCCAGACACCATCCAACACTTTCACCACACTACTCCAGCAGATGGAAAGAGATGGAAAGTAGACACTTTCCCTTTAAGCCTGGCTCTGCATCCCATCCCTCTCCCTAAAGGGGTCTAAGACTTTAGATAAGTCACCCTTTCTGAATCTCAGTTTCCTTGTCTCTGAGTTGATCTAATTCTCCTCTTTCAAGATTAGCCTGAAGATTGGATTAAATGAGATGTATAATGAACCAGCACAGTTCCTAGCAGGAGTCCACCACATAAGGTATATATATATATATATATATATATATATATATATATATATATATACATATATGCATACATACATACATACATACATACATACATACATACATACATACATACAGAATGGTCCTGATATCTTAGGACATAGTGACGTTGTGACTTAGAATCCACCTAGGCCAGTGGGTCCCCATTAGCCTCAAAGTGTGGTCCTCACTCACCTGGCTGCACCCCACCACAATTCTAAACTTGTTAGAACTACAGGAACACCTTTGTCTTCCCTGATCTACCCCAGCAGCAACTCCTGGAAATGGATTGCCTAGAACTCCTGATGTTTTGGGGTGTCCAGTAAGCTTGAAAACCACATAACTAGGCATTTTCTCCTGTGCTCTGCTCAGTGACTAACAATTCTGACTCTACCTAAGAAACCCAGCATCAAATCTATACTCCACACCATTTCAATCTCTGGAAGTGGACCAGAAATCAACTTCTGCAATGCCCTTTGGGTAATTTTTGCATGCAGCCAAGCTTGAGACCTACTGATATGGAGCAAGAATTTAAATGAAGCAGTAATTCATACCTTTTGTGTGAATACTGCAATGCGTGACAGTCGCAATCAGCTGGGAACAGCATGTGTGTACAGCCTTTCCTCTGCTCCAGGATCCTGATGTTTGTTTTTCTCACCACCATATCCTTGAAAATTCTGTACAGCTTTATACCCAGGGGAAACCTGAATCATTGTCCCTATTTCTGTACGCACTATGAATCCCTGTGACAGCAGTATGATAAAGTAAGGAGTTTATTTGTCAATACTAAGGAAAAGCCATTGTTTCAGTCTTTTCCAAGTCTACCATGAGTTTTCTAATTAAAAACAATATGTTTCCCTCACGATTGTCTTTTCACTGTTGGATTTTTGTTCACCATGTCCCTGGGTTATATTTGAGCATTTGATTTTACTGTTGGTACTAACTGATCAGTACTAAACAAGCTAATAAGGTCCCATCTGGCTTGTGGTTCATTTGTCATTTTGTTATATTGGAACTCAATCACAAGAAAGAGAGAAGCCGCAGCTTGAGAGATTAATTGGGAGTCTTTATTGGAGAGCTGACAACTGCAGGTGGATTTCTGTCTCAAAGACATGCATCCCAGAATTGAGCTTGCACAAACCTTTCAAAGACAAAAACCTCATGATTAAGGGTAGAGAGCCACGCTCAACAAAAGCAGACCATATAGAGAGACACTCAGATATAAGCAAAGTTTTACGTATAGGAAAAGAGTCGGGGTTGAACAAATCAAAACAACTTGGGGGATAGTAGCAAAACTTTCCTGGAGCTAAACACCATGACACCTGCAATACAATCTGCTTTCAGAGCTGGGTGGAAAAGCCCCCACTACCCAGCAAGGTACCAGAATGGCTGTGAGAACAAGGTGATATTACTTAGACTCAATTGCCTTATTTAGTTTGAAACATGCACTTCGTACTTAACATCAGAGAAAGCACAGAATCCTCATATCAGTGATCTTATAGTCAAGTAGACTATAAGGGCCAGTCAGTCAGCTAGTCAGTAGCTGTTGGACTCACTCTTCCAGTTACTAATAAAAATCCTATGTTTGGGGGGCTGGGAGTTTGGCCTAGTGGTAGAGTGCTTGCCTAGCATGCACGAAGGCCTGGGTTCAATTCCTCAGTACCACATACATAGAAAAAAGCTGGAAGTGGTGCTGTGGCTCAAGTGGCAGAGCTCTAGCCTTGTGAAAAGTCCAAGGACAGTGCTCAGGCCCTGAGTTCAAGTCCCATAACTGGCAAAAAAAAAAATCCTATGTTTTGGGTTCAGGAGTGTGGCCTAGTTGTAGACTGCACACAAAGCCATGGGTTTTATTTCTTGGTACTACATACACAGAAAAAGCCAGAAGTTGGGCTGTGGCTCAAGTGGTAGAGTGTTAGCCTTGAGAAAGTTCAAGAACAGGGCCCAGGCCCAGCGTTCAAGCTCCAGGGCTGGCAAAAAAAATTGCTGTGTTTTAAACTGCAGCAAGAATGCAATAGAAGATGTCATCACACAGGCCAGGCATACATACTTTATCAGTTACTTGGACTCTAGATCTTCCCAGAAGCCTAATTTAGAAATTTGTCTAATTCATGCCATTTGCAATTTTTAGCCTGCCAATATAAATCAAATGTTCTTTCTCAGAAGATTTTTTCTAGGGTGCCATATTTCATAATGTCTCTAAGAATTCTGAAATTACTTCATGGGCATAAAAGCATATTAATTAAAATGTTATCCCTGCATTCCTTCACAAATTAGGGTAATGGATCATCCTGATTCTTCTAAGACATCATCACACTAGCATGGAGAGTTTCCAGTTTCAGAAAAGCTTTCAGTCTTGGACAAACCAGGACAGTTGGCCACCCTTATATTCTGTCATTTCTACACAGCTACCACTTTCCTTCTGTGTTTTTGAATTCTACCAGGTACATGATTCCTGAAGATACTCTTCCCAAAGCTTCACCTCTTAGGGTTAGGAGAATGTTCATGTGTGAATACACACACACACACACACACACACACACACACACACACACACACCACCTCGATCCATTCCTCATAATGTTGTCACAAGTCTACTTATGCATTTCCACTTCTCATTTTCCCCATTGCCATCACCTCCTTCTCTCTCTACACAGGGATGATTCCAGAAACATCTTGTTCCTTTTCATCAGGCTGCCAGAACAAATGTGGGAAGAAAGAAAAGTGATTCCCATGTTTCCAGGCTGAACCCACATGAAAGGATACATCATAAAAATTAAAGAATGCCTTTTTTATCCAATGAAATCAATCTTTATTGCTTTTCCCTTCTGGGCCAAAACCTGTGTTACATTGCAGAACATCAGAGCATTGGATGTCAAGCTAATGTATGAAACAAATATAGTCCCTCCACTATCAATACCCATTAGCATCCCAGAGTTTCTTCGATTTCCATTCATCAGGAAAAATATAATCATAGGTCCTACCATTCCATACAGTGAGCTGTTAGTCATAATCAGCTTTCTCCACTGCCAAGCACATGCTCTCTAACTTCAGGACTGGCCCAAGATTATCCTAACACACCCAGTGAATTTCTTATATCAGTTCTAAACCTTTCCCCAAATTCTGTGCCTTGGTCTACTCACCAGGCATCCTGTGACTCCGTCATCCTACCTCCTGAATTAAAATCATTTGACATAATTCCAGCAAGCATTCATTTTCTCTATTTTCTTTCTCTTTCTGTGTGGTCATGGGACTTGAACTCTGGGCCTGAGCTCTGTCCCTGAGCTCTTCAGCTCAAGGCTACCACTCTGCTCCTGATAGGTTGAAAGGCTTTCTCAGGGATAATAAACTTACCATTTGAGCCATGCCTCCAGTTCTTCTTTTTGCCGGGTAATTGGAAATGGAATTTCATTGACATTTCTGCCCAAGCAGACTTCCAACCTCAGTCTTTCAAGTCTCATCCTGTACAGTAGTGAGGATTATGGATGTGAGCCACCAACATCTAGCTCAATAAACTCACAAAAAGTAATTCCTCTTCAGATTTCTCATTCAACCTGGCCTCTTTGCTCTCCTTCTCTACTCCAGTGACTCCAAAGTCTCTATTTCAGAACTCTCACCTAACTTGACTACTCCTATTTCCAGCCAGCCATGGACTACACCACATGGAAAACGCTGAAGATCCTCAAATTCTATGTCCAGAAATCATCATCCAAAAAATGCTCATTATCCCCATCTTTAAAATCTACCACTAAATCACCCTTGCTAGATGTTCCTACATCAGTCTTTTCCATCTCTCTTCCTCACAGAAGTGGTTGCTGAAGAATAGCCCAGTAATTTCATTGCTAGAACTTTTTATCACAATAGCAGGATTCCTAACTCAAATTAAACAAGGAAAGGGTACTTACGGGTCCCTGCAACCAGACTATGCAAAGAAAGCTTTCACACAATGACAACCATTTCCCCCTTCACTCTCGTATTAGCTTTTGTTTCTATTTGCCCTCATTCTTTCAGCTCTGAAATCTGTCCTGATGACAGTCATGTAAAATGTATATCCTGTGTGCCAGGCACTAGGTTCAGGACTCATTAGTCCTGAGTGAAAAAGAAAGGGTTAATATCTCCCACGCCCATTTCATAGGAATTTATAAATGAAATCTAAATCAAGTAGGCGCGAGTCATGTTGCCAGTTGACTAGGACAAAAGCTCAATCTAGAACCATGAAATAGATACTTAGCTAGGCTTAGGTTATCTGCCCAATTCAGGTTCAGGGTTTTCAAGTAAGAGCACAGCAAATAAGAAGTACAGAAAGTTAGACTTCGAGCCAAGAAACTAAAAATGCAAAGAAGTGTGGCATTGATGGAGGTTCACAAATCTTTGTAGTATTTTCTGGAAGTTCAGTGATTCACCTAGGAATTACATAGATACTTTCAACGAAGAAACTAACTTGTCACATAGAGGAGAACTAAGACTTTCATAATTTGGAAAATAGAAGAAAACACAAAATAAATAGGTCTTACAGGCCCAAAGTTCTATGTGGATAGTTCCTACGTGCTCCTAAAAGCATCTACTTCTAAAATAATTTTAATACTTCAAATTTCTAAATGATAATGGCTGAAAATGTGAAAACTGATAATACATGACTGTATAACGTCCAAGTCTTACATTTGTCAGGAACTCTACCACTTTAGCCATGCCCTTTGGACCTTTTTGCCTTGTTTATTTTTCAGGTAGGGTCTTCTACCTAGGCATCCACATGGCTACGATGATAGACACGTACCTGATGCTCAACATACATATTGACATATGGTCTTGCTAACCTTTTATCTTTGCTGGCCTTGAGTTGAGGTTTTCTTCTTCTGTTCCCAATTTGTCAGATTTTGACTTTGAGGCACTGTGCCTGCAGGTTGGCGTTTCTCATGGATTAAGTGCTTTGTTTTCCCTGGTTCTACCTTTATTGATTTCTCACACATCAGAAGAAAATTTGTAAATATAATAAAGCCTACACTGAGCATATAGAAATATGAATCCTATTAGGGTGTATAAATCAGAGCATGTCATTGAAACGTGTGAGGGAAATAGATCTCCCAGGACTGAATGCTGCCAACAATCAGGTTTATGAGGATGTGCTATTTCCATTTTCCATGTTGAAGATGGAGGCAGGGGAAGAGCCACTCCAGTCGATGCTGTGAGTATCATTATCACACACCATGCTCCACTGGACTTGGGATGAAGAAGAACCAATGTCTCCAGATTAAGCTGTTTCATCTAGTTTCTTTTCCTCTTACACTTATATATAATCAACAGATCTCAACATGGAATGCAGCCTGGTACTAAATTAACTTAATTTCTCATTTGTATTTGGCTAGAGAATTATTTATCCTAAGCATTATTGGTCTGCAAAGCTATTCTCTTTATCAAAAATAGAAGAAAGAGGAAAGATATTGGCGTAGAACATGAAAAAGAGAAAGCCATGCAGTGCATTCTGCCTTTGAAATCCTCCAAGTTGTCCGGGCCCTGACTTCTTCCTATGGAGAGAATTGAGCATCCTCTTAATTGCTGTTTGCATTTTCCATGCCTAATCCAAAGCTTGCTAGAAAGTGGCTTGCCCTAGCTGGGATGGAATGGAACACAGCAACATAGCAGCACAGCTCCTTTCATTCATAGTTTTCACCCCGAATTACTTGTGTGTGTGTGTGTGTGTGTGTGTGTGTGTGAGAGAGAGAGAGAGAGAGAGAGAGAGAGAGAGAGAGAGAGAGAGAGAGAGAGAGAGAGAGAGAGAGGGAGAGACTTGAGGCTTGAACTCAGGGCCTTGGTAACAGTCCCTGAGCTTTTTTCTTTTTTTTTTTCATCTGAAGGCTAGTGTTCTATTACTTGAGCCACAGCTCCACTTGCAGCTTTGAAGTGTTATGTTGCATGGACTCTGCTGTCTTAGTTGGCTTCCAACTGTAATCCTCAGATCTCAGCCTCCTGAGTAGCTAGGATTACAGGTGTGAGTCACTGGTGCCAGGCAAAACATTCCTTTTTTGCTGCTAGCAGTGACTTTATTTTATAAACAAAGCCACTTGCTACTGAGTAAAGGAATAGTCTTGATCCATAGCTGTGTACATATGTATGTGTGCATATGTATGTGTATGTACATGCATGTGTCTATCTGTGTGCTTCTGTATGTGTGCTGGGGCTGAAGCCAACCATTTGTGTGTTTCCACGGAGTCATTTACATGTCTGTCCTTTGATTGTAGTGTATTTAGCATTCCTCTCGGGTGAGGCTACAGCTCAAATGGACCTGTCACTCCATGCAAAGAGGACTGTCCTGCCGCTTCTTTGCCTTGGTAAGATCACAGGGGTCCCATGAAAGCAGTCATGCAGAGAGGCTTACCAGAGAGACCTGTGGTGTGTGGCTCCAGGCACATTCATCTGCCTTTGCTGTAGGTAATGGGGTACATCATATTCACTCCAGGTGCTGTGATTTTCTTATGTGGAAAATGAAACATGTCGACCATCAGGGATCTTCCCCCTGAATGTCATTAGGCTCAGATGCTTTTAAACACTAAGCTTGCAGGGGTCTTACCCCAGACCAATTAAATTAGACCTTAGGGGGGAGTGGCTCAAAGGTGAATACTGTTTTTGAAGTTCCAGCTGAGCCTAGGTACAGCCAGGAAGCAGGACGGCTGGGGATGGTCGCCCACCAGCACTAACACAGATGGATTTGCTCTTCTACACTCAGGTGTTATTGCTGTTCTCTTAGCTGTCTATGCTGCTTACATCTAATGAAGTGTCTATCTAATGAAACACCTCATGTGCCTGTGGCATTCAGACTACTGCCTCAACAGAGTGTACTGAAACAATCCATGCAATTTGCTGGCCTTTCAGTCTAAGGATGAGGCATCGAAGGGCAGAGAGGGAACGTCTACTGTTAAAATGAATCGCCCTGGTTCCTAAGAAAACTGCAGGGTGGCAGCAAAGCCAGCTCTTTTCTCTCCGAATCTGCATGGTGAGCTCATTTGACTGCTTACACTTTGCTACAGTGCCTCTTTTGCAGCTCAGGGCTGTGCTGAAGAGATAAACTAATCAATAGGAAGAAATACATTTTCATCTTGTAATCATGTCACATAATTTCCTTTGTCAGGGCAACTAACTCCACACTTCCCTCTGTCCCCTTGCCTCCTCTCCTCTCTTACAGCCTTTTACTTTGACTCTTACAAACTACTCCATTCCCATATGGTCACCAAATTCTCCACTCCTGACCCCAACACCCTTCTTAGGGAGGTCTTCTTTTGTCATTTCCTATTCTCCCTATCCCCTTTAGTCTACTCTCCCCCTTCCTCTCACCCTTTCCCAGACAATGAAGCTGGACCACCAATAGCTGTGAGGAGGTGAAAATCTGAGACACAGGCATGAATAATAAATTGGGAGAGTAAAATGAAGCCAGCAGAAATGAGAACAGTATTGCAGAAATGCAGCCAATTCATTGAAAGGCAGTATCAAGTTACTGCCATCCCCGGAAGCCCCAGACACACTGTTAATTATAAGAAAAAAAATGCAGCTCTGACTAACTTAAGAATCTAGTCTTTCCTGCTTAAAGCTGAAGCTGATCAGTACTGCCCTGCGGAATATGCTAGTCATTCCAAAAATACCATGATCTCACTCAGAGGAAGGGGGAGGGGCAGGCTGTAGCTGGACAGGGATTGTTAGAAGGGCTGGAATTGGATCAGGAATTAAGAGGAGAATCTAAATTCTGGGGCGGGGGGCGGGGTGGTCAGGGAAGGAGAGTATTTGCACTTCTCAGAAAAGAACTTTGTGATCAGTCCCCTAGCTAGTCCCAAATCCCTTCAGAACTCCTTTACAAGCAATATTTGGTTGTTTAGTCCATAAAGCTTGTAGTCGAATCCAGGAACTTTTGGAAGCTGGTTCATGAGTGAGAAAACTTCAAGAAGTTTCTTGCATTCTCATTGCCCCTTGTATCCCCTCCAAATGCTGTTTATCTTTGTAAAATAGAAACCCAGCATCCGGCAAGAAACCAATCAGTATCGTTCCATCAATTGCCAAATTACATTGCTAATTATGGCACTCAAGACCTTCTAAGACTTGGCCCACCCTTTCATCTGCAGCCTCATCACTCCTCACTTTACCAACTGTCTATTGATGCCAAATGCTTTGCTCTATGGACACATTCTACGTGCCTTTGCTAAGCCAGAGATTTCTTTTTCAGCTGGTGTAAACAGCTCCCATTTATCCTCTGGAATTTAACTTAGAAATCTTTTCTAGGAATTGTCCCTGAGCCATCCAACTGGCCTAATTCTCCTCCCCTTACGCTGCCACCAGCTTTCTCCCCAGTATAATTGGAAGGGTCTCTCTCTATCAGTCTGTGAGCAGGTATGCTAAGTATTTCCAGCATCCAACACCACCTGATAAACACTGATTGATTGTCATCTGGAGAACCTTGTCTGGAAATTAATTGGAACCAAGACTTCACATCTGTCTTATAGATATGGACAAGAGCATAGCTTGCACACTGTAGAACCCAGCAATCTGAGTGACGATCCCCCTCCCAGAGATGGAGAGCTACCCAGCACCCCTCCATCCTAAGTGGTATGGCTGGGACCTCATGGTATCAGTGCCCCCACTTCTCAGGCTCTTCTCCTTGGCAGGCAGTGGTGGTTCATTCTGATGACTCCTGTGCTGCCAGAGGGCAGCTGAATCTTCCAAGCCAAACAAGGGAAATGTCCTGAATCTATAAATTCAGAAATGCCAAGGAAGTATCTTGTTCTTTATCATAATTCATATTTATATTTTATATTAACATAATTCATAGTCATAATTTCTATTTCTTCCCAATTTTTTTTGCCAGTCACAGAATTGAATTCAGAGCCTAGGCATTGTTCTTCAGTTTTCTCTTGAGTGCTCTACCACTTGAGCCATAGCACGACTTCCAGCTTTTACTGTATATGTAGTATCAAAGAATTGAACCCACAGGGCTTCATGCATGCTAGGCAAGCACTCTACCACTAGGCCACATGCCTGGTCCTCTATCCTATTTTCAAGGGCTAGTTTCTTCTCCTTCCTCTCTCATTCCAGGCATCTGGGCCCTAGGAGGCTGTCTGGATGGGGTGAATCTTGCTGCCATCCTGAGTGTCATGTGTTTGCTATACTTCCCTCTGGAAAGGCTGTTCTTACCCAGTACCATTGTCCATGGAGAGAGCTTCTGAGAATGTCTTGTGCTCATCTCCCTTTGTCTTCCACTCTGGTGATCACGAAACAATGTGTGGGGTAAGGGGAGGGCAAAATAAGGCTTGCAGAAGTCTGTAAGTTGAGTTACATCTGCCTATCTCATTCACAGTCATTGCCACTTCCCCAAAACTTTAAAGAGATCACACATGCAGTCATTCTATCCTCAGATTTCATAGACATGCTTATGCAGGGATTGGTTAGTTGGCTGGTTGATTGATTGTTTGGCTTGAGCTTCCAGCATCCTGAATTCTTGGTATAGGAGCAGGGCTCCAGGACCTCTTTCTCAGTGACCTAGCTTTATCTATACATGCACAGCACTCCAACCCTCCAGCCTACACCACTTGGGTCCAGAAAATATGTGTGTAGGGTGAAGAGTATAGAGTTTCTACACTTCTAGGATGTTCTGTCTATTGGTTATCTCTGCCTTGTTTCCGTTTCCTTAGAGCCCATCATTTGAAAATCAGAAGTCACAGATGACTTCTTTCTTCCTTCTAGTTTGTGCCTTCACATCCCTTCCCAACACCAATGGTCACAGACTGCGGTCTACTTATGGACTGGAACAAGAGGGAAAAATGTGAAAAAGAATCTGAAGGGACAACTGCAATAGGAAACATTTACAATTAACTAGGCCTGCTTGTAGGAGTCTGTAATATGAACTCATTAAGTGACAGAAGCCTAGTGAGGCAGATATAGTTATTTTTCTCCTAAGGCAAATACTGTTAGTATTCTTTGGAACTCAAAGACAGGCAGGTTGGCTCCAGAGTCTGCACCACTGGCCACAAATATGACAACTTCTTGCTCACTGAGGCCTTGCTATACATTGCTTTTGCTGTCAATACTTCCTCCTTGAAAAGGCATAGAAGAAGAAATATTTAAAATATTATGATGGAGCCTTTCTATTTCTATTCAAAAGTCTTGTGCCGGGATTTAATTTCATTGTTTTGAGACATATGTCAGTTACCCATATGCTTGTCAAAAAAGAGGAAAGAAAAAAAGAAAGTTCCCCAAAGTCTTTAAAAATACGTTTCAGTTCATCATCACCATTACTACCACCACCCGCAGCTGCCACCACTACTGCCACCACTGCCAACAGACATCATCAGTGATTCTGCGCTCATCCTAGTAGAGATGCTGTATTTGGTCCTCAGTTCTGGGGTAAGAGTTACAGGGCCTGATCTCTGTCAGTTCCATACATTTCACTCAGGTGCCCTTGACAGTTTGACTAACTCTAAAAATTACCATCCTTTTAAACATAAAGACGGCCACGAATACCTGCGAGCTTTTCATATCTCCATCTTAGAACTCCCACAATCTGTGGCATACCGCCTCAGAAAACAAAATTATATTGATCCAAGTATATATGCAATTTGTTATAAAATGTTCAGCAAATTACTAATCTCTGTCTTGTGTGAATTTTTCCCAGAGGAGAAATGGCTTTCTTCATTTCTCTACACTCAACACCCAGCAAAGAATAAGCTAATTGAGTTAGGCTCATTTAGCTTCCATCCCAGCCCCCAGCCCATCAACATCTCTCTGTGACACCACATGAGACAGAAAATATTCCCCTATTCTCTCTCCACCCCAGATCTCTGCAAGTGCTGATTCTAACAAAGGATTCTGTTCTTTGTGCATTGTATGCATGTATTTGCCTCAGAGAGCCAAGCACTGACTGTTTCCAGGAGCTGATTAGAAGGAACCACTCAGGTTCTGAACAATTTGTAGGGGAGGCTGCTCATTGGCCTTGGTATGTCTCATGGAAGCCAAGTAAAGAGGCACTGAGGCTCTGGTTCTTTTTTATAGGCCCTTAGAAAATACTCCTTGCCACTCCATTACTGTAGCATAGGCCACGCTCTAGATGCAATTTTCTCTTTCAGAAAGGAACTTAACATTTCAAGTTTGAAAATACTGTTTTGAAAGAAAAGAGTGAGGTTCCCTGTACTACAAGAGTATTGTGGAAGTACAGTTCAGTTAGCTTCTTATGCCTCTAATCAGGCAGCAGAGAATGCTTGGGTCAAGGCCAAATGTGTTACTCTGCCTTTGAGGAAACACAGAGATGGTTCCGGATAAACTCTGTAAGCAACTCAGAGCCTTCTGCAAGAAATCACTGTACCAACAAGTACAAACACGTTATGATTTGTTGGATTCGTGCTGCCATGACAATTATTAAACACTGGGGCAGGCCAGGCATAGTGGCACCTGCCTGTTATTCCATTTACTCAAGAAATCATGAGTAGGAGGAAACAATCTAAGACCAATTCCAGGGGAAAACACTAGAAAGTAAGTAGAGCAAAAACATACTAGGGATGAGTGTGTCAAGATAGTAGAATGCCTGCCTAGAAAATATGATGCCTGGAGGTCAAAGTATAGTACCAACGATATTAACAAACAATGAATACAAAACAGGGCAAATGTGGCAGAGATAACTAAGAGGTATTGATAAATAATAAAATACCTTTATTTTTTCAATTCCCTGTACTTCCTTCTCATATAGGGATGGGGTGATTCATCATTTGCTTTCATTCCTATCACTGCTCTTCACTTTTCTGAATTTTTTTCCCCTGTGCGCGGTGTTCTTCCTGTCAGGCTTTTGGATTTTAGTTGTACTCGTTGATTTTCACATATCCTGTACCATATAGAAAAGGGGTGTGTGTGTGTGTGTGTGTGTGTGTGTGTGTGTGTGTGTGTGTGTGTGTGTGTGTGTGTGTGTTGGTACTGGAGCTTTAACTTAAGGCCTGTACTCTTGTTTGGCTTGTTTACTCAATGTTGGCACTCTATTCCTTGAGCCCCTACTTTCAGCTTCTTGGTTAATTGGAGATAAGTGTCTGAAGAGTTAGTCTGCCTGGGCTGGTTTCAAAGTCTTGATTCTCAGACCTCAGTCTCCTGAGTGGCTAAGACGATGCACATGATACAGTGGTGGTGTCCAACTGGTGTCTTGTTTCTGGCAGGGACTTGAAAAGTCTTTAAAATCGCATCACATCCAATAGTAACATTTTTTTTTCAGTACTGAAAACTGAACCTGGGCCTTACATGTACAAGGCAATAATGCTTACTATTTCCTTTACACAAGTATTATCAATAGCTTCTCCATCATGAGTAGGTACATAAACTGTTTTGTACTGTAAAATTACACATGAGTTCATTCTGTAATTGCAAAATACCACAAAGATACATTGCAAATGATGAGATAAAAATCATTGCAACTAGAGCTCTAATATTTTATTGTTACTAATAGATTATGAATTTGTCTTTGGGTTTTAAACTTAGCATACTATCAAGCAGGTAAACACCAGAACAAACCCTCCAAAAGATATAAAACTTCTGTAGTTGCCTCATTTATGATGTACCATATCTTCTACCCATCGTATAGGTGAATTCATCAGTCTTCCAGAAATCATATTGAACTGTTCCTTTCCTCAGACTTCTGTAAACATAGATTGCCTTTGCCTTTAAAATGACAAATGCTAAGCCAGGCACGGGTAATTCACATCTATAGTGTTAGCTACTTATGAGGCTGAGATCTGCGGATCTCAATTCAAAGCCAACACAGACAAAATGTGTCTGTGAGACTCTCCGATTAACCACTCAAAAATTGGAAGTGGCACTGTGACTCATATGGTAGAACACTAGTCTTGAGCACAAAGAGGCTCAGTGACAGTGCCCAGGGCCCTGAGTTCAAATACCACTGTTGAGTAAAAAGATAAAAGGAAAAGAAAAAAACTTATAAAATTTGTTATCTGGTACCAATTTTATGGTTAGTATTTGAAGAAAGTATTTTAAAATGTGCATGTTTATGTATGCATTCGTGTATGTGTGCATATGTATATATATGTATATGTGTATGCATATACATACATTGAAAGTAAGTGAATATTTTGTTTACAGAGCTTACAGGAAACAGAAAATCTAGTAGTTTATAGTTTCAAAAACATAACTGCTTCCCAGTGTACTGTGTTGTAACTGCTCTTATATCAAGATTCTAGCTCTTACTACAGAGAAAGAAGAACGAAATGACTATGGGAAATAATTAGGTACTAAAATCCAGCCCTTAAAATTTTTATGAGCTTCTTGACATGATTCAGAAGAGGGAGCCTAATCTCTTCTCCCACTAAAAATGACAAACAGATGCTGGGTTTGTTTATTTAACTTAAAAAATCTCTTTCTAAATGAATTCATAAACAAACAAGAGAAAAAAATCATCTAAGAGTAAATGTTAATTAAAGGGAGAAATGCATATAGGTAACTAAGCATGAAATTTGATGTGTGTTCTCAGAATATGATAAACCATGATTATTGGGGCTGCTGCTTACAACTGCAAAAAGTATGAGACATAAAGCAAATCCTTGAACTTAACAAAGGAGAAGAATCTGAAAGGAAAACCCAAGAGAAAGCTGGGAATATCAGACAAAGGAAAGAATTCACATAGGGACTATGATGAAGTATACCTTCACCGTTCATATCGCATACATGTGATAATACTTATAAACATTTACTCATATATATTGCTTAGATAGTTGAGCATGGACTATGAATCAAGCTAAGAGACCATTCAGATGGAGAAAGAGAAGGAAAGAGGAGAAAAAGGATGAATAACTGCATAACACATGGCAAGTATATATGAGAGTAGCACAGAGGGACTCGACAGAAGATGATCAGCGGGGAATGGGGAGAGGACTAGACTCTGTTGTTAGGTGGGGAGAAGCAGGAGGGGATGTGCTGGCAGGAGCGATAAAGAAGGTTGAATACTATCAAAGTAGGTTCATTGCTATTTTTGTTGAGAGGGCAAGGAGTATGATGCAGGAAGTAAAATCGATTGCAATATGTGTGATTGCAGTATGTATGATTGTAAATACGTGTGGAAATACAACCATGAAATCTTCATTGTAAAACTAATGTAAGGTAATAAAATAAATGAAGTATGCTTTTTCTTAATCTTGGAGATAGGTTAAAGGGGGAAATAACTCTCTGACCACTCATAATCATAATCGAATTTTCCTAAGAATTTCCAACCCAAATTCACACTGTGGACCCACAATTGATTTAAAAATATTCATGGGCCAGGAGTTTGACTTAGTGGTAGAGAGCTTGCCTAGCATGCACAAAGACCCGAGTTCGATTTCTCGGTACCACATACATAGAAAAAAAGCCAGAAGTGGTGCTGAGGCTCAAGTGGTAGAGCTCTAGCCTTGAGAAAGTCCAAGGACAGTGCTCAGGCCCTGAGCCCAAGCCCAGGACTGGAAAAAAAAATATTCATGAGGTGTTTTTCTGACTGGTAGAAGTAGAAGCTGAAGCATTTTTTCCTCTGGAAAATTCATTTATCTTCAAACAAGATCTCAAAACATTATTAAATCTGCAGATTCCAAAGAACATGAATACATAGTCAAAAACATAATAAGCATATAAACACATGATAATATAAACAAATAAGTGTATGATCAATTTTGAAAGCTTTAAAGACAATGATCACTTGTGGTAGAGAGTTTCAGAATCAACGTTATAATGTACTAAAGAGGACAGAGAGGAAGCCATAATCAAATTGAAAATGGCGAAGACTTTTCTAGTGAAAACTTTTATACTGAAAGATTCCTATTTCCATATTAAAAAGACTGACACATTCAGAGAAGATTGAATTTCTAGGGAACCACAACTATCCATAACACAATCACATTGTAGAAAGAAAGGAGGTAGACTTACATGCAGCCAGACGATGATTATGAGACTGGCAACTGACTCCTAACCACAGCAATGGATGTTAAAAAATAAAATAAAATAAAATAACAGCAAAACCAGAAAAAACCCACACTTCGAAATGAAATTTTTTTTCTAACCTACTATAAAAAGTAACTCAGAAATTGAAATTTTATACACTCAAATTTAATACTAAAATATGAGGCTGAAGTAAAAATATTTCAGACAAGTAAAAAAAATAGTAATGTAATAAAAATCAGTAATGTTTCAACTAACAGACTCCTATAATTAGAATATCAAACTTAGTATTTCCTAAGAAAAGACACTAACCCTAGACATAAGGACAGGCATTAAAAAAAATAAATCAGAGGGGCCAGGAGTTTGGCCTAATGGTAGAGTGCTTGCCTAGCATGCACAAAGATCCGGGTTCAATTCTTTGGAACCACATAAATAGAAAAAAAAACTGGAGTGGTGCTGTGGCTCAAGTGGTAGAGCCCTAGCCTTGAGAAAAGTCCAAGGACAGTGCTCAGGCTCTAAGTTCAAGCCCCATGACTAGCAAAAAAAATAAAATAAAATAAAATTAGAGTAAAATAAAATATGTAAATGTAGATGTACACAAACACTCTTAATGTGAATGAGAATAGTAGTTTTTGTTTGTTTGTTTGTCAGTTGTGGGGCTTGAACTCAAGGACTGAGTGCTGTTCCTGAGTTTTTTTTCCACAGTGCCACTTCCAGTTTTCTGGTGGTTAACTAGGGAGACAAGAATCTCACAGACTTTCCTGCCCAGGCTGATTTTGAACCACAATCCTCAGATCTCAGCCTCCTGAGTAGCTGGGATTAGAGGTGTGAGTCACCAGCATCCAATTTAGTAGTTTCATTTTTCTGTGTCAAACAAATAAAAAAGATAGCACTAAGATTTGTGATAACAGAGAAATAAGGAAGAAATCCTTGCAGTTAGTGTTTATAGGGTATCTTGTTTGAGATAATGGTAAATGTATTGGTTCAGATTAGAATTTTAGCTTTGCACTCATAAAAAATTGCCAGGGTATCTATTAAAGGAATATAACCAACAATTCTACTTCTCGGAACTATAAGAATGGCAACAAATTGAAAACATTATAAATCACTATTAGTAGAAAATTGGTTAAAATTATTATTATGACAAAGAGGATGCTATGTTGCCATTTAAAAATACAATTTATGGGCCAGGCATAGTGCTGTATGCTTATAATCCCCAAAACTTGGGAGTCTATTGTGGGAAAATTGCAGACAGAAAGCAGCATGGGCAAAAGTTAGCACAAGAACCTATCTGAAAAACAAACTAAAAGTAAAAAGACTGGGAGCATAAATCAAGACATTTGCTTAGTAAGTGGGAGGCCATGGTTCAACCTTAAGCATTGCCAAAATTAAAAATAAATAAATTTAGCCGGGCATGGTGGCTCATGCATATAATCCTAGCTACTCAGGAGGCTGAGATCTAAGGATGAGATTCAAAGCCAGCGCAGGCCTCTTATCTCCAATTAACTCTTTTCTCCAATTAACTCCAGGAGTAGGATGGTAGCTTTGAGATGAAGAGTTCAGGGACAAGACCCAAGCCCAGGGGTAGGGCAGTATCCTTGAGCTGAAGAGCTCAGGGACAGGCACCCAGGCCGAGTTCAATCCCCATAATCCATAAAAATAAGTTAATTAATTAATCAATTAATTTCAGTCTTCAGAGAGAAAAAGCAAAATATAGAACATCATGTGCGACTATTTTTTTTTTTTTAGAGGGGGAGCGGTTGGGGAAAAAAGGACTGAGGAAAAGAATGAGTTTGTGCACACATACCTGTTTTCACAGAACATTTCTGGAAGATTCATAGGAGACTGATCACAGTAATTTTGTTACCTTTTGAATTGTCTAGTGTCTATGCATTCAAAAATGTCCCTTTTTGTGTTTTTTGCCGGGTAACAGTGACTCAAACCTGTAATCCTATCTAGTCAGGAGGCTGAGATCTGAAAATCAGAGCTTAAAGTCAGCCAGAGCAAGAAAGCCTATGTCATTTGTATCCCAGTTAAACACTAAAAAGTTGGAATTGGAACTATGGCTTTTGTGCTAGATCAACAGCCTTGAGCAAAAAAGCTAAGGTACAGTACCCAGACTCTAAATTGAAGCACTAGTACAAGCACCAGCACAAAAGAAACAAATAAATAATTCTTTTTCCCTTTAAAAAAAAACAACAACTTTTCAACCAAATAGACAATTAAAACAGCAGGCAAACCTACGGGGAAAACAAACAAAAAACAAAAAACAGTCGTGGATGCCTGCCTACACACAAATTAAAAAATATATATTTGAAAACTTGCTGCAAAACTCATTGTCATTAGGCAGGACACTTTTGTGGGAGCAAAGCAGACAAAAGAAGCCATAAGCTTTTTCTTACTCTCCTGCAGAATTACAAAGCTTGCTAATCCTTGCACTTGCTGAAGTGTCTG
Organism: Megascapheus bottae; assembly: GCF_031878675.1. Taxonomy (NCBI): domain Eukaryota; kingdom Metazoa; phylum Chordata; class Mammalia; order Rodentia; family Geomyidae; genus Megascapheus; species Megascapheus bottae. Next base: position 12,658,524 of record NC_143528.1, read on the forward strand.
ATATTAACACCACACCGCACGGTACCTCCTACATTTTACCTGCACATTGCTTGAAGGCCAGACTCAAGACTGAGATTTCCTGAGTGGATCTCTCAAAATATATAGTGTAGTGCATTGCACATAACAAATTCATGATTCCTAACACATCAGAGATATTACTACATTTTATGGGTTTGATTTTGTAGCTCACAGGCTTACTTGAATTATTTATGTAACATATGAAATTCGATAGCATAGCTTTATGAGTTTTCCATGATTTTAAAATTTGAATGTCCACTATTTTTTTCCATCTTCTAGAATGCTTGCTAAATTAGCACAATAGAAAATACACAAATACACTTGCACACACACACACATACGAAGATATTTTTCAAGCCCCTATATTCACACGCGCAATGTCTTTTTCATTATGCATAAGACCTGAAAATGTCAACAATTCAAAAGGTAACTCAGAGATAATTACTGTGGTCAGTCTCCTATGAATCTTCCAGAAATATGCTGCAAGAACATAGGCATGTGTACACAAACTCATTCTTTTCCTTAGCATGCAGTCCTGTCTGTGTGTGTAACACTTTCAAACTCTATCTGAGTTGAGGAGCTCTTGGACCGGGTCCCGGTGTTGGATGAGAGACAGAGTCCTGCATGTGCAGCTGAGGTGACATTAATCTCAGGTGCCCTAGCTAACACTCATGAATATTTTTAGGGAGTTGACAAATCACTTGCAGCTGAAGGTGATGAAATGGTAAAGTAAATGGCTTCTATGTCCTGAAGTTACCTGGAGACTTTCCCGCACATTCATTCCTATCAAACCACAGAGACATCACCATTGCAAATAAGCATGGAAATTTCCTCTCAAATATGTGTATCAGAGATGTTCTCTCTGGACTCTATGTTCTCTTTCCATGGAAGTGTTTGTTTAAAAGAAAGCACAGACAGGAATTCAACATACAAAATGAAAGAAGATGGGAAGAACAAGGGCTAGCTGAGAACATCTATTTCTAGTTCCATAGTCCTTTGGAAGTAGCCAGTTCAAGTACCAGTGCGTGAAAAAAAAATTACCTTGGAGACCTTTTTTGAAAAATGCAACTTGGGGCCAGGAGTTTGGCCTAATGGTAGAGTGTTTACCTAGCATGCATGAAGACCCAGTTTCAATTCCTTAGTACCACATACACAGAAAAAGCCAGCAGTGGTCAAGAGATACAGCTCTAGCCTTGAGAAAGTCTCAGGACAGTACACAGGCCCTGAGTTCAAGCCCCGAGACTGGCAAAAAATGCAACTTATTGGATCTAATACTTGGAAAGTCTGATGGAGAAGTCTGAGTGGGACCTATAATTTATAAACATTAACAAGATGGGAGATGTGACCCCCAATGACTTGACACCCACATTCTGTTACTGCCATGAAGGGGAATCCCACAGTAGGCCCCCATATTGAGTTATTAACAGAGTTATGGGTGCCAAGATTCTCAACTCACTTTAGCACATTTTCCTACAATTCCCTATGCCCTCCAAACAAGGGAAGGAAATGAGATTTTATCCAGGCCCATGGAAAGAATTCTAAGAACTTGTTTATTGTGGAGCAGCACTAACGCTAATGCAGAGACTAAAATTCCATCTGACACTCACTTCCCAAATTATCTCAACAGAAGGAAGTGGATCACCCTCCAGATTGTGTGGAATGGGTGGGGACACCAGCTGAAACCCTAAAAATAGCCAAATCATGTCACAGGACCCATCAGGGAATTCCTTCCTGACATTTGGCTTCCATGGATTTCTGAGAATGTGCAGCTACCTAGGGCCATGCGAAAGTGCCTCTGAGTAAAGAGACAAAGAACTATGTGGGGTTTATTAGTGACCTTACATTTCATTTGTTATTTTCTAGTCTGAGCAATCAGACATTGGCAGAACCTCTGTGTCCACAAAAGGGGAATTTACATGGTAGGAAATTCATAGCTTTTCACTTTGGAGGTGATAATGGTTTATGCCTCAGAAGCCACCCTGTTACTCCAGGTAGGCCTTATGTCAGGGCAGGATCCAGACATGGCTTTCTCTACCCAAGTTCTAGTTCAGTGTTTCCTATGGTGGTTGGAAATGCCAGATAATTCCATGTGTTCAGGACAAGTCTGGGAAGGTAGCTCCAAGATCCATTTTCTTTCAAAAGGCATGAGATCATTTAGATATAAAGGTTATAAGATTGCTATTTCATAAGCATAGCATCTAGCATTGATTTTTGTCTAGAAAGGTGAAGCTTAAATATTCTGAAACCCAATAAAGTTATATCATCGTTTTTTCTTCACAGGGTTGTGGAACATTATTGTATAAACTCTGCAAAAGCTATTTTGGGAAAATAGTTCTGTAGAGAGGACATGATTACTAAGTGTTAATGTAATTTTTGATGAATGTATTGGAATGACAATAATAAAACAAGTATTGGTCCTCAAAATAGTCACCTCAGAGGGATTTGTTACAGTGCAGCATGCAGCTGTCAGTTTTCAAAACATTTTTTGTGAATCCTGTTTCATGAATTGCTTTTCAAGTAAAGATGGAAATCATTTGAGACAATCAATCTTATTATGACAATAATTGTTAACCTCTTTTAAACTCATATATCATCTTGAAATGTTAAAAAAAGACCTTCAGCTTCTCGCTATCTCAGACTTCATACTACTTTTATGTCATCTAAGAAAGTTTAAGTTTAAAAATGATGCATATCTTTGTTGTTTCATGAAAGCAAGATCTCATTTTTCTAATTTTAAACTGTGAATTTTTTTAAAAAGTACACCACAGACAACACACCCTCCCCAGCAATTTTACTTACTCATTGAAAGCCACAGCATTAAATTTGAGTTAATTCTTATATTTAACCCCAAAATTCTCAGTTTATGGGTCCATTTGACTCAATAGCCTATTTCTGCTTCTGTCTCTAAATGTAAACTTTTTCAACAATCAAATCTATGTTACAAAAAGTGTGCCATCATAAGAGATGAAACAGGCTTTGGGGGCAGTTTCAGACAGAGTCATAAAGACTTCTTATATTGACAATCAGAAAAGGACAATTATGTTTGTGGGCTCAGAATCTAATAAGTTGAGTAAGAAAATCAATCTCAGTAGTTTCATTTATTACTGGCATTATTAAACATAGGGCTTGTTCTTCTAATACAGGTCCTTGGAGATAAGACTTAGTGTATGTTTAGAGAGTTTGGTCTCCAGGGTATGAGCTGTATAGTGAATGGATCCATGAGCTTGAGAGACAGGCAATAAGAGAAGGCATTTGTGGGTAAGTGTCATAAAATCTTAGAGAAGCAAGTGGGGGGAGGTATAGTATGGAAACTGGAGGTTAGGGAACAGCATGTATTTGAACTTATGCAAAGATATATTTGAAAGTTGACCAATTCCAAATAAATAAGAAGAATCTGAGCAATCCAAGACACAAGTATATTCATAACTTCTGCTGTTAATGCAGCTCAGATATTTGCCGTCTCTCTCTGAAGTTTGTGACCTGTCACAGTTATGTTTAAAATAGTTGATGGATAATCATGGCAGATAATACTTTACTGAAAAAGAATCACAAATGTAATATCCCTAACCACAATGATGATAATGATGATGATGATGATGATGATGATGATGATGATGATGATGATAAGAATGATGCTGATAGCGGTAGTGAAATTGTCATGGATAGGGGAGAGAGATTGTTTCAATTCTACACCCCTTTCTCCACTGAAGCTGACAATATGATGGCCTGAATGTGATATTGCCTGAGAAGCAAGCACACATGTATCCATCATTATGTAGTAGAAAAAAAAGCTAAGCAGGAACCCTGTAGTTTCTCCCAGAAGTAATATTTCACTCTGGTGACTACAGGGACAGAGACTTAAGTTCTAAGCACAGTACTGCAGCCATATAAATCCACTAGGATATCCACTAGTATGCTAAGTTTTGCCTTTCTGTTCTACGATGAGCTCTTGAAATACAATGTGTACCAGTGTCCACATCAGGATAGAACCTTCCAGAAGTTAATCAGACTTCAAAAAACCTGCATAGTATTACAGAATTAAAATCTGGAAACATAATTTGAGCTTTTGTTTTCCTACTCTCCTACTATGTGAAGCTCAACAGATTAATGTTATGGAGCCTCAGTTTGAGCTGAGAATTCTAATCAATAAGTCACATAGTAGATCAAAGCATTTCATTTGACACTATCAATATACTCTGGAGACAAGGGAGTGTTCTCTTAGTGGCAGTTACCTTACCTTTCACCTTCCTGTTAGGTACACAGCAACTACTTACTCTGTGCCAGTCTCTAAGCTGGCATTCCAAGGGATGCCAAAATCAAACAGAGATGGGTAACCATTTGCAAAACACCCAGACAGTATGTGTGGGGCTCTTTTTTGCCATAGTAGTGACTGACATTTACTGGTTAGGGGTGTAAAGTAGCAGAATGCCTCCAGTGTCAATAATTAGCTTGCTTCAAAGCAGAATTTAGAGACCTACTTCACATATTTGTTTGAAGATCAAAGGCTCTGATACCAAAAAAGGAAATGGAACGCAGTTTGCTGGGTGCTAAATCTAGAAAGCCAGTCAGACTGCATGCCAGCCTAGTCTTTTGCAATCAGTTGTTGGGTATACCTTTTGCTTTAAAATAGAATACAATATTTAAAAGAAGCCTTACACAACTACACCAGCAGGAAAGTATAATTCAAATGAGATCAAACACAATGGTCTCCTAGACTTCAAATGTGAGCCAAGTTTCCACTCGCACATTTTATTACCAGGGTTATTTTAACAAGATTTTAACACTGTGATATAGGAAGATCACACACACACACACACACACACACACACACACACACACACACACACATCAGTGCCTGGTATGGCTTCTCTGTCCTGCCACTGGCTTAAGATATTAGAAAGTTTTTTATTTATTTACTTTATTTATTTTTTATTTTTTGCCAGTCTGGGGGTTGAACTCAGAGCCTGGGCATTGTTAGTGAGCTTCTTTTGCTCAAGGCTAGCACACTACCACTTGAGCCACTGTGCCACTTCTGCTTATGTGGTACTGAGGAATCCAACCTAGAGCTTCATGCATTCTAGGCAAATACTCCACTTCTAAACCAAATTCCCTGCTCTAGTGTTTTTTTTTTAATTTTAAAATGCAACTTCTTTTCTTTTTTTTTTCCAGATATTTGCTTCTGATGAGCAATATCATGACTTTCCCAGTAGAAAATGTAGAGAAAAGTGGTGAGAGGCTGAGAGCTCCTCACCTCTGTGGCCTTGGAATTCTCAACTTAGATCTTCAACTGCAGCCATAATCTCTTCGTACAACTAATACACACATGCAGAAACTCTTTTCTCCTTTAGTTACAAGGATGTGGTCCCCATATGCATCCTTAACCCTAACCTCCCTGTTCTGTTTCTTCCCATAATGCTATTGTGTGCATGCTCAGAGACAACTTTGGAGTTAGTTTACTGTTTATTTCTCACTATCCCTAGAGAAGTGCGCTTTAGGGCTGTGCATCTCTGTATATTTTTCCCTATCTCAAGCTCTGGGAGACACACTCACTTCAGTCCCACAGCCTCATATAATATGTAGGATATTTGAGATCAGATTTTGACAGAGTCTTAGTCCTAAGCTGAGTGCCATTCATAATGGATTTTAGAATTGTACTCCCTAAGAAATTGCAGGCTCCATCCGCTCCTCTGAATCCTGGCTTAAGTTTCAAAGGAGCAGGTGCTCCTCTTCCCACCACCCTCTAAAAAACTGAAAAGAACTTTCTTGTCTTATCTAAATCCAAACCCACTCCTTCCCTGTAGTTGCCCTTCTCCCGATAGTTCAATCTGACCCTCCAGTGTTTGGGGATAATCCCAAAAGTCACAAGAATGCCCCAATCTCCATCACTTTTAAAACTGTCTCATGTGGGGTATAGCATCAGTGTGGATGGTGCAAGCTCTCTTCTCATTTCTTCTTCCAGCCTGAAAAGAACAGAAATCAGAGATGCAAATCCTTTCTCCTTAAATTGGTGCTCACGTTCCATTTTTCAAAAGCAAATGTTTGGACAGCAAAATATACTTATCTCCTGTGAACAAAAAGAACTTTCTGGAAAGAATATGTTGAGGGAAAACTTTTTTTTCAATTTTGTCAGACACAGAATTCTGTTGTTATATTTGATCAACATTGTAAGATACCTAACAACATCTCAGCATGAACTTCAGCTCTTGGATTCCTTCCCTGGGCTCCCAGCTTCCTATAAACAAGGGAGAGTTGTTTGCCTTATAATTAATATGCTAAAAGATCCTGCCAAATGGCCCTTCTTACCATGAGCAAAGGCTTCATCTCCAAAATGCTGCCTACATTCCCCAGAGACGCTCGGTTCCCACATCAGGCTGCCACCAGTGGAGTATCTGGCTTCATACTTATTGAGATTTTCTTAAATGTTCCAACTTGATTCTACAACCCCAGAATATGGTATCTATCTAACTAGTCTTCAATCACATGCATTTACAAAGACAGCAGTTAAGATAGATATTTATCAAAGGCACCTTGTACTTCTGTGGACATCTGGAGGTTAGGCAAGATTATAATAGGAAGATCAAACATCCATGTCCTTAGTGGAGTTTATCTATTCATTGATTTAACAAAGCATCAAGCAGCTGCCTTCTCTTCCCTTACTGGCACAATTTTACACGTGCAGTTGCATTAGCTCTTTAGATAATGTGGTTGGTGCAACAAATAAAGCCTATATTAAAAAAATCACTGATCACTTGCAAGTATGCGGTGGCTTAATTATAGTTTATAGCAATTCCAGATTGATAAAGGGGATTATAATTTAAATTGTGCTCATGGTATTTGTATTAGACGGAAGCTAGTACTGACTTTTCAAATTATAATTCTGCCCTACAATTTAAGGGCTCTTCCACTGAGCTAAATCCCCAACCCCTAGTCAACACTACTAATTGTTAGGGAAATTCAAATCAAAACTACAACGAGTGATCATCTTATTGAAGTGAGAATGACTACTATATCGATCATATGATCCAGAAATCCCAAAGAAATGGAATCAGTACATCAAACAAGTGTGTCTGCACTCCCATGCTTATTGAGGTACCATTCACAGTAACCAAGACACAGAGTTAACCTGGGCATATTATTGAAATAAGATTGAATGAGCCATTTGAACGACTGTGTACAGTCACTGTAAACTTTCAAAGGTTTTTGTTTGTTTTGCTTTGCCTTGTTTAGTATAGCTTTGCCTTGTTTTGATTGCAGTTCAGAAGATTAAACTCAGGACCTTGTGTTATTTGAGCTAAGGCTCCAGCCCCAAGGGTTTTTAAAATGACCCAGTGCCAGGAGCTGATAGATGGCTCATACCTGTAATCCTAGCTACTCAGGAGACCAAGATTTGAATATTGCAGTCTAAAGGAAACCAAGCAGGACAGAAAAGTCCTTGAGATTCTTAACTCCAGTTAACTACCAGAAAGCCAGAACTGGGTATGGTTCAATTGTTAGAGCAACAGCCTTGAACAAATAATTAAGGGATAGTGCCCAGGCCCTGAATTCAAACCCCAGTACTGGCAACAATATAAAATAAAGTCAATAGGGAGTTATTGATAAAATAAAATAGTTTTAGTTATCACCTTTATATATTGTGAAAGCAAAGTATTTTAGTAAGTCATACTGATATGTGGTTGATTCAATTCTTAGTAAATGAAATTCTTTTTTCCCTCCTGACTTGGATAATGTAAATAGGTTGGTTAATCATTAGAACACTCCAAGTCTTCTCTTTGGTTCACTTCCTCAAACAACAACAAAAAATAGATTGCATACCCTTCAAGTTTCCCTGGAGTTATCTTAGGTAAAGTCCAAAGTTTAGGGTAAGGTTTCATAAACCACAAACCTTGCTATCAAAGGACCTCTACTTGCAGAGAGCAACTCGCTCTGACTTTTTGGGGATGGTCCCTTACTTAGCTCAGCTTCAACCCAGTTCTTGAAAGATTCATGTATACTGGGCAGATAATTAGATTTAATTTTAGGGTTAGACTACAAGAATATGAGGGACACAGGAGAGAAGATGATCACACTCTGTTAGAATTCCTTCTCTGTGCTTCCTCTCCTCACCCCAAACTTCACTATTTCTTCTGGCTGACAACTTCTTTCATACTGAGGCCCATCCCAACCTCATCACTTCAGTTTTCAAATCATTACATGTAATAGAATCAACTACCCTTTCTTCCTTACCTACCAGGACCTGCCCTCTTTTTGTAATGTCTCTTAAAGGAGCACAATGAAATAGTTTTAAGAAGTCCTTGCGCAGCAGTGAGATTCTTCCTGTCCTCTAGACCTCTCCAAACTAAACACACAATGCAGAAGAGATTTGGCAAAGTAATCACATTTAACTGCTTTGTGATGATTTAGCCAAATATTTGAATAGAAAGCTATTGCTGTAATTTTCAGTATTTCTTAATGTTCTACTTAGACAACATTGTGCCCTTTAAAAATTAGGGTTGCTTGGTCTTTTCCTCAAATCAAAGGGATAAATATCTCTCAGGCCATAATCTGATAATACGGATAGTACAGATTGCAATGACTGTCTTGGAAAGAGAAAGTCCCCGTTGTAATACTGCAAGGGGCAAAGTGGAAGCCTGCCGGAAGGGTCTTAGTGTCATACTTTTCCTCCAAATGCTGAACGTCATGTGCTCATGTCACACTGCTCTAGAGTCAGTGTTTGTATCAATGTGCAGATCTGTATTACAGAGAACAAATGAAGCAAATGCTCCATGGCAGATGAGCTCTGAAACCTTCCACCAGATCAGTTTGCCCAGCATCAAATTTAGCAGTATATTTTCTAAAGTTTTTATTTAGGGATTATTTATTAAAAATCCATATTTATTAGTTTTATTGTTTGAAGAGGGTAGCGGAGTTTGAACTCAAGTCCTTTTGCTTCTTACACAGGCACTCTACCACTTTAGTCACCTCCAGATCTTTATTTTTCAGATAGTGCCTTGAGCTTTTCCTAGAGCTGTCCTCAAACTGTACTCCTCCCACCTAATCCTCCTTTGGAGCTTGTAATACAGGCACAAACATAAAATTTAAGTTCCATTTGTCATCTAAATACTGTCTTTCTGGGCTGGAAAAAGAATTGAACTGTCATCCTCCTCTTTCCACTTCCTAATTAGTGGAGTTATGGACATGAGTCACCATGCTCAAACTCAAATTCTTATTTATTATTTCGTGTAGAAAGGAGATATCTTAAATTTCTCAACATTAAAGGAAAGTAATCTACACATACATTCTAAGGCCCTCTGCATTCTGCAGAATTTGCTAATGTTGAATCTTAATTGTAGCTTCTTATGAAGTCATCTTCATAAACAAGATTAAGCAAGGTGACATCTCAACTCTCCTGTGCGAGAGTCAACTGTTTCTGGAAGAAAAGAAACTTGCTTACACAACGTGCTTAGTGTATTACCTGGCTGGTGGAAAAAAAAAACTGTGGGTGTGAGTTATAGATTGATTTGTCAGTGGTTTTACTAAATATGGAAAGTCCTCCAGGGAAGGCAGTGTCTACAGCTGCCCTGGCAGATCCTGCCTCAACTCCAGTCCAGATGAAGAGTGTTTTAAGAGGACCTTGGCCTCATCTATGGTGGAGGGAGCCTTCAGGCTGATAGAGGGAAAACTGTAGGTGTGTTTCCTGTTAGTAAGAAGTATTCTCACAGGCTGGGATGTAGCTCAGTGACAAAGCGCTTGCTTACCAGGGCAACATCCTGGGTTCCATCTCCAGGACAAAAAAAAGAAAATTATACACTATGATCAAACAGGATTTATCACAGGGGTGCAAAGTTGGTTCAATATACATAAGTCAATTAATATAATTCATCACATCAACTGGAGCAAGGACAAGCATCACATGATTGCCTCAATAGCTGCAGAAAAGGCATTTGACAAGATCCAACACACCTTTATGCTAAAGCTCTGGAGAAACTAGGAATCCATGGAATATTCCTCAGTATAATAAAGGCTGTGTGTGACAAACCCACAGCTAGCATTATACTTAATGGCGAAAAGCTAAAGCCATTTCCTCTAAAATCAGGAACAAGACAAGGATGCCCACTCTTTCCACTCCTCTGGCCTAGATACATAAGGCCATATAGAATGAGGCTAAATGAAAGGATCTCCAGGATATGGAAACAAGAGCTTGATCTTGTGTGATTGTTGTCCATAATGTACTATGTTATTTCTCTTCTCTTTTGTTGCCCTTTGGTCAATCTCATGTTGTTACAGTATCTGACTTTGTTACCTGTATATACATTTATTTGTTACCTGTATATACATTTATTTGTTTATTTGAAATAGGAAAGGGAAGGGGGGAAACAAGATGATTGGGAGGAGGTAGGGGGAGGGAAATGGGGACAAAAACATGAGAAAGGGTACTAATGTGTGAGAAGTAATACATCTACTATCTGGTGAATAAAACTGTAATCCCTCTGTACATTATAATAAAAAATAAATAAACATCACAAGAGCATATAAAATAAATGTACTCATTACTTTTCCTTCTTGACTTTGCCACTGTCTATGAGCTTTACTATAAAATAAAATAAAATATAAAAAATAAAAATCTTTATATCAGCAAAAAAAAAAACCCCAAGTATATACACACATGGAAAGGAGTTAGGGACTGCAAAAGCTACTTCCTCAACCTTAGGGCTGACTCCATTTCTTTTTTCTTGGTATCATCTGCAAATGGAGGTGAGTGATAGGGTGAGACAGGAATTACATGCAGGAAGAGATGATGCAGAACCAATGGCCAAGAAGATGCCCAAGTCTCCTGAGTTTTGCTGCTCCTCCCGCCCCTCCCAGACCTCTTCTGTTCCTGTCTCTGCTTCTCTTCCTTTCCTGGGAATAACCATTTACTCGTTCTTTAAGATCCTAATCAAGCATCATACCTGCCAAGAAAATAGCTCTTGCATCAGGAGATCTCAGAAATCTCTTTATTCTCTTTACACCTTGGGGTAGGTACCACTCTGGGCTTGAGGGGTGGTCCTGAACCCATCTGACGATGGCTCACCCTCTCTGCGTATGACTATCCCAGTCATTCTAGGACATTTGTAGAGGCACACACTTAAAGGGACTTCAGATTGAGATAAGAGAGGGTGATGGCAAGGGTCAGCAAGGAGCAATTGTGAGATGGAGGCCACCTGCTCTGAAAGCAACAGTGTGCATTTCAGCCCAAGAGGGTAAACAAAGATTGCAACAAATGAAGAGGAAAAGTCCCTCTTCCTGGGACTAAGTAACAGGAAAAATCAATCTCAAACAGGGTCCAGTTTGAATGTGTCTGGAGTATGTGTGTGTGGGGGGGGTATGTGTGTGTGCCTATGTGAGTGTGTATGTACATATGAATAATTACACAGGTAAATATACAGTGTACACAGTGCTTGTAGCAGGTTTCCATTTGCCTTTGAGAAGAATTTCTTGGCTTGTCATGACTGGCACTAATTTAAATGAGATTATCCCAAAAGAATCGCTTACCTTGTCACTTCAAAACCCAGCTCATGTTCCAAATTTTAACTAATTATTTCTGTCCTCTCAAAGGTGATGAGACCATATTGATAGAAATCCTGGAGAAGTTTGCTACTCTCACTATCACACATGTGCATGTGTGCACACACACACCAGTGCTGGAGGTTAAATTTAGGACTAGGGTACTATCTTTCAACTTTGTCACTCAAAGGTAGCACTCTACCACTTGAGGCACAGCTACAGTTCCAGCTTTTTGATGGTTAGTTGGAGATAAGAGTCTCACATATTTTTCTACTTAGGCTAGTTTTGAGCCATTTTCTCAGATCTCAGCTTCCTAAGTATCTAGGATTACAGGAATGAGCCACTAGAGCCCACTTTCATGAATATATTTTATAGTTTCAGACTAAAGGAAGCACTAATATGATGAATTTCTAGCCAAACATCATGAACCAGGTCTCAGACACCTATGAAAATTGTCAGCTGTCTCTAGAATTCTTTAAAAATTATACAAGGAAGATCAGCTTCAAGATAAATATATAAGAAGAGAACATTGTGTAGACAATTTACTTATAAGTATCCCTATCATATTTTTCTCAATCATGTTCAGAGGTCAGCAAACGTTTTCTAGGCCTCACTGTTCCTGTCACAGCTGCTCAACTCTGCCAAGGAAATATGGAAATAAATAGGCATGGCTATATTTCAAAAAAAAACAACAACTTTGAAAGCATCAGAAAAGAGTTCTAATTCTGTGGGTTCATAATGCCAGTTCTGCATATTTTTAGGGTACAATACTATATGAGGGGTAAAGGCTTTTTGCCTTGGATCAAATCTGGGTTTAAATGTTTGCTCTGCCCTTAATTAGCTATGTGAAATTGAACATGGCATTTAGCTTCCTAAGCCTTGACTTCCTTACCAGTAATACAAGTTAATAAGGGCACTACTCTCATTGAGTTGTTGTAAGGATTAAATCAAATAATAGGTGTGAGAACAGCTTAACAGGCTTGCTTATTACTGGAATTGACATTGCTCTCAGATCCAACTTCATCACCAAGAAAGGCAGGCTCTGCCTCACCTTCTGGTGAATCTGATCTTGAACTCTTCTCAGGGGCTTCGACCACCATCAAGCATCATTCAGCTCCCGAGAAGCTCCACACTGAGTCTATGTTCAATGGTCCTTGTAAGGATATAAACTTAATAAGTGCCTTTAAGCAGATCGCATGGTGAAAGTACCTGTAATCTCACATTTTAAAATGCCATTTGATATTAGTTATTCTTGCTTACATGTTTATGTACTCCCCCATTTCCTTCCTAGGATAAGAGCTCTTTTTGTCTTTGACTTTACAATAATTCACCATGCTTAACATACAACAAAAACTGTAATCCTAGTTATACAGGAGGCTGAGATCTGAGGATTACCTTTCAAAGCCAGCCCATGAGATTCTTATATCCAAATAACCACCAAAAACCAAGAAGTGGTACCATGGCTCAATATGGTAGCTCAGAGAGAGCACCAGACACTAAGTTCAAGCCCCAAAACCAACAAGAAAGAAGAAAGAAAGGGAAGGAGGGAGGGAGGGAGAGAGGGGAGTAGGAGGGAAAAGGGAAAGGAGGTAGAGGGAAGGGAAGGAAGGAGGGAAAGGAAGCAGGGAGGGAGGGAGGGAGGGAGGGAATTCCTTCTTCCTCCCTCATCATCATGGAGAAAGAGCTGTGTTTCAAATGCAGAGCTGTTTTGTCTCTTTCCTTTCAGGCATGCAGAAAGTCACTGTCTTCGCCATTCTGCTTTGTCCCCCTTCTCTGAGATAGGAGGGATGGATATTCTGGAAAGTTTCTGGCAGGATATGTGAAGAAATGTAATAGACATAAACACATAGTCAAAGCCAGTCAACATTTCAGAATTCTTCTGCCATGTAGTTCATTCAAAGTAGGATGAACTGTACAAGGGGCAAATATACCTGCGAACAAACAGCCTGCATGATTTCCAGATACAAAACTGATCTAAACGGTAGAATATAGGCTTGCTATGTGAAACAAACAAAAGGAACAATCTTGAAATAATCAGAGAAATCTGAATATAAAAGTATCTGCTTCAGTAGCTAGTGGTTTATTGGATTGAACACAGGCCACTTGATTTCTAATTGTTTCTTAGGCAAGTGCGTGAGGAAGGGTTTGAAAAGGGTGCATTTGATATTTTCTCTAGTTTGATTCTTTAGGAAGGAGAGGGAGAGGAAGTAGAATAGGAAAGATTTTTATAGAGAGCAAGAGTAAAGGAAAGAGGAATCGCATATGCAATTTTGAAAGCTTAGTAAATTCAAAATCTGCAGGGTAGACCATTAGGCCTAAGGGGCAAGTCCCCTGGTCATCTGCTAGGAGAACTGCCTCTTGCTCAGAGAGGTCATTCTTTGCTTTATGAAGACTCAGCCACATAATGGAGAGTAATCCACTTTAGTCAGAGTCTACCAATTTAAATGTCCATCTTATTTATTTTAAATCACTTTCATGGAAACATCCAGTAAAATACTGGTTCACATATCTGGGCATCTTATGGCCCAGTGAAGTAGATACATGTAATTACACACCCATTGGATCACCATTATAACTCATTCAAATTCCTACACATGTCCTATAGATCATGTAACATCAAGTGAGTCTAATTTTAAAAACAATTTTTGAGACTCTAAGATAATTATCCCATGTTCTATCTCCTCCACTCCCTCCTTCCTTTTTTCTCCTACTCCCCCTCCCCTTTTCTTCTGGGAAAAGAAGGAAGTTTTAACAGCACTGCATTTCCAGAGTGATACCACAACGTGTTACAACACTATTCTGCCTGAGGCAAATGTATCTGAAGACAAATTCCTTCTTCAGGACCTTGGACTATTATCCTCAGTCAGCACTTACAGACCTCCGCACTTTGAAGTCTACATAGGTATTTTTCTTCTTACTTAGGGTAGGTAATTTTCAAAATGAAACAGAGTTTGAAGTATTCACCTTTGGCTGCCAGTTTCCTATGGGAAAAATTTACAAACCAATCACACATGATTATTTACATCAGAACTTTGCAAAAGAGACAGCAG